>NC_052135.2:72291141-72609829 GCF_016086655.4 Lepeophtheirus salmonis | reverse complement strand
CTATTTACATTTTCTTGAAAGTAAAATTTTTATTTGTTAAAAGTAATACTTTTGTTTTACTTTGAAAGAAAAAATAAATAAATAATAAATACAGTTATCAATGGGTACAAAGAGGCTCAAATGTTTTTGTAATCTTTTTCAAAGCAATTGTTACTATCGAAAAATAATACATTCTAAAAAAAATCAAATTCTACTTTCGAATTGGTTATTGCTTATTCTTTCGATTGTAAATGATGATAAATTAAAGAAAATATTTTAAATTATTTACAGCTTGTGAAAAAAGTTAAGCATACAGTGTGTGGGCAATATAACCTCTTTTTTTGTAATATAAGAAAATAACGCTGTAAAATTTGTAATACTACAGGTGAGATTAAATTTTTTTTTTGAAAATAGAGTTTACCATTTTCATGCCTTAATGAGAAACCATCGTTTGTCAACGAAAATAAATATTGGCTAAAAATGTATTCACAGAATATTTTTTTAAGATTAAACAAACTTTCAATTAATTTTCAAAATTCAAAATTTGTAAATTTCTTTAAACTCACATATTTAGTACAATGAAAATACTTGAGAGCTAAAATTAGTAAAATTAGGTGCCCTATAATTATTTTAAATTAGAGCGATATGTGCAAATGAAGCATTTGGAATCAGATTTATTCGTAAAAAAACAACATTTTATAAAACTTTTCTTAATTGAAAATAACTAACTATGTTATCAACTAATCATCAATAATTATTGAGTCAGATTTGGCTTTAATTAAATGTTGTATCTGTTAATATTAAAAAAATAATCAAACATCTTCAGTTCTACAGCATATTTGGGCCATTGTTACTTTCAAAAATCTTAGATCTTAGAAATAAGAGGGATTTGGCTAAAGTATGAGATGCCTGTAAGAAAAAAAAAATCAAAATAAAATGGCGTCAATAAAATACAGTCACCTGATTTAAGATTGTCACTTCACTAAGAATCTAATATCTAGTTTCCAGGCAGGAATTTCATCACATTGAAAAAATTGTTATAAGCAATTCAAATAATATTAAATGCCTCTATATTAAAAAATAACCAGAAATTTAAAAATAACTTGGTCACTATGACAAATTGAAGGATGTTTAGGAAGAAATCAGCTTAGATCTTATAACATTTAATTAAATAAGTTGTAAGCAAGTATGAGACGAAGGAAAAAACACCAACCTCACTCCCTATTAGTAATGATTTAGACAGGAATTTCTTGAATGTAGATCCTAATTTTTAGTCTGAGTCCAACAAGGACTTTTACTTACAATTTATAAACAAATCCTTAAAGTATATTTTCATCTTTTACGTACTTATAATTATTTTCCTTTTATCATAATATGTTAATAATAATGTCAGCTTTTGAAAATGAAAAAAATATGTCCAAATTTTTTTTTACTTTCCCTTGTCAAATTGCTAAATACAAATTTGACTGTATATCATTATTAATCTGAAAATTATAATTATAACCATTTTACCCATAGGGAATAATGCTTATTTAAAATTATTACATAAATATTTTCTAATTTAGTCAGTTGTAAGGCACCTATCGTCTTAACTACTTTTCTTTCAGGCAGTAATAAATAATTAAGGAACGTTTGTTATATTTGTTAAGTACATAAGAATTAGTGAATGAATATTTACATTGTGCGCAACCGAAATCTAAACAACCATAAAAGTTTTAATTGGACATTAAGGTATAGAGTTACATGTTTGTAATTTCGACCTAGGTTTTTGATTTAAACCATGGAACAAATAAAACGAAGCGATATCCTGAAGCTTGTCCAACCTCCTACAGGAATGTTGATAACGTGATGGCTCCCATCATTACAGCTTAGTACAAAATGAATGAGGCCTACATCAGGAAATCTTGTTCTGTCTTTAGCACTCCTTTAGAGGCTGCTGTGGAAGTTAATATGAATAATATTAAATAAGTTACAACTTAATAATATTATGATATATATAATAAAATTTAAAGTTATATCTCTGATTGTTCTTGAAATCTATGATCAAATATTTTATACTTATATTTGTTTAGATTTTGGTTACGTACATTGTATATTGTGCAGGGTTTCTATAAAAAGTAGTTACCTGTGTTTTCAGCTTGTTCATGAACATATTTGAGCTCGTTCAGATTTTGTGGACCAACAACATGATGAAGAGAAAGGCCAGAACTACTTCCAGATGACAATCCATTATGACTTCTTTGTCCTATATTCATTCTAAATAATAAGGAAATCGTATAATGTAGTCCTTTATAAATAAATTATCTTAAAATAACATCATTTGATACTTTTAATAAAACATTGTAAAATAATATGACCCAGCGTTATTTAAAAAAATATATATATTATGGTCATCGTTCTAATAATTCGTAAAATATTTAAGAGGTGGGTAGGTTAGCTATCATCACGTTATATTAGGTTAGGTGCAATCAGCTATGAGAGAAAGAAAATAAACAATAATCCTAAGTCACTGATGAAGTACGAATTTGCTACTTTTGTAAAGTATCAAGGGAAATGGCTGGATATTTTTTACTAAACGTGAGCAGTGGGACACTTTCAACCTAAATAAAGAAAGTAATTCTTTACTTCTTCTAACAATATTGGTGGGACCGATATAAAAAAGATCAAATTATGAAACTGTATTATGCTTAATAAGTCAAAATCAAAGTGTATCAAGCTTGGAAGAGCAAAATTGAAACTCATTGTACAAAACTATGAGAGACATATCACTTTTTTAGACCACCTAAGCAAGGACATAAGCTCAACGTGCAATGTCTGTATGGAAGAATTGCAAAGTGCAGACCATCTCATCCATAGATGCCCTGTCCTAACTTACTAGATACATCCAGCTATGTATGAGGAAAACGAAGACTTTCGTATTTTAAAATTTATTTAATGTAAAAAATAAAACACAAATTATTGAAATTTTTTAAAATATAAACTAGGATTTAGAATCTGTTGTACTAGCACAAATACCCCGTTGTAGAGTTGTGTTCGTTGCCTTATATTTGTACAGTTTTAATTTATGTATCTATGGCAAGCAGTAATAAATATTTCACTAACTAAACTAAAACTTACTAATGAGCATATATGCTACTAAATGTCTGTATCATTTAGGTGTGTTTTTTATTTGAATTTTAAAATATTATTTAACACATAAGAATTTAAATATCTTGATATTTCCCCTAATCAAAATTAAATTAATTTTATTACTACACAAGTTAAATCATTTTACACAAATTCAAACCACTAAAACGCCATTTCTTGATAACTATGTCCAAATTATGGATAGATGAATAGAAAGATTTTCATAAAAATATCAATTACTTTTTTGGTCTTGTTTTAGGTTCGAGTTTACCTCTGTATTGAATGCAATTCATGATCTAGTAATAAACTAAAAATATAGTTGTACTTCCGTACAAAAAATAACACAAATCATATGCCCATTTTTAACGACATAAGCAGGAATAACTCCGTTATCGATCTTCCATTTCTCTCAGAGTCACTCATAATTATTTGTGAGTGTTACAATTCTTTTATAAGTGCAAACGCACATTTTTCTTAAATGTTCCTTCTGGAAGAATTAATTGTTATTGTAACAGCTTTGTTAAATGAAAAACACTCCTCATGTTGATAACTGCGAAAAATTACACACTCAGTTTCGGTCATATATTTTACAACTCTAAGAATATTCAAATGAGGGACTACTTTTAAGAAATAAACATTTAAAGGGCTGTGGTAATATAACAATTTGCCAATATATTGAAAGTATGATTGAAGATATAAGATTTACTAGAATTCTGGTGATTGTAAAAATCAACCTACATGGAGGTAATGTAATACAGAACATGTCAATTATTGATTTAAAAAATTATATTTTTAAAATTAATAAAGGAAAAACAGTTAGTTTTGTAGTAATTTTTAAATTGTGCACATTTTTTAAAAGATCGACAATGTGGTCACATTTCTCATTTCCCGAATAAAAATTCAATCATTAAACGATTGACTCTACATTTTATAAACAGTAAAAACAATTTATGTGACTACTTTATTTAAATTTTCTTATATATATTTTAACATTTCTATTCATTTTGCACTCGTAAATATCAACTAAAATGCTAAAAAAGTTTGTAAAAATATGTTATAAGACATCAAAAAATAAATTTCTCATTTTAAATTAATTTTAACAACTTAATGTTGGGGTTTCAACATGTTACAATTTGTTTTCTCTTCTAGGAATTACAAACTTTATTTATTTTAAATAAAATTTACAATTAAATATATCAATTACTTTCTGTGAATATGGAAAATCATATTAGTACCCATCAGTTATGATGAGGCTGTGTGTATTATATAAAATAATATTACATTTTTGTACGCCTGAGATCTCACAATAGTTAATTAATTTCACTACACATAGATTTACAATTGATCAATAAAAGAATAAATCCTAAAAAATGTTTTATTACGAATGTCATATAATCTGATTTATTGTGACAGGAGCATTCTAAAAAAAATCATTTTTATAGATACTGGTGTGTATAATATACTCGTTCAAACATTTTGTTAAGATAGGGAAGAACAAAACACGTATTTTTTTCCAGATTACCAGCAAAAGTTGAAAAACTTTCACATTTTGAAATATCAGGAATACAAGAAAGTTTTTCAAATTAAATCTCCCTTCAATTTAGGTTTAATTTTTGTCTTTGTCAAATCCTAATTTATTAATTATATTGATGACACAAGTTAATAAACTTTTATTTTTTCATGATATTTGAAATCCTATTTTAAATTTAATCGTACGCGGTTATTTCACTTCAGTAATACGTTTTTTTCTTACAAATTTGGTTTTTTAAGAATTTTCGTTTTGAATTTTTTCTTTTTTTTATCAAGCTTAAAAATAAGGCTGAATATTCTCAAAAAATAAACTTGATAATAAAAAACTCATTTTAGATGCAAAATAACGACTATAACTAAAAAAGAATGTTAAACTTTTATTTCTTGCTTTATGTTCTCTATTTTTGCAATTGATATCTTATAAATTATCATTAATGGCTGCTTAAAAATTTGAATTTCAACCTTTGTTTGTGATGTAATTTAGAAAATTAATATTATAATTTTTTCCATGAAATTGATTGATTAATTTGAATAATTATTATCAAGCTTGAATAATTATTTTAATGTTGCATAAACAATGGTTATATCTTTTTTTTAATTAAATATATTTGCAAAGTATTTTATTGAAAAAAATAACTTTATTCCCCTAGAAATTTTTAGAAGGATGTATATTTTTAAATAAAAATGGTATTTACATAGTATCATTAATGGTTGTTATACTCGAAAATGATATACATACTCTATCTGTTACTAAATGTACTTTAATGTACTAGGTTTAAAAAATTAAAAATAGTTTTTCATTAAAAAATTTGAAAATGGTTAAAAAAATTAAGCTTACATTTGTAAATTTTTGTTATAGATTAAAATCAGTCAACCTATATTTTTTGAAATATTGATAATTTATAAATAGGACACTTTATTTTAAGGAGGTCAGTTCAATCTAACTTTATTTTTTTTTATAATAAATAAATGATTTTTGTTTAGTTTAATTATTTTAGCTTATTAAAGATTACTCTTGTAGCCCCAGCATATTTATGTTATTTGTAACACAAATATAGTAAATAATTTTGTTTAAAAAAGGAATACAATTCTCGTCGTTTAAAATTGATAAACTTTTGTAACTTCAAGATTTTTTTTGTAAAGGATGAATGTTTGAAAATATTCATATTTTCGTGAGGTAAGTCTTTTTCTTCCACATCACCAACATCTTCCTTTGACTTGTCATATCAAGAAGAGTGACTATGGGTTTTCATAATTACTTATATTACATGACGTTTTCCTTTAAAGGAAGATGCCCAAGACATCGAAGATGATGAACATGCTGGAGGGTTTCAATCCCCTCCTGCGTTGACCATTCCAACACTCAAATTAATATTTACATTTTTGTCCAATATTTATTTTCATTAATATCTTCTCAATACCAGTCGCAATAAAAGAAAATGACACCTTCAATAATTCAAGAATAATTTCTACTCCAGCTATAAATTTTTTACAATACTGTTCAAATTCTAAACTACAAAAATAATCGTACGCAAATAAATGCTTAAGATCTAAAACTCCAAAATCCTCTATCAATAATGGTATTATGATCATTTGACATTTCTATAATTAATGGTTATCAAAGTTAATATCTTAGATGTAATTTCAGGACTTTACAGCCCAGTCTGGAATTTTTAAACAAATTGTGAGTTTTAATCGTCTTTTGTTTCAACTGTCCAAAATCTCCTCTATATTTATTTTTAGTACTTTATTATAATTATATTATACAATAAATTTTTTTTTGTAAAGATTAAACTTTTTCATGTTCATGAAAGAGTTTTATTTTATTTTTAAGGTCCATTTAGATAAGGTGAAATGATAAAACTTTTGGAAAAAAAGATGATGAAAGTAATTATGCCAAGGCTTTCCCGAATATATTTTATCTATTTTTAATGTAAAATCAGAAGACATGTCATATAACATGTATTTAGAAATAATACGAGCTATATACCTCTTAATATATATTGAGTAGAAAATTCTAAGGACTTTTTTATCTAAAAAAAAAAAAAAAATCCGAAAAATGACATAATACCCAATCTGAAAAATGTTATAAAAGGGAAGATAAAGAAACTGTCATGATGTTTCATTAAATTAGATGAAAGAAGATGTTAGATGAAGGACAAAAATTAAAGTGTTATTAAGAAATAATATAAGCAGGAATTCCTCCGTTGTTGATCTTCAATTCTACTCTGAGTCCAGAAGGACTTAATTGTAAGTTGTACTCGTAACTAATAACTCATATACGTATTAATGGAAAAAATGTTTTAAGGGTTTTCATAAACCTTTTTACAAGCTAGCAAGATCCTAGTTGACTAGAGGGTGGACAAGGTAAATACGGAATAGCTTTAACGGCTAATTATGAGACTTTTATAGGTTACATGATAAAAATTTTAATGCTTGCGACAAGCAAAATGTGTAAGGTATCGAATTTAAAAACAAGGTTTTTCTTTTAATATATCGTCATTCAAGCATGGAAAAATTTAGGAGAATTTCCATCATCGAAGCTCACTGCGTGGGACACTCTGCTCGGGATATAATTTCCTTTTTCATATATTCAAACTCAACATATTATGACGTGATTAAGGCCGTTGATGAGGAGGGAAAGACTGAGAGAGCATCTCATAAAACAACATTTGATACAATCAGGACTAACAGGCTCATAGCTGGCTAGAAACGATCAATTGATACTCATCCAGATACACCAATTGCTAAGCTGGCCAAAACCATTAACATGAGCAAAGGGACTATCAAAATGCAATCAGGATTCACCTGGGTTACATGTCAAAAGTCAAAGCCTCAAAGCATCTGCTAACAGAGCAGAATCAGGCAGACAGTATCAGCAAAGTTACAATTCTTATTTACGAAATGAAGTGCAAAGGTGGTTATGTGCATTTTTTTTCGGGGAGAACATCTATAACATTGACGCAAACCATGACCGTAGAAACAATACATGGATCTGCTTGTACCCGGATGTGGTCCAACCAGTCATGAAATCAAAGAATCCTGCATCGGTTATGGCCCTGGCGGTCATCAGCACGGAAAAATTTATGCCCCCCTCCCCAACTTCTCCCAAAAGGCCCAGAAGGCCACCAAGGGGGTCTACAAGGACGTGGTCATCCCATAGATGAAGGAAGTCGCTCATGGGAAGTCATATACATTCCAGCAAGACTCAGCACCTGCTCATAAGGCCAAGATTATCATAGAGTTATTACGAGAAAATCTGCCGGAAATTGGGATCCATTCTATTGGACAGCCAACAGCCTGGACCTCAATCCATGTTATTTCTACTTGTGGGGCAGGGTGGAAAGGATTGTCTAAAAGAATAATAATGCATCAATTACGGCTTCGAAGGCCTCCATCGTCAATAAAATGAAGGACCTGGATCCGTACGAGGTAGCAAGGGCATGCAAGGTATTCAGGTAACGTGTAGAGATCGTGATCGAGAACAAAGGCTTGCATTATGAATAATCATTTTACATTTAAGTTGGCATTTAAATGAATAAAAAATAATATTTCTGTCTCTTATTCAAGTCTCATATTTAGTCGTTAAAGTGATTCCGGATTTAACTTGTCCACCCTGTACAACCCAAAACTGGCTAACTAGGAATGAACAAAATTTAATTTACAATATTACTACTGCTGGAGAAATCAGGGCTTGGAATTAACAAAAAGTAAGGCTTCAAAGCTTTATAACCCACCTGTTTGCCATTTTGCTTTTGATGAAACACTTTTTATAGCTCTTGAGTCAATTAAAAATAGACAAATAAGAAGGTTACTACTAGGTTCAAGAAAAAACTCATTGGAATAGCAAGTAACAAAACTGTTGCAAAGATTAGGTCTCTGGATATCCAACATCGATTAAAAAACAAGTTTTTAAAATCATTTTACTTGCTCTAACAAAAAATGGCTCCGTTACAGAATTGCTACCTCATCAATATATACAAATAATTAAAAGAAAGTGTACAGTCCAGATTAAATAGAGAGAAAATATAAATGCCTTTACTCATACTCTTCGATATTGTTAAGAAATTGTGAACCAAAAATAACAGACAATCTACAAGTAAGGATCTCAAAAACAGATTGGGTAGTGGCAAAGGATCCAAACCCTCCTAGGGCTCTCAAAGTAAAATCCATCATCCGCAAAAGACAGAAAATATTTTATTGAAGCAGATGAAATAGGAAACCAATTCCAATAATTTTGGAATCAATAATCATTAAAGAACTCGTTATAATGGATAATTTCTTCTACAGTATTCGTTAACTAGAAATTTTATATAGTTGAATGAAATTATATAACATATTATATTGGACAAAGAAATGTCGCCAAGTCAACTTTTTTTGTGTGTCTACAAGGTTGTGCAGCAAAATGTAGACACTCAAACTCCTGGCCTTCATGGCCTTGATGGTCCTATCAGTCAAAGCTAAGTCGTTTGAGAGATAATTAATCGATTTGGTATAGTCCTCCTTGATCATTTTCTCCAACCAGAACAGGACCTTCTGATCCCTCTTTAAATTGTTAAATGTTTTTTTTTAATCGACCGTGAAGTAACCAATTTTTTTTCCTATAAACTAAAGTAAGTGTTCTCCATTTACGGCCGGGACCTATATAATCCTCTCCCTAAATTTGGCATACACATCCATGATCTTGGATGTCTCCAAGACAGTTTTCCAGGTCCTATTAATATTGTGAGGATACTAGGACTTATTTGATAGTTACTTATTTTTTCTATATAAAGGGGTTTCTAATAAGATGTGTTATGTTGATATTCAACGAAAATTGAATTTTTTTTAGATAAATAATCGGATGTTGACTTCAATGTACAAAAAAAAGATATCCCATTAATAATGGAAAACAATATTTGCCAAATAACCACCAGAGCTACACTTACAAGACTGTATTGTTTTTATGAAATTTTCCAACACCAAAGTGCAAAATGGCTGACGTATACCCTCAATAGCTTCACGAGTTCAATATTTAAGGCCTTGAATCGATGCTGGGCTGTTGGCGTATACCTTATCTTTCACGTGGCCCCAAAGGAAGAAGTCACAAGGTGTTAAATCACAAGATCTCGGTGGCCAATCTCGATCACCTCTTAGGGAGATAACTCGTTCAGGTAACTTTTCCGTAAAAAAAAAAGGTTTTGTTGCTTGTGTCGCGTGTAGTGTCATCTTGTTGAAAGTATACGTTGTCCAGATCAATACCATTCAATTCTGATAATAAAAAATGATTAATCTGCTCTTGATAGCGCAATTTATTCGCCGTAACTGTTGCTCCAGCCTTTTTTTTCGAAAGAGTAAGATCGAATGACCCCGCCCTACCATAAACTGTGCCAAACAGTTGCACGTTAAGGATTGAGATAAGGTCTACACCAATAGCGCAGCGTCGATTCAAAACCTCAAAAATGGATTTTGGCAAGCTATTTAGGGCATACAACAGCCCTTTTGATGGAAATTTTCATAAAAAGGATACAGTCCTTTAAGCGGAGGTATGGTGGCCATTTGGCTGATATTGTTTTCTATTATTAATGATAAACTTTTCTCTTTATATTGTAATATACCGACAATCATTTATCTAAAAAAATGCCGTATTTATTTGAATATCTAAATAACACGTGTTATTGGAAACCTCTTTATAAGTTATAAATACATTTGTATATGATAAGCCTTTCTATAATCAGAGACAGACCATAAAGTACTTTTAGTTGCCGAATTTGATTTGGCTTAGCTCATTAATGTTGTGTTGCATTGGAGCAAAATGGGGGTTTCTAGAGTATTTCGATAGAATGGTTAATTTGCAAGGTGTCATGATTCTACATTCAATAATTCTACCTCCAATTTGGCAAACTCAGTATTACCTTAATATTACAAAGAAAAGGTATTGCTTTTGGAATGAATACAAATAAACTCAAAATTAAAATAATTAATTTGAATTTCGGACAACAGGCATCTCAATGCCTAAGTTGTGTTACATAGTTTCATGAATATATCAAAATATCTAACCCTATGCATTATAATTTATCTATTTCTCCTTATTCCATAATCACAGATATAATGAATTTACCTTATATTATTTGAGATATTTTTATAATTAATCGTAAATAATTAATATCTTTTATTTGGGAGAGTTTTTACCGATTATCATTTTTTCGTATTCGCAATTAAAGAAACATAACTATCATATAATACTAAAATAAACGCCTATAGCAAATAGACTCTACTCTTATCACGATAATTAATTATTACAGTATATAGGGGAAACCGAGTTCTGTAGCAACAGGCTCTTTTTTGAATCAATTACAAAACAATATTAATATTCACTTAATTTTTATTATATGTTATAAATTGTAAGTGATTTGACCCGTGCAAAGTTTTTCCGTTCATTCTGTTATCCAATTATCAATAAACAATTCCGTTCAGCAGCTTATTAGTTATTTGTTGTTTTTTGTTCATTTCTTTTTTAAATATATCCTTTAAGCGTGATTTTAGATTATTTAAAGAAGAATTGGATTGTTATTTCCTGAAGAACGATATCTAAAATGTTTCACATAGAAGGCACATGTGAGACGTCCTAAAAAGACTCCATTCATCAAACCTCGACTACATAGATCAAAATTAAAGTTTGCAAAAAAAAAAAGGTACGTTTATTCATTTTTTTTTTTTCCAAATTTCACTTTGGCACATAGTAGGGCCAGCCTTCTACGAATCCCCATATTCCCTAGACCAGTGGAGAGCAGAGTGGGGATGAGAGAAAAACAAGTTGAAAGGCCAGAAATTGATCCAATATTAAGTTGTAATGGCTTTCTGCCCAGGTTCTGAATCTTGTTGACAACAATAATACTCTTCTGGGTACTTGGTATGCAACCATGTCTTGACCACCTCTTTCATTATGCCCTGGTACTCCTTAAATTTATGTTCAAAGGCTATCCCTGTCAAAAGTGTTCAGTAACTATATTGATGTGTACTGCACTTCCTGTCTTCCCCGAAAGGCTTTCGCCCCCCCCCCTTTTTTTTAATCCTCCTGACATTACAGGAAAGCACAAGAGAGCAATTCATAATGTCCACAAAAATTTGGAAGGGTAAAGGGTGGGATTAGATCTGCAATATGTTGACTTTTACCCTCCATTGTCGTTGTTTGTTGTCGTACTTCAACCAATAGTACAGCAGATAAAAGTTTGATTATTTTGAGAGCAACTTCATTCTTTATAACCTAACATCAATGAGAGTAATAAAGGTTATATGTAGCTTTTATTGTTGCGGTACAATTTGCTTAGTCATACTGTAATTGTCATAGTACAGGGTGAGGACTCATAAATTAAAATACTTTTTGAGGCTGTCGAGCCTCAGTTCTAAAAGTATGATACTTTTGTACATGGCTCCATTTAAAAGAGCTGAAAAATGTACAATTTGATGTTTGTTTTGATCTTGTACGATCATAAATGTCGTCCCAGGAACATACACAGCACCAGAGACTGTGCAATCTCTTCCCCACACATTTCGATCCCCAACAAGAAGATCTTCACAGTGAACACTGTTCTGAATACGAGAAATGGTCGCTTCTAGGCTGAATCTTGAGCACAATTAAAGAGAACCTTAAAGACCAAACATCCAGCTCAGATAATGGTCGTCGGCGTCAATGCGTCAAATGGCAGCAAGATGCCTCCCAACTTCTTCAAGGGCAACGAGAAAGTCAAGACGGACGTCTATTACACGGTCGTCAGGTACAATGTATTACCATGGTTGAAGAGCACGTTCTCCAGGAAACACTTTGTATTTACCGAAGACGGCACGTCGGCACACAGGTCCAAGAACCAGAAAACTTATAACCTTCGCCCCACCCAACGTGAACACCCTGGACTTTGCTGTTTGGTGCGTCTTAGAAGGCAAAATGTACAAGATTTGTTGTCTTTGATGACCTGAAGGCCGTGATTATGGAAAAGAGAAACAAGTTGCCCTAAAAGTTCATCAAGGCCAGTTGTGGTTCTGTTCGTCCCAGTATTTAAGCCATCATTCCGAATGGAGGGGGCATATTGAATAACAAGTGTAGAAAATTGTTAAATTAACAACTTTTCCTCTTAAAGTTTGCCATAAAAATGGAAAAAAAATAAAAATATGTAGAAGTGAAAACGACTTTTAAATTTTTCTTAATTTTGAGTCCTCGCTCTTTAGGGAACACTAATTGCAACACTACATGCTTTTACTCCATAAATCGAAGATGGTTTAACTTAGACATCCCCTGATATAGAGCATTTAATATGTCTCTTATATTTTGAGGCAACGTCCAGACGATAGTGTTTTTAGAACGTTTCTTTATTTTACTTGAAGTCAAAAAGTCTCACGTCCTAAGAAAGAAAAAAAATGCATAGTTTATGTTGGTAAAAAATGCTAATGTATCTTATGGAACATTCCATGTAACATAAATATAACTTTTTGTACACTATGTTTGTAATTTTTGACTGATGCATGTACGAGGGCTCGTTTAGGAATACGTCCAAGTGTGGCTCTTTTGAAGGAGCGTAGATCTTCAGCGAGACATTATTCCCTTCTGAGTCAACCAATTTTCAAAATGTAGGCAGTCAAATATTTCCAAATGCAAGTGATTTAATTAAACATTTATTAAAAATATCATTTATGTAGGAAAAACTACTTTAAAAACTTTTTTACAAAATATTAATAATGGCGCCAAATCCAAGCCCTAGGGTTGCCTTTGACATTCTTTTTGTATGATGTGCCTATACAAATTTCAACTTTTGCTAAATTTTTATAGTTAGTGTGTACAAAGTTACAGATTTTTTAATGTTTCTTTTTTTAAACATAAGATTATTCATTTAAATTTGCCTGTTTCTTAATAGGATTTACTTCAGAATTCCATAATACTTTTTGTACGTTTCAATAATTAGTGATTTGTATAATTTTGTATTTAAAAAAAAAATTATGCCAAAGTCAAAGCCCCCCAAAAAAAAAAAAAAAATATATAAATATGCAGACACACTGGATGACGTCACAATTACATAATTTGGTGCCGGTGTCACCTTCTATAATCATTCTGCTGCCACTAATTGTTACTATTTTTATGTTACACAATACTGGGTCGTCCTTTAAAATATGAAGACTTACTAATTCCATTACAAAATGGAGGTTGAGTGATTGAAATTAATTCATATTTCGATATAAATCATAAACAATTAGTTACTAAACGAAACAAAACTGAACAAGTCGAGAAAATGCCGCTTGAACAAGATCTACGAATTTTCGTTCACTATCACCAAGCCGTTGGGCGTCTCCAAGACCACTTTTTAAGTCGTCAGCATGTCCAAAACGTGCGAGAGGAATACGAGCTCAGTCAAAAAGGCAAACTAGACCCAGATGAATTAAAAAAATAGCCCAGGCCAATCCCCTCAAGTCCATGAGGGTCTATGCAAGAAATAATAGGTTTTTAGAGTAGATAGTCCAGAGAGCTATAAAAAAACTGAATAAAAAAAGCTGATGGTGAAAAGTCTACTTCTAACACCAGGAATGAAAAAAACCCATCAACTCCGTTGCTAGACTCTTTTGGGTGAGTTGTGAATGAGTCTTTTCAGTTGGTTTTTTTAAAATCATTTTTCACTCGACTATACCATTGGATGCATGTCGAGGGGAAAGCCTGCAGTGACTGTCATCCAAACACAGAGGCCCCCTTCCCGTCTGGAAAGCCGCATAAGATTTATATTATTTATTTTGTTAATATTGTATCGTTAATTAATAAATTATATTTTATTGAAGTTTAAAATTCAACATGTTTAGATTTTTATGGACCACACCATAACGGGATCTGTAGCAAACATCAAGGTTTCCCATAATTATTATATCAAAATGTATGGATATGTTTAATATTAGTTTAATCTAGTTACAGACAATGTTTATTATATTTTTTTTTAATAATATATAATTATATAAATGTATGGTGCTAGGTAAAATGTTATTATGTGTTATCAAGCTTAGTAAGACAATGATAATTTATGGGGATTTAAAAATCCTTATATGTTTTTAATGAAATAAATCAAGTTAGAAATAAAATATTTAACATAGGGGTGATAATAAATATAAACGGGCCATAAATTTACAACAAAGGTCTCTACAAATAAGAAGGAACTACCCATACGAATGTACTTAAATCCCATAACAAATTTGAAAAAGATTTCATATGTTTGAGATTAAAAAAACAACAATTTTCTTCCATTGATTTGTTTGATACCTACAGATGTTGTTTTTTTTTGTTTATTTTTCACAAATAGTTAACTTCCTGTTTAATAGTGAAAGAACCAAGTGGTCCATTCAAATCTGAACGCTTTAAATTTTAAACTTCAACAATATTTAAATTTTAATTATTAACTATAGAATTTTAATAAAATTCATACCATTAATAGATATGTGTATGAGATCTCTTAATCATTAATGTTGCCTCTCTGAACGGCAAAGATGGCTTGCTGGCAGTGGCAGAAGGCGTGGGGCCTTTGTGTTTATAGTCCTCTGTAATAGTGTCTAAGTGCTGACTCAGAGTGGCTTTGTGGGCCTTGGTGTTTGTATGATGAACATTGCTGGCCTTCGACATGCATATAAAAGGTGTAAATGTGAGGTTTTTTACATCAGGGCTGTAGGAAGGCAAATAATGTCGAAAAAGAGTTTAAAAGAGTCTTGCAATAGAGGATATGGGCCCCTTAACCCTCACAAAGCTTTTTCGACGAACTTTTTTGATAGCTCTCTGGAGAGTCAGTTGTGAAACCCGGAAAGCTTTTGCATATCACCCCCCTAAAAAAACAATCTTCAAGCGACGCCCTTAATTACGTCACCATTTTATAATTACCCTCCTCCTGCACTGTTTTGTCTTGATGGCAGTCATATCTGTTGCTGCAGGTATTATCAAAGTAAACTTCAAAATGAATTTGTAAACAAAGTCACCATTGAATGTCTTTAGCTTATAAATTATTTAACGAAAAACTCATCAATTTCAATTCCTAAGTTTTTCGTTACATTTTCCTACGAATCACTAGAATTTTTGTTCTTTGTTAGTTTTCTTATTTGTACTACATGTTAAGATATATACTTTTCAGATAAATAAATATAAAATAATCACGCGTGCGTGACAAATGGAAATTAAATCTAAGGATTTGTTATGGAGTTAGAAGTGGAAGTCCATGTTGGGCTCGGAGCAGAATTTAGGATACACATCGCAGGAATTCCTGCCTATATTATTGTTTGTATTTATTTTCTTCATTTCATAGCTGCTCAATGCTTATTGAAAGAAGCGTCATGCCAGTTGAAATGATGATGTTCTTTCCCATCAATCATTTTCAAATTATCAGGGTGACCACGTTAACTTTTGGTTACTTTTTTACATACCTGTGGATAATATTATTTTCAGTTGTGTTCTTTTTATTAAAAGATAAATCATCGTTTTCCTCTTAGAAATAAATAACTCAAATATTTATTAAATAAATATGATCAATGACTTAGCTCTTCATGAAATTGTAAATTTATATTATTAAAAAAAAAAAAAATAAGGACGTATTCCTACATTTAAAACAATTGTTATGATTGTTTATGATTTAAGATTACATTAAATATATACCTATTCTAAGGATTAAAGTATATATTTCTAAAAACTTGTCCTGATTAAAATTAAATATTAAATCATACTATAAATTTTACTAAATATACAATATATTAGTATAAATGTCGTATTCAGATCATGAAATGTTAACACACTGCAGTGTAACATGTTTAAAACAAACATGCCAATATAATTTGTAAGTAAAATCAATAAATTAATTTCATTTTTAAGAACCCTTCGTGTAACAGTAAGCTATACTAATCTAAAATATAAATTTCCTATGATACCAAAATGATATTATGTTCAAAATGAACCTTCAGCTCTCCCTTTGAGTAATTGAAGGAGCCTACTTAAAATCTTTATATGATATCATTTGTAGTTTATTTTACATATGTTAAAAGTAAAAAAAAACATCAACATGTTAACCCTGATATTTTGGAGGAGAGCATCATAGTTGTCATTTTATTAGATATGTACAAACAGCTGTCACGTGAGAGGAGGTGACATTTTAGCAAAAATAACTCTGATGTCGAACCTTAATTATAATCTGAATCCAATAAGGAGCTACATTTGTAACTCCGGAACAAATCTTCAAGATTACTCAGCCTATTTTTTAAGCACACTTGGTGCTTTTTCAGGTTTGGAATGTAGTAGAAAGTTAAGTTGACTACTCAGGAGTTAAATAATAAGGACATAAGGCAAGGAAAAATAATCAATCTTTAAACTACCAATTCTAAAAAAATGGGACAGTCAAAAATACACACGATTTAAAAAACTAAATATCATACTTTTGTGAGTGTAGCCAATTCCTCTACATATTGTTCAAACTAGTGCTGTTTGTTACAATAGTGGTATTGGACTCATGATACATATAAACCAGTACTATAATAAATTGGTATTTAACCAATACTTACAGAGTAATTATGTCATAAAATATTATATTTATCATAAGACACTAACATACGTATAAATATCATAAAAATTTTTAATACACACAGTTATAGACAAATATGAAAGCCACAATAAAGTTCTTTAAGAATTTTTGTGCCTTTTGTTGTCAACACATGATTATTATTAATTAATATATTAAACTTTGATTAATGTACTTACATTAATAAATGGGTTAAATAAAAAAATCATTGTGACCCAATCTGTACAAAATAAAAGCATAATTATAACAACGACTGTCACAATTTTACATCCAATCATAGTGCCTGAATTAAAAAATGATTTGTACAATTTTTATAAATATACATCTGTACTTTACAAAGTTCAGGCAGGCTCATTTTCTGTCAGTTGGAACAAATTTTTACTCATAAGCACAGCAGAATAAGTCTTTAGTTATTGAATCTTTGCAAAAGGATTCTAATTTTTATGAAGAGAGTACGTTAAATTCAATTTTATATAGAGAGTACTTTAAATTAAGTTGAAACTTTTTTTTAACCGAGGAAAAATAAATCAGATAGTTAGATATTTTAGGAGAAGTGAAATTATGTCAGCATGTTAACTGCATTATGAAAAATTGAGTTTTAAATGCATAATAAGAAAACAAAATTATCTGAAAAAAAGATTGTTCTTTATTAAAGAGTGCAACACATAAATTTTCTACTTCATTTAAATTTACTTTTTGGCGCTAACTAAGGTTTCAAATAAAATTTCAAGCAACTTATTCATACATGTGTTGCTTTTCTTGCGCATTGTTTTAATTTGATCAAAATTGGACGAAAAATGAGTGAACAAGAATCAAAAAGCCAAAGGGTTTCGGATCTTCTCAACGCGAATGTTTGATCCAAAAATAATTTCAGACATTGTTGGCGTAACCGTGACGACATTTCGGAACATCAAGAGTCAAAAGGAAGGCATGGAGTGGAGGAAATGTTTGAAACGGGATGTAACATTTCTCAACTACGTGGAGGCCAAGATCAATAAATATTAAACAGTATCAATGGGCCACTTGGCAGACGAGTTCAACCTGGACGAGATCACCATCATGAGGAAATTTAATGATGACCTCGGTCTTAAGAGCTTTATCAGGACTCCAACACATCTCCTCACCGACAAGATTAAGGCCATAAGGCTTGAGATATGCTGCAAAAAAGTCCTTGATTACTTGAAGAGTCATCTGTCGACTATGAAGATATTCATGGTCGACCAGGTTATGAACCACAAAAACAACAAATTTATAGCACCATCGCCTGAGTACAGCCAGGGCACCTTTAGGACAAAACATCTGACCCAAACGATGTGCATGGTAGTCGAGGCCTCTGATAGGAAGAAAATGGATCCCTTTTTCTTAAAGCCCAATGATAAAATTGGGGCTAAGTTACTTAGGTGGAAAAACTTGCCCTGGGTGAAGGCCGACTATCCTGAGGACAGCTATGTGTGGACCAAAGGCTGTTGCCCCAGCCATACGACCCTCAAGACACAGAACCGCTGCAAGGAGCACTTTGCTGAATTCTGGCCCTCTTCCAGTCTTGATCTCTTTCCCCTAGACTTCAGTGTGTGGAGCGTATTAGAGAGCAAAATTGGGAAGACATCACACATAAATGTTCAAGAGCTCAACGCAAGTATTAAGAAGCAATCGACTGACATGTCCGCCATATTATATTGTGGCAGCTTGTCCCAAGTTCCAACCTCGTGTGGATGCTGTGATAGATGTTGGAGGAGGCCTTATTTAATAATTCTTTCCAAGATTGATGACAAAAAAAACCTTTTTCAATAAACTTTTCTTATAAAAATATATTAAGGTTTGTGTTCTCGATCGCGGAAAATGTCCCTGTCGCACTCTGTAGATGATTTGAAAAATTTAAGCGAGTCCAAGTTTGAAAATATAAGCCACAGCTTGGATGATCAACCTCGAAATTTGTTTCCTCCTCCATAGAAGATTTAGATTAGGAAAATGACGAAATTTTCCTTCCTTTAGAAGAATTGATATACATTGAATATTACTGAAATTAGTTCATCTTCTTCTATATCCTTCGCAAAAGCATACAAAATGGTAATTTCTTTGCGTAGTATTATTTAGAAAAATATTTTCTTGAAATTGGGAGAGAGTAAATTTAATTTCAAAGGCTACATTTACATTCCCAATGAGATAATGGAACTTAAGACTTCACATGATTATTTCATGCTCCTTTTTTCCGAGACACTTATTGATCTGATTGTCAAAGAAACCCAAGAGTATAGTTGTCAAACTAATCCCTGTAAAGTGATTGAATTATTATCCAGCAATATAAGAAAATTTATTCATATATGTGTATTAATGTCGTACATCCATTTACCAAATAGTGGATACTAATAAAACAAAAAAAAATTGGCATTGCTATTATTCTAAAAACTATGTCACTGAATAAATTTGAAAAAATTAGACAATATTAACATTTTGCCAGGAACGAAATTGAGAATCAAGAGTCCTGTATTGATTTTATCAAGAAAATTTTACAGTTATTGATCTACAAAAGCTACATATTTTATAAAATAATAATTTCCATCAAAGCTCCTTAAGTGAGGATATAAATTTTATAAATGCTATTTGCAGAGTATCAAAGTTGCATAATTTCCTATGATTTTGAGATATGTAGCGGATGTGAGAGCAATCTACAAACCTCATATATGAAAAAATGCCACATACCTAATTGTAAGATTATGCTAACCTGTCGAACAAAAAATTCACCACAACTATTTTACTACACATGGATTACAAAATATTCTTCCTCAAAAGGGAATCTATTCGTTAGGTGCTATTCGATTCAGAACAATTAGTACTAGAAAGATGATAATCAATAAAGATAAAAAATCAATACTAATAGGATAATGTGAAGAATACAATACTTTTATTGATGGTATAGAATTAGTTTATATATCCTGGAAGGACAATAATCAATAACTTTAATTTCTACATTCTCAAGAGTCAATTACGGAAGTTCCAAGATATGATTTATTAAATATGAAATTCATATAGAATGAATACACAAAACGTGAAACTAACAAAAATTTGCTAGAGATGTTGCTAAAAGTCTTTGCAAAATTAATTTAAAATTCCTGTTAAAATGAGGTTAACCTTTTACTGTAACAGAGAACAATCTTTAGAACAGAAAGGAAAAAAGAGTAACTACTGTAAAAGTTCCTGTTCTCAATGTAAGAATGATGGATTTCATCATTGGCTACCATGAAAATATGAAAGGCGATGCTGCAAGATTAAAGGCGAGTCTTTTTTTTTCCATGTGTTCAATTGCTTTATGTTATAATAAACCAATATTGGTTTTACATGCTTCATACTAAAATAGAAAAATACTTTTTAATTAGAATTTTATAAAATTTTAAGCAAGTTTAGGAAAAAGAGCAAAAAAGAAGTTAAAAGTACGAATTATGTCTTTATTTTTTTTTCAAAACCAAAGAAATCCCTATCCAATTTTCTTTTATAACCGATAAATATGTCTTCTTGTGCTTTATAATAAAAAAGACTTCTGCTTCACAATATCAAACTATCGACACAAAAAGATGTCTTCTTTCTATGGATTATACCCCCACAAATTGAAAACACTGGGTCAAATATTATAATTTTTATGTTCCATTAACAAAAAAACAACAAAAATAGTCTTATTATCCCAGGGAAAACGTTATTAATTTGAAAGAATCACGTGCATTGTATAATTACACCACTGCATTACTTAGTAAAAAAAAAAAAGATTACAAGTGTATTGCGCCAACATAAAGATGATCTTGAACAAAAGTCAAGAAAAGGAGAAGATCTTAAAAATATATTTTTTTTTCTTGATATATACAAAGTGCACAAGCTAAATTGGCGCACTTATTTTTAGTTTAATAGATAGCTTATTCAAACTTGCACTATTTGGTAAAATTTAATCAACTGACAAATTCGTTGTCCTACGTTTTTGAAAAAGACACAAAGTCCTCCATGGAGCGATAACATAACTATTACTATAACTCTAGGAATTAGTGAAACATTCGTTTGCAAGCTTAGAAGGGAACTTGAGGACTCTGAATGGGATTTTGAGGCAACACCAATGGAGGCTGTGGTCAAAGATTGAAGCTACAATATCCAGAGTAAAGAATTCGTGGTTAGAATCCAGAAAAAAACGTTAATGAGGACCCAGAGAAGTCAATTACGTTGTCAAAACCAAAGTGAAGCCCTGGACGGACATAGTTGACAATGGGAGGACTTAAAAATGGCAGCAGGACTAAGCTCCCTCCCACACCTCAAAAAAAAATCGTAAATAGCTACAAGACAATTATGACTACTTTATTTCGCCGTACTTTTGCTCTCCACGCTCGCCGAAATTGAATCCAATGTATTTTTTTTTAGTGTGGGGCGCGAACAACAAACCAACTGAACCCCCTATAAGACAAAACATGAATTTATCCGTCGGATCAAGAAAGAATTCCAGAGGATTTGGCCAGGGACCAAGTGACAAAGGTCTACTCGTGCTTTTGGCCGCGTATAAAAACTGTAATCGGCCGGGAGGTGAGTTTATTGGATGAAATAAATCAGAATCTATCAAAATGTTAGAATTTGGTTTTATTTTTTTTACCTAATATTTAGTTGTTGAGAAAATTGCTTCAGCTATTTTTTTGCGGTACAGCTGGCTTTTGCACCCTGTATATACTTTTTTTATTTTATATTGCCTTTCAATTGAAACCTATAATTGTCTCATTAACGGAATTATATTATTTTTCTTCTCATTCCAGTTGTTTACAATTTTGAAATTAGCAAATTTAGGTTATTTGACATGAGTTACAATAATTAGTGGACAATCGTTTATGTCATATTTTATAATAAATCTTTAATTTTTCATTATTTTACTAGGGCTTATGCAAACTCAGTTTAAGAAGATCGTTTGTATTTTACATGTTCCACATAAGTTATAAATTTATGATTTCTCTAATAATATCTAGTTAATAATTCTTGAAACTTTAAAGTTATTGCCTTATCAGATTGGTTTTTGTTTAACGAAAAATAATTAATGTCAAATAATTGACTGCAAAACTACTTTTTTTTTCTCTTACTTGGTCTGATGGAATTGTATAAATTAAGTATAAGTGAACAGTAAAATATTACATTTACTCTATATAATAGAGGAATGTTCATAGCATTTCATTTACTTGATAATTATTTCTTTCGAGGAAAGGCTGTAGCGCAAACCGATTCAAAGTAAGTTCAATAAAATAATTTATCACGAGCGGGTTGTCCATTGAACGACATTGTTCTATTACATCTTTTAAATTAACTTTAAATTTACAAATACGTAATGATCTATACGAACTTTGATTCTGTTTCAAATATAAGTTAGAATAAAACATTTTAGTAAAAAAAATATGATTATATTTTTTTCTATTAAATTGCAGAAGTCATATTTAATTTGGCTTGGTATTAAAATCTATAATAGCCTATTCTATTCAAAATATATAAGAATTACTGAACAAAATAGGTATGGTTAAAATAATTGTCAACAAAAATAAAGAAATCAATATTCAAGCAGCTCAATATTTAAAAGTTGCATCTATACTTACTGGGCGCTTCAGAAGAATGCTCAGATTGGCCAGGAATCAAATAAACTTACTATTATTGGAATTTGTAATTATAGAAAATCTGGAGAAACTCTGTAACTCTTAGTTTAAAATGAAAATTAAACTACATACATATATTTTTGGAAATACAAACAAAAATCCAATAAACCTATTATACTTTATATTGCATCATTATTTATATATTACTATAACGTTTTTATATCTTCTTGAGCTTGAAAAAATTAAATCAAATATTGTAAATGAACACTTCATTGGTCAACAGAGTATTTTTACATAGTTCGTGAACTGGGGTGAAATGTTATACTACAAATTAAAATAACTATATTTTGTGAAAGACATTTGACATTGTTCAGAATTACACTATTTAAACTTATTATTTGGAGTGTATCAACATAAACACAATTTTCAGTCAAAACAAGAAATGGAAAAATTCCCAATTTATTGTTTTACTTCATCCCAAGATAAATACACATATTTCACTGATATATTGGAGTCAAGTATAGTTTTTTATTCAAATATGTGAGATGAGATTGGATACCTCCGAAAAATTGTTATATGGTTTGCTATAATTTAGAATTTATTTTAATTCAAGAGATTTAAATAGGGCTCGATATGGCCTTGCAAATCCAATATATCAACTTTGGGTTATCCCGTGCATAGTGTTGCCACCACTGGGTAGGAAAAACAATTTGTTGATGGAAGTTTATAATTATTAGTAAAAGAATACAAATATAATCCACACTAAGTATTAAGAAAAATCATCAATTCTCAATCTTAAGAGTAGTTGAAAAAATGAATATTAAACTTTATAGACTGTAAATAATAAATTACTTCAATTATCCTCAAACAAGACATGTTTTTATACAGTGTAATATATATTTTCCACATCAACTTCATCTCCATTTTTTGGGGTTTTTTATAATAAGAAAAATAATTGATTCAATAATTGGTATGTAAACCAGAAACTAATTAAGTACCATCTCCAAAAATTGGAAACGTGAAAAATTTACATCATAGATTGACTAATCCACATTTAATATTAATATCATTCTAATTTGCATTTGATTTGACAAACCACATATTTAGTTTGTATTTCATTGGTGTATGCTGTTCATGGCTTATAATTGTCAGCAATTTCTTTCTTTTCAATTTAGAAACGTTTCTAATTTGTATTTTCTAATAATGCTAATAAATAAACCGTTTAAAAAAATTATAAATCAGCTTGGAATGAATGTTGTAACTTTTAAATGAAAAGATACTACATATCGACATACAAATACTTTTCCAGGATCACTTCCAACAATAAAATGGATATTTTAGGTATGTGTTATTCCCGCTTATTATTAGGTACAGGTATGATTTCCTATTCCAATAGCATCTTCCTTTTTATAATAATTGCTTAGGTTTTATTAGTAATAAAAACAATAGTTTATTCCAAATTTATTAAAAATTGGGAGACTAATCAAGAACTAACTTAAAAAACTGTAAGGATGAAGTACATTATAAATTAATCATTTAACTCGGAGATTGAAAAAAAAAAACCTATTAAAGTGAATTAGTAAGGAAAAAATAAAATAAAATAAATTGTGCATAAATTGGAGAATAATTATTTAAAGGCAATCATCAAGTTTTAGTTCATGGTTGAGCCTAATTAAAAGGAATGTTCTATGAACACTAATCCAATGTAGACATACAATGATTTATATAAAAGTTTTTCCACCAAAATGTAATGCGTTTATATAAAAAACCACGTAACTAAATGTACAACTCTTGCACTCAATGTGCGTAGGTTCACGTCTTGGTAGTTCCCATAGAAGGATATATACTTTATGTATATGAAATTAAAAAAATAATTTTTAAGCCAGATGGAGGTAATGTTATATTATAACGTTTGCTTATTCTCAATCAGTGCAACTCCATCTGACAAATTAAAGGAACATTAAAAAAAATAAGAATGGGAGAAAATCCCTACATATTTTCTTACTTAAAATCAGGGTGGTCACTATTTCTTTTTTTTTATTGGGAGGGGGGTGGAGGGCTTAAATCACCACATAAAAACAACCACAGAAATTTGTAGTTCTATAAAAAATATTGTAAAAGTTTCAGTTTCGTCGTTTTAAATTATACAATTTTATAACAATATTGGCCATTCTAATCGCCAACACAAATAATTCAGACCATAATTTTATTTTGATATATTAAAATTATATGGTTTATGTATCTAAAAATGATATAACTCTGACCTTTTGAACTTTACAATGTGCTACAGATCAAATATATTTTATTGTTTCTATTAAAATTATCAAAACAAACTATTTAAATATCCATGGAATATTTAATTTATCAACATCTTTATCCAAAGTACTGTTAATATTTCATTTAAATTTAGTAACTTAATTTCTTGGTTAAAAATTGTATAAAATTGCAGCTTGAACATGACATGTAAAATAAACCGATTTATAAAAGTAATGGTGTTTATCATTTTTAGGGCTAAGTCATTAAATATTTGTTTTCCATCATGGCTAAAACTCTGGTAATTAACTGTCAAAAAATGTTAAATAGATGGGACTGGGTGTTTCGGAAATTTTGGACAACAAATATTTGATGATATTTTGATACTCAATTTTGTCCATTTTCACAAAAACACACGCACAGCTGTTATATAACAACTATGCCTCCGAAATGTCTGAATTTTTTTTGAATAACTTTCAATAGATGGAACTAGCTATTATTAATGAATACTGCCATCTACACGATGAGGTCAGAAACTTTTTAGACAATCCTTGTACTTTTCAATTGAGTTATTACCTTTTCTGATGACAAATTAAAGCTGTATCACATGTTTTATTTCTTGACTCCCCTTCAATAGTGTACTTTAAAAGTATTGGTTTGATTGTATATTCTCGTGTCAATAAGGGAAACACTCTCTTGGAGGTCTTTTCTCCTCAAAAGATCTGAAGAGACTATCGAGAAATGAAAAAAAAGAAGGGGGGAAAATGAAATGAAAGTTATGTGGAAAGAAGGAATGTTTAAAGAGTAATTCTCTTTTTTTTATAGAGCGTGGAAATAGATTTACCATATTAACTGCGAAATTATACGCATTTATTATATATATTTTCATACTTTAGTCTTTTCATTCAAATACATCATTGATCAGCTATCACATACTTATATCATACATGATGCAACGGTTGCGAAAAGTAGAAAAAATTGACGAATTCGTTGTCCCAAATATTTGGAAAAGACACGAAAGCCCTCTTTCGAATCTACGCCAGGAGTGACAACATAGCAATTGCTCGAACTCTGGCGCTAAGTGAGACGTTCTTCTTCCCCAATGATGGATCTGTTGTCGTGCAGACGAAGTTTTTATCCCATGTTATGGTGTTAGAGGAGGTTAGCTCGTAAGGCCAAGTCATGCCTCCTCATGTGTTCCTACAAGGCCTGAGGGTTAACACTGATGCCTACTTGGACTTGACAGAGAGTTAGGTGAAGCTTTGGATTAATATGGTTGCCAATAAGATGCCTTTCATGTGGCATCAGGACTCGACTCACACACACGCAATGAAAAATGTCTCATATGACTCAAAAAATAATTTCAAACCTCGCAGGATCTTAACTTGATGGATTTTTGTGTTTCCCCGCAACACCAAAGACAAAAATCAGTCGAATAAAGGGATAATTTACCGAGGGCTGAGTGGCTAAGGTATGATTGCACTTTCGGCCTCGTTGAGAGTGGATGTGAATTTATTAAATAAAATATATCGGAATTCCTCAGGCTCTCAGACTTTGGTTATTTTTTAAAAATCTGAGAACTGGTTCAAGAGAAACTTGCGCTTAACAAAATCATTTTCGTGGTACAAACAGCTGGTGCACCCTTTCTATATAAGAATGTTTTTCAGTTTCAAGAAATTTTTGGGTATGTTATCTCTTTGCTATAAAAACTTCAGCAAAATTTAATTAATACCAATAATCTTATGTTGAACTATGTCCAGGAATCCTAAAGACCTTGATAAGTTGCCCTGGAAGGAACTTAATCTTTTGGAGAAAGTTTGGGGAAAAGAAAACCTTTGTTTAGTGTACAAATACATTCTATGATCAACCTGCTGCGTAGTCCTTACTCCTCCTTAGATTCCGAGTTTTTAACCAGTTTTTATTGTAGTATTTACAACTAATCAAGTTCTCATTGATATAGTTTTGTTTTGTTCAGCCATCTGTTTTTAGCCTTTTGTTGGTTCTGTACTTTTGTGTTGAAATGAATCATTATTGATTTGAAAATAATAAATCGTCAATTCCAACTAAAAAATTGAAATCAAACTCTGATGAAATAAATAAAAAAATACCATATCAACTTATGTTATATACCTCATTTTGAAGTTATTATGCCCCAGAGATATGATAATAAACAGAAATACCTTGACATGCGAGTTTAATTTGTTTTTTAACGAGGCTCTTATATAAATAGTAATAATTATTTATTATAATATTTTTTTAATTATATTAGTATCCTAAAAATATATACAACATCTTATCCATATAAGTTATAGTTGTGATTACATGTTCTCATTTTTGACAACCTTAAATGATTTTTGTTTTACATTAGGAACATACCCCAAAGTACGTTTTTTCTTTTTTATATTTTTTGAAAATGTGTTTACACTGTTGGCAAGTGTTAGTAGATATCGGTATAACTTTAATCAGTAAATACGCTAAGTAGTTAATTATTAATTAGAAAGAAACTGATACAAAAATATTTTTTATATAATATTACTTTTAAGAAACATAAAATGCCAATTTCAATACATTTAATTAACATTATCGAAGAGGAACTCAATATTTGTGGAAACTTTGCAAAAAAATGGAAAACGTTTACTTCCTACTTAAGATTTTCAAATGTCAAGAGACCAGAAAAACAGATTAAAGAATTTTGATGTTTTGATAATTGATGATTTTTATATTTTGTAAATTAAATCTTTATTTTTTACATTAATTTTCATTATTACACTTATAAATACCAATTTGTGTTATCAGGGTCTTTATATTTTAATATAAGCAGTTTAATTGAATATTTGTTTTCTAAAGCTTAATATTAGTTTATTTACATATTTTTTGGTAAGACAATATATTTATTTACATATTTTTTGGTAAGAAAATATATTTATTTACAAACAAACATTAAAAATGCACTAAAACCTGACTGCCATTTTAGTTTGAAAAAAGCTCAAACAAATATTAAAAAACATAAAAATTATATTATATTAATCGTTAAAAATTATTCATAGCTTAACTAGAACACTTTTGAATTTAGCCAATAACTTTCAGAATACTGATTAGTGAGAAATAACAAAGTATTTTTTTCATTTTAGTGTGCTTAGTTCGTGATCAATATACATCATATATACTGATGAGAAAATATAGGATTTTGTAGCAAAATTAATTATTTTTCATTTAAAGGTAATATGTGAAAACAAAGTACAATGTTATATACTGAAGTAGTTGCCGATATTTTTTTTCACTTCCCTTCTCTTTTTCAATTTTTGATGTTGAGGTAAATATATACTAACAACATGTAAACCACTCTTTAAACCTCCAAAAAAATGAATCCGATTTTCAGAAATAATTACTACATTAACTTGAAAGGTTGGGCAACATAACGTGAATTCTCAATAATATTGGAAGGTTAACAGTATTTGTTTTAACTTTCTGGTTATGCAATTCTTTGTGCATCAATCTACTATAATGAACATTTCATCATCATGAGTGAGAAAAAAGCAAATAGGTAGCACATCTCAAATCTCCTAGACGCTGAAGTGGTAAAGGTTTTGGACATGTGAAGTGCTCCAGAAGCCTGTTTACAAAGGTAGACAAGATAAAGAACGATAGAGAATACATCTCCAAGAAAGCAGGAAGTGGAGGGTACAATTTAAAAAGGGATTTGGAGCTCCTATCCAGATTGGAGAAAAATATCAAGGAGGGCTCCACCAAATCGATTAAACACTTCACTAACGACTCGTCCATGGTTGATAGGACCATAAGGAGGGCCATGAAGGGCGACATGAGAACCTCCTCATACACGAAGATTCCATGCAACCTTCTGACAGAGTTCATCAAGGTAAGCAATCCAGAGAGGTAAAGAAGCAATGAGACATGGCCCTGTTCTTCACCAGATTTAAAACTGCTTGATTTAGTTGTATGAAGTACTTTGAAGAGAGAAACCAACAAAACTCAACACTTAAACGTGGACTCAATAAAATAGCGGCTTCCCGAATCAACTTGTATGAGGAGTTTGTCATCAACTCTAGCATGTCCTTCCGGTAATGTGTAAAGGCTATGATTCATGCTGAAGGTGACCATATTGAGTGACTAATAAACTTATTGATAAGTCTTACAAACATATTTATATTTTAGTTACTTTTTCTAATAAAGAATATTCAAGTATTTCTAAAGCAACCTCTCAAGTCAATGTTTTTCTGGGCAGCCCTTTACGTCGAAATATATTATATTCTCTTGGGTTGTTAAACATTGCATTGGAGTAAAAGAGGCCTAGCTCTAGAAGTGAGAATAAAGTCCTTATACTCTGAGACCAAATCGAATCGAAAGTTGATCAAAAATGAAAGTCATTAAATATTTTAATTGAGGCCTAATCAAGTCCTCATAAAAAATTATTTATTTGAAAGTGTACTGATTAAGTATAAAAATACTCTAAAATACTACATTTACGTAGATTTTTCCGTATGACATATTCAACGCATTTTTGTGTTTATATATTATCGGTTAGAACTACACGGTTTTGTCCATATCCGTTGAAATAAATAGCTAGATGAAGAAGAAAAGAGGAAAATAAAATTGAAACTACTAATCAACTGAAATAAAAAGTAATAATCCATGAGGTTATAAGGTTTAGAGAAAAGAAAAAGAAAGATTACATGACGAATTATTTTTATTTGTAATATGAAAGTCGATGAAACAGAAAAAAAAACTTTAATTTTTGTTCTTCTCAAAGCTTATAATCTCATTGATAATTCCTTTTTCATTACTGTTTATTAATAATTTCACGAGTATTTTCCCTTTTTCTTCATCTTCATTTAGCTATAAAAGTGTGCAAAAATGCACACCAAATACTTCTTGAAATTCTACGGTCTTTATTTTTTATTTTTTTTTATGATGTAGAAAAGTTCAGAATTGTTATTATTTTTAAATGTTCCTATAATTTGTCAGATGGAGTAGCAGTGATAAAGTATACGTAAACATTATATTATTACATTAACTCCATCTGACCTAGGAATCTTCCTGAAAGTCCATATATATATAATATATATTTCTTTCTGGTAGAACCACTGGGTCACGAACCTACGCTCTTTGAGTTCAAGTGAATAATTTATCCCAAACTTGTTGTCCCTTAGGCAACGTCGACCATCTTTTTTAATAATATTATTTATTTCATATATACTACATCTAACAATTAGTCTAGAATTTCATAGTTAAACTATATTACTGTTTATTAGTTTAATTATTATAATCACAAATCAAAAATAAATATAAAATGTACCTTGAATGGATCTTGAGCAAATTCTAAAAAAATAGTTATATTATCTTCCCCTACACTTTTGCAAATCCACGTACAACAACCAAATAATAATGATTTATATCTTCACTAGCTCTTTTTGACCTATAAGTATGGCTGACCCAGCAGACCTTGTGACATTTAATATATATATTATTTCTGAATCTAATTTCTTGTATGTAAATCCAGCCATGGACCATGGATTAGTGGCCACCAGCAATTTGGATCTTATTGCTTCTATCAAGTACAGATCCAGTATCAATATATTTCTTTGGTAAACAATGAATTGCTAATTACACTATTCAACAAAATCAAACTTTTTTTATTACACTAGAACAGGATATGCTTAACATAGAAGAAGAAAAGTTATAGAAAGAAAGAGAGAGAAAAAGATGAAGGAAACAAATAAAAGATATACATTTTACAATTTGAATTAACAGTAAGCCTCAACTATAAATAAATTATTTCAAGTTCCATGGACACAAGATGAATATTTCTATACCCTTTGTGAGTGATTGATTCCAAATGACGAACATTTAAGGGAGTGCTAGGAGCAAATCCTTTTTTTTTCTCTCTCATTGTTTCTATCTAGCATATATTTGGACTTTTAATATGTATCAATTCAAAAATGAGTTTTATCCTTGAAATATTGTCGTGGCCTTATCTCAAATTGACAACAATACAGATCGTTTTTGGGAAGGGTCTTTTCAAAAAAAAATCATAATTTTAGATCAACAATGAGATACTTTTAAACTTTTTGAATCTATTTGTCTTGAAGCTATGAGCCTCTGAATAATAAACACTTATTTTCCAATTTCAACAAAGATAACTCAAGTTATATGTATGATGCAGACATTTCAAAAACGGGGTTTAAATATATTATAATTACTTATCTCTATTTTCAACACTGAGGGCTTCAAACAGCTTTGAGCCTTAAAAATAACAAAAAATGTATGGCCTTTTTCTGAAAGCCACGAGGCTCTGAGAAAAAAATATGGCTACATTTGAAATCAGGGGATCAAATTCTTCAACATTGAGCTTAACCGATTTTTGTAACATTTTTCCTGTTGGACAGTGTTATTGAACAATTGTCTTGAGTTTTCCCTCCTCTTTTTATAAAACGACCCTATTCGTTTCTCTGGCGTCTTTTTAGATTTTTGCACGGGTACGGACAACATGACATTGGCATTTGCTAATAAAACCACTTCTCTTTCAGATTTATGGAGTTGTATTTTTCATACGACACATTCAGACTACTTATTAAGTGTGAATTCTAGCCTTAGATGGTATTTTGTCACTAAAGTGGTATAAAAGATACTTCTGATGTTTTTATCAAAGTTAAACACACAAGTTAGTAATTTAATGCTGCTAAACATATTAAAATGGAGTTAATTGCACATCAACTATATTAATGGTTACTATTTTTAATTACACAATTCTTTGCAGATATTGATCAAGAATTGACTATAATTTTCTTTTCAATTCACTATTCAAATTGGTTGAAATAGATAAAATATATATTTTTACGTACCAAAAAAATTCCGATCCCATCTTTTATGGTATCAATTGAAATATATATCTAAGTGTATTTTACATAAAGTAATAATAAGGTTGATAGGTCTTAAATTTTTCAAAAAATATCCTTATTTCAATTTAAAAATAAATTTTATATTCATTTCTAAAAAGTACTGTAGAATAATACAACTGATTGCTAATATGGTAAATACATTTTTCAAATAAAATAGAAGAAAATACAATAAATAATAAACTATATAATAGCTTGATAAGTAAAATACAGTCTTAAAATTTGTAATTTTATTCAATAAAGGTCAATGATTCAAAAATGATTTCAAGTTAGGGGCAAATATCACTAATAAAATTTACAGAACAAAAACTTCTCATTTGCTAATGATTTTAATTCTTAAAGAAAAAATTATAAATATGAATACTAAAGTTATATTTATGTTAGAAAAGATTGTACAAATGAATATTTTAAATTCTGACTCCTTATAAAATAATAATAATTTTCAGTGGCAAGGTGATACAAATATAAAAGAATACGTCAAATCGAAAACACCCCTATACTACACATTTAAAAATAACATTTTTTTAAATCAAGTTCTTTTTTAAGGGAATTTTTGATCAAAAAAAAAATATTTCAATTAATTAAATTGATCTTTCCATAAGTACTTTTTTATTTCTTGTTATAAAACTAAAAACTTTTAAATAAAAAAATCAATAAAATATGCGACCTCTTTCGTCTTCTCTTTGAGGAGAGTGATAAATTTTATTTTCTTAAGAGATTAATGCCTTTTGTTATAAAGGCAATATTTTGTTACATTTTAAAATTACCTTTTAAAAAAAAGTAGATCCTTATTATGAAATATGAATCCACAACGTTTCGTTTTATATAGCAATGGAGGCTCATATTGTAGAACCTTTTCTAAAAAAGCCAAAAATCCACTAGTTCTGTTTCAATATCTGTATCAATAGTTTACACACACAAGGGGAAAAAAATGACACGGAAAGCCCTTTATTTAAAGGATCACACAGAATCCTCCTTCCATCTCTTTTATGAAATAAATTGTGGATAGAAAAATTAGGTATGTTCTTGGAGTAGAGCTCCAAAAAAAAATTAGTTGGTGGCTTTACCATCTGCAACTCGGGTTCATCTAAAATCGGAAACAAAAATCATAGAATTATGTGCAAAAGAATCTCCCGGCGAAATATGGGCTCAATAAAAAGGACATTAGGACGAAGATTTCTGTGAGAAATAATTAACGGCAATTCTACTGTTTTAGACTACGTATTATAATTAAATGTATATAGTAAGAGACGGGATTAGTTAACTGTATTATCTCATCTCCCTTCTCTTATGAGAACCATGTTTTACTTCGAAAAATTATCTATTGATTATATTTTATCGATTTAAATTGACTACGATTATAATTTTTTGAAGCAGTAAATTTATTAGTTTTATCATATTCTTTTTAGTGAATAAATAATTTAATTATTAAAAGAAAAATCCTTTTAGTACCTTTTCATAAAATTGATGGTTTTTTTTACTATTCAGAGAAGACTTTTTCACTTATTTTCCCTTATAAAATATTCAATATTATGAATGGAAGCATAGCTACTCTATCAACGTCTTTAGTCTAACAATATTAATTTTTAGAATTCATTACATACGAAATTCTTTACATAAATGTCAGTATTTCTTATTCACATTCTTCTTTGTTGCTAGTCTATTAGAAATTTAATATTGTATTGAGTGTTCTATATTTAGTTTCTCCTGACTTTTACATTAGTATTCTTGAAATACTTAGTGATAATTTGTTTTAACCTTTTGAATTGGCTTTTGTTAACATTAACAAAGGAAATAACTATGATCATCAAACCCCCAAAAATAAGAAATAACATAATTTAACAACTTTTCAATCTTAGAAATGGTTTGCGTAGAAACTAGTGACAGGTAAACTAGAGGTATCAGTTTAATTATGAAATAATCCTAAAGGTTATTTCTGAAGTTCAGAAAAGGAGACAGTTTCACACATTCTGTGGGAGTGTCTAGTTTTAAAATCTGATTACTCTTCTCTTTGGGTCTCATTAAGAAAGTATAAGTTTTTCACACTAGCTTCCAGTGATAAAATATATCATCATGCAGTGATCGTACAAATTCAATTCTTTATCTAAGCCATAAGGCATCCAGCTCAAAGCTTGAAGAGGACATGTTAAATATTTAAAGAAACTCTATTGGCATTTGAAATAAAATTTAGCTTAGGTCTTCAATATATTTAAAAAATATTTGTGTTTGTTTTATTTGTTTTTATTACCCTACTGTAGAATTTTATAACACGCTTCTACAATTTCAAAATCTTTGACCTAAATTCTGGTTATGAAACAATAACAACACACAACTTAACAAATGAATAATTTATTTATAATTTACAAATTATTTAATGAGTAAGACTAATTTTGTTTCTCTTTTCATAAAATTTGGACAGTTTTGGCCCTCCCCGCCCTTATGCCAACCGAAGGGAATGCCTGCAGTTTCCTTCATTCAAAAACCGAGGCCCTCAAAGCTACTATCATATAGTACTGCGACACCATGACAGAAGACAACATCCATAGCTGGTACCAGGCCTTCTGCCGCCGGTTGGAAGCCATTATTACCACTAAGGGCGGCTTTATTAATGATTAAGAAAGTTCAGACAAATAGATATAGACTCACCCATCACTGAAGAAAAAATTATGAAGTTAATCCAAGGATATGTCTAAAAAAATCAGAATACCTGGACATCAATGTTGCTTTTTGTATTCTTCTAACGGTTGAAAAGTTTCGTTTATCCAATCCTCGAAGAAGTGTTGGGATATGTTCTAGATTTCATGGGTGAAGGAATTTTGACGTTGATCCCAAAACGGGAAAAATAATAAATACATAAAGAACTACCCTCCAATGTCTCACCTGAATACATCGTTCAAGATTCTAACATGCATTTTCAATAGAAAAATAAAGACTATTCTACCCCACATCATACTCCTTATCAGAAAGGCTTAATGTTGGGCACATATTTGGTAGATATTCCGCGATCAATACAAGATGCAAAGGACAACATTTCTTCAGTTGATACAAAATTGGCATAATTGTTAATAGATTTTATAAAACCTTTCGACAGTTTATCATATAAGTGCATACTCCAACAGTTGTACATAAATGGATTTCCAGATAAATTCTTAGAGATGATCTCGGCTAATCTACAACATAGAATGTTGAGAGTTGATATTTCAGTTGTAAATTCCAAATTTAAAATACTCAGAGATTCCAGACAAAAAATTTGTGATCTCCAGCTCTAATCATAATCTCTATGGAGGTTTGTGGAATAAAATAAGGCTAAATATTGCAATCAGAAGTCTACAAATGGGTAATTGAATGTTAAAGTCGGTATTGTGTGCTCATAACCTCCCCTTATTTCTGACAGGATCTAAGGAAGAAATCGTATAGTCAATCAAAGCTTCGTCTGCGACAATTAAATAATTTGAAAGACATAACAGGGTCTCTCAATAAATCTAGGAAGGACACAAACTCTTTTGAATTGTCAGCCTAAGTTAAGGTTTCTTGTGTTGAATTAGACATCACTTGCTCCCCTGTTCTACTTGGCGTTTGGGTTTCTGTAGATTTATTAGAAGCTACGAGAAAAAAATAAAGTTAAAATTATCGAATCACTAAAAAAATTTTACAATTTATAAAAATATTTCTTATAACTTCATACGAAAGTCCACTCAGACTGGCTCATTGAAACATCACCCAAATACCACAAGACATTTAAAATTTAGTTTGTTATTGCAAAAGTCCAAGAATTATATACGCAGTGAAGGTTGGTAAAAAAATTCCATCTTGCCTAGCGGCTAATGTGTCCGTCAGTACAAATAAAGTTATAACTTTATTTTAATATCAAATTTTGTTGGACGGGCTCACTTCTACTCCATTTTACGTCATCTTTCATAATTTTACTTTATTTAGTAATAGTGTCACTATGGATGTTTATTTGCTATGTTTAATAAGAGTGAAGACAATAGTCCAAGGAGTACTTTTGTAATCTCCCTGAATAGTATGCAGGAGTGTGGAAGAGAAGAAGAATAGGTAAAATATTTGGTAAAAAGGCTTGGGCACAGACGTCTCTACTCTATGGACACTTTTAAAAGTGTGCTCCAGAAAGTGGCTGACAGAATTAAAAATGAAATTTATCAGCTGGATTTTTGTTATGTTCAATGTGTGTTTTTTAGGTTTTTTTTTTGTTATCAAGTAATATTGGTTATGGGATGTTTATACAAGAGGTCTGAAAAAGGAAATTAACTGTAAGCTATAATGCTTGCTTATGTTGTATATCATTACAATTTTTTTTTCTTTAATTTACTTGTTTGTGCAAGTATGTACACTTGTAATGTGGATAAATAAAGACTTTTTTTTAAATATAGCACCACCGTATGTTCAAAAGAAGGACACAAAGGAAAATAATTCGGACTCATCAACCATTGCACGCAAACCTAAAAATAAAACACTACTAAATTCCGATCTCAATTTACTATTAGGACGAGGTATAAAAATGGATAATTTGTTGACCTATACTTTTTTTTAACAATATCATACCAAGAAACTTTAATGAAAAAGTAAATGGAAATAGAAAAAAAACAGAAAAGTGATGTATAAAATTATTATTAAAGAAGTGATGTCAAATTGGACTCATTGTTTTAACTTTCAATTAAATAAAAATGGGTATTTTGTTGACCTATACTTTAAAATTCACAATACTACAATTTAATATACGGAAAAAAAAGAGCAGTATTATTGTAAAAGGATGTTGAAGAGTTTTTGAATAACAGATCCCTCTTTATACTCACAATTACAGCAAAAACTGGTAATGTTGGTTAGTAATTGGGAGATTGTTGATATGGAGTTTTAAAAAAAAAATGTCTTGTAAGCAAATGCATTTAAAAGATTAAAAAAGTCGCTCTTGAAAGACCGATCAACTTTTTTAACCAAGAAAGTCATTGACAAGGGCCAAACTATCATGGACCCACAGGGAATTTTGAACATCTTTCATATGCGCTTCCAAAGGATTGTCGGGGGTTAATGAGCCATTTTTCCACGTTCTAAGTTAAGAAAACATTCAATTTTGACTAAAAAAGTCATATCAAAATACTTTAAAAAAACATTTTACGGATGGAAAAAGTTCTGATCGTGATGGTATGGGTAGGGATATTTTCACCCAATGCGTATCTCATTCTTTTGGGTCTTCTTGCCAGTAAAATAGGACCAATTTTGAACTCCAAACTTGGCACAGAACAAAAAGGCTTCCTCAAGGGCAGGAAGATTTTTAAAAATTCCAAGAAATGTACAGTATGATGTAGAAATTGTACGTAAAAGAATAAATTTGAATATAAAAACCTAGAGGAATCGAAACGATAAAATGATTAGCCTTATCGAGAGGTATTATCTCCTTTCACAATTTGAGCAACGACTCAAGGTACAACTGCAGGAAAATCTAATACACCAAAGAGAGCCGCAGACAACCACATGATGTCCAGTCCATAGTATTTGATAATGTATTTTGCATTAAATTATAAGGAGGAAGCAGACCAAATCTGCGACACGTTCTTATAAATATTGGAACTGCACATATCGTAGAAGAAGATAATCATGGGTTCAATTTCTCAAGTAAAAGATGGAAAGCGATTTTCTTCGCAATTACAAATATCTTTATGATGTATATTCATAAATGCTCCTTGCAATGACTGTGGAAAATTCTTTAACACATTTATTCATGCTTTTGCAGACTGTTCTTCACTACGTATACTGAAGAAATTTATATTGCTTAACATAGCAGGAATTATTGATAAATTCGTAACTACTATGTTTTAATTTGGGCTCACTTCAAATGATTCGAGTGCTTCTACAAAAACTCGTGCTATAGTGTTAGCTCTCTCGAGGTGTAGAAGCAGGATAGCAGAGAAGCTGACACAAGGCGACCCTATCCAAAATAAAGAATTTAGTGCTATTCTTGTTTCGACAGCTGTGAGATACTCTCATTTTGCCATAAAAATTCCGGATCCTTTTAATCCAACGTGGAAGTACATGGGGGATTTGATACACTATTATCCAAATGGTTCGAAATAAAATAAAACGTTTCTTCGCCATCTTATACGCATCCTCAGACAGTTAATAAAGGTTTGGGAATCCAATGCTTAAATGTGGCTGATTTTTGTCTCCATCTTACTTTTTTTAGCTCGTATAATTTTGATAATTTTTCTTAATCTGTTTTCTACCAGATCAATTTACTACTTTTATCGAAGATTTTTATGCAATGTGATCAACTACTGCAAAGTATTTTAATAACTCACCGTCCTAATTGATTATTGTATTGACTTTTGTTTAGGTATTTAATTTTAAACTACAATTTTTATTTAAATATGTAACTTCTCCAAACGAATAAAATCTTTATGTGAAAAAAAAAGTCAATGGTCGTAACTTCAAAATTATTTATTTATATCATCATAAAGATACTACCAAATAGAATTTAACGCAATTGTAAATATGAGTTTTATATTTGCTCATTAAAAAAACTACATCTTTTCTAATAAAAATGAGATGAGATACAAATTTGAAAAGTACTCAAAAGATTAATTTGTTTTTATATATCATCCAAATGTAACTGCACTTTAAACAAAAAATAATTTAATTAACGGAACTATTCATAAAGACGTTCCCACTTCATCTTTGGGATGATCCTGTTCTTTTCAACTTTTTATGGCATGTTTACTTGCAAATTAAAATGCTTTGTTATAATAGAAGGCCTTGTGGAGGGTATTCTGTAAAATATTGGAAGAGTACCAACACAACATGAATTACTATACGGCTTCGTGACTGAAAGCCAAAATGTTCTTGAGTCCAAGGTATTTGCAAAGTTCCAGACGATCTGGGGGAAGAGAACATCCACGGGATACCACATTACTAGAAAAGTGGCAGAGCATGCAATACAGGAATCCAATTTTAAAGGGGAACTTTTTCGGAGCTAGGTTTAAGATTACTACAGTTTTTGTTTTGTCCGTCTGCTATTGCTTATAACAATATAAATTATTGATTTTAGGAAAAAATGGCAATATTCCTTTAAATTAAAATAATACGTATGACCAAATATATATGTACAGGGGTTGGAAGCCAAACGTTGACTGTTAATAAATGCTAATTTATTAACTTAAAATATAGAGGTTTCGTGATTTCCCCTGTATATTCCGAATTTTCTGTCCCTTCTGTATCAGTAAAAATTAATAAATATTTATCAAATCTTTCATCATGAGTGAGAAGAAGCAAAGAGGCAAGGATCTCAGACCTTCTGGATGCCAAAATTTAGGTGGCAGAGATTATGGACATTATGAAGTGCTCCGTATATGAAAAAGGATGGTAAAGACCTCTCACGGAAAGAAGGAAGTGGGGGACACAAATTGACAAGGGATTCTGAGTTTCTTAGGCACCTGAAGAAGAAGATCAAGGAGGACCACACAAAATCCATGAATCGCCTCTCTAACGACTTTGACGTGGATGAGGGGACAATTGGAAGGATGATAAGGAGGACTTGGGGTTGTCCTCTTACACAAGGACCCACGCCACCTAATGACATACATTCTAAAGGAAATGAGACTGTAGAGGTGCAAGAAAGTTCGTGCTTTGATCAAGGCAAATGGATCCACAGTGAAAATTTTCTCTGACGGGAAGATTTTCACCAAGGACCAGGTTGACGACCGTCGGAACGACCATTGGGTTAGGAATCACCAGAGGAGGTCAAGGGGGTGATCTGTGCAAAACATCAGGCCCAAACAATAGTCCTGGGGATCGTGGCGTCCAATGACAAAAATATGTCTCAAAGTTTTGTCAAAAAAATTTCAAAATTATTCATCAAAAAATAAAATTATTGAAATTTTTTAAAATCTGTCATTCAGTCTATGTTTTGCTTACGTACCCTGTATATTAAATTAAAAGATAAATAAACTACACATGACAGAGGTTCGAATGGAAAAAGTGCGTACCACAAAATTCTCATGTTGCAATATTTTAAGCTAATTCTTGTTCGTCAATCCATGAGTGTTGCCCAATATGAATAATCCATCGTGTCTAATGATATTATTATTGCTAATGGATAATTAAGTGACCAGTACTTCTTCCATTTGACCCATGTCGTATTTAGTTTATTTTTCTTTTACCTAAATATATATTACAAAATTCTGATATCTATTAGATCTGTTAAAAATAATCTTGCAATTTTTGCAATTTGCCACTTATTCACTTTTCCTTATCTTTACCTTGCCATTTTTTCTGACAACATATTAGTATATGAGTATAACTGTTTATATTATAATATAAGACTGAAGTACTATTAAATTGGTGAAGCCGAGTTTTATTTTATCTGCATCTGATTATTTATTTTTCTTATTGTTATCCTCATACGTTATACTCATTAGCATATATTTTTTTTAAATCCTTAACTATTTAAATTGGATAAATACTTTTTTTTTGGAAAATATGACAAATGGTTTTCTAAACTTATGTTATTTCATTATAGTAGTTTTACAGTTCTTCTACCACATTTGTAGCAAGCGTGCTTGAACTTTTGCTTGCATGTTTTTGGTATTATATGGTATGTGCCGAGGAATACTAACAAAATTAAAAGTGCTTCTTAATATTGCCTTCACTTTATTTCCACTCACAGAGGTAAATTTGTTTTCTTTGTTACATAAATTATAACGAAGAAACGTGGAACAAACGAGACGTGGTTCACAATAGTTAATTAATTTATTTTCGTTATTAATGAGTTAATAATTCATTATGGTGCACAAGCAGATTCCCCATAAAAGACTAAAAAATCTGGTCCAATGGATTAGGGTCATTCCTAGAGATACAGTTGACTAAATACCAGCAGCCAATTTAAGACCATACAATTTTAATTTTAGAGGGGCTGATACTATTTCATGAGTTTTCTTCTTTGAAATTTAAAAAGAAATATCCAGGCAGCATTTAATATGAGGGGAAAAAATTCTATTTCTCTTTTCACTGCTACAATATGATTTAATCAGTGAATAAATCCCGTAATAAAAGAATACCACTCTATAGAAGTTAAGTAATGCTCCTCATAAATATTTTCATTGGTTTGTGAATATCTAAGACGGCTTTATTTTTCTTTAAAATCCTTCATTATATTTTTTCAGCATTGTGTGATGATTTTCTGAAAAATGTTATTATAGCATAGTTTGGATGCATCCCAGTCAAATTCAAAATTATCCACTTTGGTATTGCAATATTTTCTACAGTAACTTTAGTGCTTAATGTAACTAATGTAATTGAAATTTTATAATTGTGGTTCAAGGATGATGCCATCTCATAAAAATGACATATTCCGGCGAGCAAGCTTACATCAACTCTTCCAAAACCAACAAAGGCATCAACTGTTACCAAAAGATTGCAGTTGAAGAATGAAAGAGCGAGACGCTCTCGAGTAGGCAAAATTTATGAAAAAGACCGTTTTGTTATCACAAGATCTATCTCTATGCCAAACTCTTTTTGGAATCATTGAATTTAGTTGTCTATCTGCATCTGAAATAACAAAATGATTCTAGGTAGTGCAGAAAATTTATAAAGTAAAAGTTAATTCTTCTCCTTTTACTAATCTGTAATATTACAATAGTCATTTTAGGGTTCAGCTAAAACTATTTTAAATTTTTGGAATTTTTATAAACTATATAATACAAGGTATTTGTGTGCAAAATTTCAGGATCATAGCATTTCTAGTTTTTAACCGGGGTATTGGTGGGTGGAGGGCAATGGAAGAAGTGAGTTTTGATAAAATTTGACAGAAATACCCACCTTTACTCCAACTGCAAGAATTGTTTTTCCCCAAAACTGATAAAAGCAGATTTTGGATATGTTAATTTACATAGAATTCCACTCTATTTGGTACTAAATTTGTTGAGTTACGAATTTTATCCAGGTTGACCATTTTTATTTCTTATATGACTATACTATAACCATACGAACAAAATGAACAACAAAATTTATTTATAGAATGTATTTTTTTGTTAATATTCAACAAATGTCCAATATATATTAATTTAACATAAGTTATTTCCTTATTTGACACTATTTATTTCATACCTGAATAAAGGATAATATATAAAATCTTATTTCTGAAAGTAAATTAATTTGAAAAGCAAATTATAGGTTCTTTTTGACCATTATGGAAAATATCCTTACAAGAAAACGTTTTTTCCATGGGCTTCGTCTCCAACATTAAATCGTATTTTATATTAATGGATATATACATCAATCTTTTTTAATACTCCAACAAAAAATTCAATGGACAGGAAAGAGAAACTTTTAAAAGAGGTCTATGATTTACGATAAAAGTAATGACTAGTAGTTACCAAGAAATAGTAGGCATAGAACATACATCAATTTAAGACATCTGTATCTAAAATAACAAAAGGATTCTACCTTTTGCAAAAAAAAAAAAGAAAAAAAAGTGAATACTTCATTATGTTTTCAATCTATATATACTAACAATACTAATTTTGTTAGTGTAAACTGTTGTAAAACTTTGAATTTGACAGCTTTTCTAAGGATACTACTTCCACATAAATTTTTTCATCATTTGACACCGTTTACATCTTCAAAATCCATATATACAAAGCTAAAATAAGGATAAGATCTTCAATCTTATCTTCGAAAGTAGATCAATATCAAATGCAAATTCAGACCATTATTGGGATATCTCCACCCTATTTCAGTCCCTTTAAAGGATTTTCATCATCAACAAGGAGTATTATTTCAAATCATCGGATATATATTACAATAATTATCTAAAAATCTGTTGTGCCTGCAAATATGGCACCTTACTATTCTTTAAGAAGTTTTGGTGTTACGGACTTTGTGAGAGAGGGGCGAGTTTTGTTGAAACATTTGCCTAAGCTTTCAACTTGATGATACAGGAGTTCACTGTACCTGTCAGCACTTGGCTTGTTTGGCTTTTGGCACAAAGAGGGAGAGGGAGTTGACACTGTCTGGCTTCCAATGACCCAAAGATGCTGTTTGGAAACTAACTGTGTATAAAAGATGTGGTTGACCTTAGCTCTCAATGTCGCCAACCATCTGTTGTTCTGGATGTTTTGGGATCCATTGTTAAAATATAATTCAGTTACCATGGGACTTCAAATTGTTAAACTTTTGTTTTCTGTGAGTAACCTGGATGGCCTTCATTTTGTCGGAAATAATATTTATTTTGTAGAAGTGGTATGACTTCATCCTCAGGGCATTGTTTATGGCCTGAACACTGTTGCAGAGCTTACTTGGTTTTTTTTCAAAAAATGTTAATCGGAGTCTCAGGATATTCATTCATGGACCGTTTAACTCCTACCAGGAATCGGGGAGTACATTTTTATCACTCTGGGACTTTTCTGCTATTTTCTGATATGCCACTCCCTCCTTCAGTGGTTATGTATACACGGGCATCTTCTTGATGTACGCTGGGCGGTGTCCTCCGCAAGCCGATTCGATTATGATGTTTCTCCATATCTCCTCCATCGTAAATACTTGTACTGAATTTATAATTGTACAACTTACTTAAAGCTAACGCTCAATCTCTCCCCTTAAAGCCGAGGTAAATGTGCTTTTTTTATTTTTCAGGGTGTAGTGGAAGATGGTCCTGATTTACCTGAATGGCCCTTTATAGATATAACTGTTCTTTCTTTATCCTAGAGAGGTTCGTTTGAGGGGGGACTTTCTCTCGGTTTTTTATTTTTTTGTGCTGATACTGATATACAATACACAAATATATCCAATTATCTAATTAGGCTTAAAAGAGGAAGCAATTATGGCTTTTTACGTAATTAATATCCATCATCATTGTTCAATTATATAACCATTATATCAAAAACAAAGAAACCCTCCTTATAAAGTTGATATTAAAAAAATATTTTAATACAAAAAATATTACTTATAAAATATATTAGAAAATAATTACATGTCCAATTTACTAATTATAACTATAGATCTTAATTATTCCTAGTAATCATTATTGGTATTTTCGTTCTCTGAAATACTAATTATTACTATGTAGAATCATCTAAAATACCCCATTAATTTGGAACAAAATTGGCTTCATTACTTAGTTGTAATGACTTTTTTAGTCCTGAGGCTCACATCAACAAAAACATACACCAATATATTTGTACAAACATTGTATTAGAATCCATATTTTTTTTTTTACTCGTAGAACATTTTTCTGACAAAATTTATATATTTCATTTAATTATTTTACAGTTCGTAAATTTTTATTTCAATAATATTTATTTAACCTTTATTAATTTCCATCAAATTTTATCTAAAAATTTTAAAATTATCTTTCATATCAAAACATACAGAAATAAATTTTAAATCTGAAACTTAAATCAGCCATGAGTAAAGATGAGATTTGTATTAAAAAAAAATTATATTTAGCGATTATAAAAGAAAAAAAAAAGGTTATTGTGTGGGTTCTTTGTGCCTTTATGATCATTCTTATAAAGGTCGTCAAGTTGTCAATTTCAATGATTAATTTTATTTATATTTGAGTCTCAATTTTGACTTTATTAAGCGCAAAAAAGAGATTTAATTGTATAAAAATGGTTCTAATTAGTGCATATATCATTAATTTTATATTTATAGAATAGTGGACTATTTCATCGTTGTATTTTTTCTATTTTTCAATGTTTTTAGAATTAAAATCCTTATTTTTTATCAATAAAATCAAATTTCTTTTGTTATTATTTTCCTTGTGATTGAACTTAATATGGTTGATATGGCATTTAAGTTATATATTTACATAAAATGCACACCAAATGTTATATTCATCTCTTAATGTCATTTGTAGGGTCGTACTTTGTCTAGCAACATATTTTAAGGGTCGAACTCAAAAACGTTTGAGAACAACTGTAATAAGCTTTCAAAATTTGTTAATAATATATCAAATTTTGCTCTCCGCAGATCATAAAAGTATTTATTTGGACTTTAAAGGTTATTCACATGTTTTTGAAGTTAAAACAATCGGAAACAGACCATATTGAGTCAAAAGCAAAAGTTTGTTGACTTTTGTATTGCTATAGAAATAAATATATACTTGATTTTATGCTCTGATTTATTTTAGACATATCTTTGGTTGTTTTTATTTTTATTGCTGTTATATTGTAGGGACTTATTAGACGAAAGAGATGTCCAGAAAGCTTTACGCTTATCAATATATATTAGAGTTTCATTAATGTACTTGTGTATGTCCTGGGGATTTATTGAGTTCCGTTTTCTATAGTGATTTTGATTTTGTGTATCTTTTTTTATATTGATGGATTGAAGAACGTCGTCGAGGAAATTATGTTCCATTTGTAATCGTTTGATGTCTGGATCTAATGGAGCGCCTTTTTTCTTAGGAATGACTCTATTTATGCATATTTTAGAGGATGTTTGTGGAATTGATTGTTTCAGTTTTGCTCTTTTGCTTGTAATCACAACCTATGTACAATATACTTACATATTAACATATTAGAAAAGTCCAAATAACTTACTGTTTTTCTCATTTTCCCTTGGTTCGCATTCTTATACTTATACCTATACATTTCTTTGATAACTCCCGCCTGATTTTTGAAACTAGATCTCAGTATGGATTTTTGAGCAAATGTTTCAGATACATTGTCCAATATTTTTAGGCATTTGTTGATTGCATCTCTTGATTTGGCTATTCCCATTCGAAATTGATCAGAGTATAAGAAATTTCTTGTACGAATTCCTTGATGATAATACATTAAAGCCTTCTCAAACTTAAAGATGCAACGTTTATTAACGATTAGTCTTTAACGGTTAATCTACTCATCAAAGTAATTTTACATTTAATAAAAAGCTCTTTGACTGTAACTATTAAGTTAGGTATTATAAAATTTAAAGACTTTCCTTGTATTTATGTTCAACATTATAATTCAGTTCTCCTATAACTTGATATGTAGTGTGTAACCACGTATATGGGTAAATATTGACTCATGGTACTAAATTGAAAGTAATACCTAATAAGGTTCTAACATACGAGGTTTAATCAAGAAAAACCCTTTATATTCTAATTCTAAATTCAGTTCTCATTTGATTTGCTTTTTTTATGTTGTTAAATATGTCAAAAAATTTGGGTTTTTTTTGTGCACATAAAAATATAAAACATTTTCTGTTGTGTTTTAATCATAGTCCCTTTAGAAATCCTTGAAAAAAAATTATTAATAAACCTAAAAGTGGACCCAACTAATATTTATGTCCAACAAAATCTCTGCAACCTTAAAATAAACCAGTATATAATGTGTGTATTTAGCAACTATGATTAATGAAATATAACTTTTGTTCAAGTTAGGGCTTATGATTTGCCCATAAGTTAACTAAATAGTATTAATTCCTTCAAAAAATCATACCTAACAATTTTAAATAACTTAATAAAGAAAATAGTACTAATATTTAGTTGTTTATACCAAATTAAATAATATATATTTAATGATTCTCTCTCGTAGAAAATAAAATAAAAGTGATCCAATCTGAAAAAACATAATTTTTTCTTAAAATGGATTTTTTTAATTTTTTAAAAACAAAAAAATTAACATTGAAAAATATTAGATAATGTTAACATAAGTTGTAAACATTCTAAAAAAAGATATATTTTTCAATGAATAAAAATTGCATTCCGAATATGAAAATACAGGTTTCTTTTTAATCAGTTGGTTACTTTCCTATGAAAGTACATGGGGTTACAATATAATATTTTATTGGTTAGCAAGAACTCTTTGAGTACTTTTGAATTCATAAACTATATTTAAAAGTAAAAGATTCATGTAATTACACTTTTATAAAAAAAACTGTAAAATTATTGGCTTGTCAAATTATGTTTAATCAAAACAATGGTCAATGCCTTTAACAATTATTTAATAAACTAGTAGATAGTGAGTTTAATAAACAGTTGATAAAAAGCTAAGGCTTAATACAAAATATTTAAGTTAAGATAGGTTTAACAATATTTTGGTCATAAATGATCCGCACACGTAGTTGAGTTTTACATAATTTGACGTATTGTAACAGTTAACTATTTTGTAGGAATATGTTATACCTTGGATATATAATAGTAACTTTCAGCTTTGACGTAAAGTGCTAGAGTATTATTCTTGTGGTCTTTAAGTACTTTTCCAACCATCTGAAGTGATATTTTAGGTTTTCCTTGTAATAAATAGCATTGAGAAATTAAAAGATAGGCATTCATAATTAACTTTTCGATCACTGGATTGTTAATGCTTCGTTTAAGTTCTTTGTTCCCATAATTAATCGCTACTTTCAAATACCTGTAAAGTATAAATACATATAATTTTTTCTTTAAAAGAAGTAGTTGCACATGTTCCATAAAAATTAAATAAAACCCAATTTTACAAAAGAAGTTTGTAGATATTTTAAAACAAAGTTTTTGATATTTAAGAAAACTTGGTCGTTACCCTATATGTAAAGAAAAATCCATTCTTGTTATGGGTTAAAATCACTCTTAAGATGACATTATAAACATATGGTGCCATTGAAACACATCAATCATTTTTTGTAAGGTCTTAAAGCTGTTTTTATCCGTTTTTAACTATCGAATATGTCCCAAACGATAATTAAATATATACCTAATACGCGAGAAAATTTAATTTAAAAAAAAAAAAAATATCTAGAGATGTTAATTGAATATAGAATATTTGAGTAGTGGACCTTCTATATTTATTCTGTTCGATCTGCAGATATAAAATATAAAGTTTCAAATAATTTCCAATAAAACGATACGTGAAAAGGGAAAATTTATTATGCTTATGTGATTTCGAATCAATATGTCACAGAATATTATATGAGACATGTTTTATTTACAATCCTTCTTTTGATTGTAATGAGGTCATTTAAGTGTTGGTAGACCATCTCTTACGCTCTGCTTTGCATCAGTCTAATATTGCATACACACTTCACAATAGATAGTTTTAGATATTTGTAAGAAATTAGAAAAGAATAGACGTGTAACTATGCAAATCTACACTCCAACACAGACACTTTTAAGGCTTGGATTACTTTGGAAACTCAAAAACCCAACCATTTTCATTGATAATTTCCAATTTTCTACGCAACGGAGATATTTCACACACTAAAATCCTTTGAGTATCCTCCAATGACAAAACCGAATAATATACCAATCTAAAGCTATGAGTAGTTTTTCTTTTGTTTATATTCTATAAATTATTCAGTAACTCCTTTTTTGCATTGTACTAAAAAAAGTTTAAAGTTTTTAAAAGTGAGCGTTAAAAGCAGATTTTTTTATCTATTTTGTATCTATTTAATCATGTATGTGACAGCTGGCAGGGGAATGTAGGGACCTAATAAATAAAAATTTATTGAATCCTTTTGTAAAATTAGATATGGGTTTCAAGTGCAGTGATACGATTAAATCAAGTGACTTTTATACCTAGTATGAATGTGTATAGTAAATCAAATTAAAACCTACATGACTGCAGAATCAACTTGTCCTTTAAGGTACTGATTTTTGGCTTTTTGTATGCATACAGAAATCCCGATTTCTTCATTTTCATCTTCTTCATCAATAACAGAATCTATTAATAAACAGTAAAAAAAAATTATTTGATAACCCACTAAAAATCATTACCTTAAATACATTTCTTACCGTAATTTCGTCTCAATATATTCCTTTCTCGTTTTTGTTTGCTTATAATGGATTTTATATCCTTTAAATTATCAATAATACGATGACTATCCACATAGCCATGCGTGCTTTTATCATTTAATAATACGTTATCAAATACTAAAAGATTTCGTTCAATTGCCTTTTCACTTATTAAAGATATTTTATTCCTCATTGAATCAACCGAACTAGATTGACCATCTTTGTGTATATTAACTGGTACCTAAAGTAATCATAATGTACATACAATTAATTTAACTTTGTATAATATACACAATTTGTTACTTGAAATTTGATTTCCTTCACTTTGTCTTTTTGTTTTTCCTTTCTATTATCATTTTCCGGATTATTTGGTGCCAAAAAAATATCTGTATTACCGGTTGCCACTACATCTAAAAGCTTCGTACGCCACATCTTGTTGAGTCTAAGATAATTAAATTTTATTCAATAATAATGCTAACAGATTAGAAAAGTTAAAAACTTTACATACGCCTCAATTTATGATAACTTTTAAATTATCAACTATATAATACATTAAATTTTTACATCTTTAGTTCAGCGGTTCTTAAGTAACTTTGTTGGAAACATTTTTGCCTCTTGGAGATTATATCGGTTTTATGTTTTTATATAATTGGTTCAAACTTTATTATTAGTATTTACTATTGAAATATTTCTTTTTTTCTACTGATGGAGTTTTTTTATTTCTTCAAGCCTCGACTAAGGTCATTTCTATAAATAAGGTACCTCTAGTCAATCAGTCCTTTTGATATAGGCTATGTATCTTGGATCCATGACTCTCTACTCTTTTGTGCTTATAAACATTCTTCCTTATTTATTTATCCACTATTTGCTACGTTTCATAATCTATAGGTGACATACAACGAAAAATACTAAAGGTATAACAAAAAAAAAAAAGTGGGATACTATGTCATAATGCAAAATCTCCAGCAGGAGGAAATATATTAAGCAAATTTACAGGCACCGAATATGTTATATACCAAATTATGGGTTAATAGTTGAGCTCACTTGAACTAAGTAATGTGCCCAAAAATACGAATCAATAAATACTTTTATTCATAAATGTTAAAGATAATATCTTAATTAAAACATATGTAATAACACTTTTAATAGTAAGGAGGATCTGTGATGTAAAAAGTAACTTGATAGATAATGCTATATTAAATTTTATTTTGGAAGCACGGGAGTTAATGACGTGGCATTTTATATCCTGTAGACGACAAACATTTTAAATCACTATGCCTTTTTATTTTGAAAGATATAATGTTTGAGACTTGAACATAATATTTTGCAAAATTGTCGAAATAAATTACGTGTACACAATACAATTTTCATCATTGCATTGTGCCAGCTTATTACAAACTTACAGTAAGTTATTCATTTAAAGTCATAAATCTCATATTCTTTGTGTGTTACAAGATCGAATTGAACTTACAAAATCCAAACTTGTGCAACACATTATGTCACTTTTAAATTATGCAAATTTAAAGAAATAGTGAAAGTAAATATTGATAATAAGAGTTTCTGCAAAAAAAATTTGGAAATATTATTATTTTCTTTTTTTTTTCTTCTATATTTCATCCAATATCCAGCTACAATGTCAAATTTAAATAACAATTGAGACAAAACAATTATCAAAATAAAAAATAATTAGCACTGAAATAAATTGAGGTGTTGACACTTCCTCAATCAGGATGATGAAAAAATACAATGGGTTCCCTATCACCAATCTTAATGGTGTCTATAGGTGTCCTCTAAAAGTTGATTTCCCAAAAGTTTCCACAGTCCGAAATCCTGATTCCCTACTACTATTAAATGTATAGTTAAATGATATTTTTAGCTATCCATACTTCTCATAAATTTTTCTTTCTTGCAAATCAACAACAACTTTTCTATCAAACACAAAAGGTTCCTCCTCGAAGCTGATTTGTTACCCTTTTCTATTGATACAGACAATAAAGTTCATGCTTTCTCCTCCAGTCCTAATTTTAATAAATTTTAGACGCCAACTTCCTAAATATTTTTTTCTTGTGACATGAAGTAAACATTTGTCAAATTTTCCCCATTCAAAGTTACAAAGCTGGTCTAATCAGGATTTCCCTGTAAACTTGTTGCAATTTAGTGTTCTGCTATTTATATGCGTTTGCAATTTTTTACATGTAATATTCTTTATGTTCTTTAGTGAAAAAAAAATTGACTTGAACATTTTTTTTCCTTCATCCTGCTTTAGACTCCCACAATGAATTTTAAACAATGTACATTGTTCTACATTATTTCTGTAAAATCCTGATTTAAAAACCTAATATACAATTATAATATATTTATAATTAAAATAATACAATTTTCTTCCAAAATACCAAATGTCATCATCTTTTATTTCGTCAGAATATATAATATTCTTTGAACCGAAAAGTAAAGACCCAAAATCACGCCCCTGTCTGATGTCCATTATCCATGGAACATTTTCGTCGAAAATTTTAAAAGCATTTTCCCAAAGATCTTGGAAATTATTGTTTCAGTAGAGTTCAATCCAAATCCTCCCATTCTTTTGGGACCTTTCAGTTTTTCTCTATTATATTTTGGAAATAGTAATCTTCTTATAGTTTGCGACCTCTAAGTAATGTTAGATATCCCTTTCCAATCTCCAGATAAGTAATGCATAAGTCTTGAATTCACATAAAATTTCAGCCAGTATACTCTTTTTATGAAACTCAAGTTCGTTATTTTAACTAATTTTGCACATTCTTCAATATTCTTCATTTTATCCATCATTTACACTGTGTCGGTACCCGACTTTTTTATGTTATTCCCAACTGTTTAATTTAGTCAACAACATTACATGCAGTTAAGTTATATCCTTCTGTCCTATACTTAGGATCATTGTTTTTTCTTTATTAATTCCCAAACCAGACTTCTTTTTGAAGCGATGCTTCTTCTTTATCTAATACCTCACTTTTTTATTTTAGTTCTTCCTCTTTCGGAGCCTCTATAAAAATGTAATTGTCGTCAGCATAAAATTCACATGAGATTTTTTATCTCCAAGTCCTACTCCAAGAAAATCACATCGATTTATTTTGTCCATTAGAGGAATGAGTGCTATATTTAATAGATAGGGTGATATTTGATCACTCTGACTCTTGATCTTGATCTTAAAAGTAAATTGTGAAAATATAATTGCTTTACCATTTTTGTTTAAATGTCTCCAAAATATTGCCTTTTCATAAATGATTCAAAATTTTTGACAAACTTGTACAGAGAATTAATGATTGAAACACTTTTATAAGTTATTTCAATAATCTTTAAAATATAAATAAGTACTTAGTGATGTGTCAGTCCTAATTTATTAGGTCCAGTCTAGTCAGAAGACTTGTCCTCACAGACATTGGGATCAGTCTTCCAGACCATTGGACTGTTAGTATAAGAGCTTATTTAAAAAAAAAGAAATATACTTGAGTAACATCTTAAGGACGTACTAACTTTTTTAGGATAAATTAATACATTATTTTTATGATAGTAATAAGAAAAAACTACTCATCCTTTCATGAACTGGTTCACTTTTTATACTTATCAAGCATTTTCATATATTTAAAAAAAAAAGACTCGAAATAATTAAGTTATTTTTGAATCTGTAAATTTTTTTATTAACTAACTCCTTTTTATGCTTTTATATGTTATTAATATCCTAAAGGCAGAAAACATCATTAAATAATATAAATATTGTAAAAAAGCTTAAAATGTTTATAAATTTTCGACTTATAAAAGTCATATTTGATGTTTTGCAAGATAAAAGCAAATAGGAGCACACCATTCTAATCCAATAAAAAAACAAAGTTGAAATTTTACCAGCTTGTGTTTTTATAAAAAGTTTTCTTCCATCTTGCCACACAATAGTACTTCGTATGTATGAACAAAAGTGACTTACCTTTAGTATTGGTGTCAATAAGAAAATGAACCTTACAGTATAACGGGTAAAGTGGAATGATTGTGTTTCTTGAAAACTTTTAAACAAATATCAGGAATGCAGATTATATTTGCATTTGTTTTCTTTGCTTTAATGATGAGTCAAATCATGATTGGTTGGAAATAGGGGTCGTTCATACATGTTTTTATCCTATTTTATGAATTATACAGCAAATATATTTTGACACTATACAATATATGTACAACCTGACAACTATACCATTTGAACATTTCAGTTGAATTTGCAAAAAACAAAAAAATACTTTAGGAGACAATAAATTACCATAACTACTCCAAGCCCTAGTTATTTTAGCTATTTATATATTTGTTTATATGATTATATTGCAGTAGTTTTTGAAAAGAAAATATACTTATTTATAATAAAAAGTGTTTGTATAAATATATCAATGTTTTAATATCAATAAGAATGTGTTAATTATTTTCGCAGTACATTGCTAAAAACATTTTATAATTACCTTGATTGTGTACATACTAATAAATATGTCATTTTAATTAATTTTTAGACACTTTTAAGCCTTTCTGACTTTCCTGAGGGTGTGCATCTATCCCGAGGATGAAATGTGATATTTATTTTATATTCAAACCTCTATATAAATACTTAAAATACCCAACATTTCATTTATTCAATATTTTAAAGATGGTAATTAATTAGATTCTCAGTTATTAACACATTTTTGTATTAATTACACAATTAAACAAATTAATGCTCATGGATAAATATGATCGATTACAAATTGTTTTTGCCTATATAAACATGAAAATAACATTAATAAACTTTTCGTTTCTGTCGTCCATAGATAACAACATTTTAAATACTATTTATTAAGTCTTGATAACTTAATTAAAAAACAAAAATATTATTTTGAGCAACAAGTCTTGAGAAAGTTTTCAGTGATTAACTTTTTTAAATTGGTTTTTTTATATGAAGCTGTATTTTGTCACTTAACGGCAAACAATAATTTTTATCATTGTGATAAAAAAAGAGAAATCTATAAGACTTTCAAAATAGAAAGTCATTTTTGTCATTTAAGTTTCTGCAAATAAAATTTTCACCGATTCAGATGGAAATACGAAAATATTTTACTTTTTTTCCTATTTGTACCAACAAAATATTTTAATGTGTTTTTTATTAAGACCTTTTAAGGCGAACAATCATATTTAATCATGTAGATTTTGAAAAAAATATGTTTTAGTTGGCAAATATGAAAAACGAATGATTGAAATTTATTTAAGTCTACATTTGTAATCTCAAGAGCAAGAACTATTAAAAAGACAATAACACATGCTATAGAAAACATAGCCAATATATCAAATATCAATGATGGAAAGTTTTGATGAGAACAGAATACTGATTTAATACTGTTTTGAAATTTGAGTTTTAATTTTGTATTTATTTTTTGATATAATGTAAAGAAAGTGATCTTATTTATATTATTTAAATTTTAATCATTGCTTAATTCTTTGTGACATTGTTGTTGGATGAGTAAAACATAAGTACTCATTTTAATTAATAATGTTTACTTTACATTAATATATTCAAGTTTCAGTATATACAATTTTATATTTTGTAATATTTTTTACATCTGCAAGTAACGAAAGATTAATGACTTTTTCAACATAATTATCTTATATATTCAAGGAACCTTTTCTTACTTAATAGTTTTTTTGAACAATACTTTTTTGTCATTATATTATTTGCAAATTTACAAATTTGTTTCATAGTTATTTTTTTAATGCTGGATATTGTTAATGTTGACGTTTGAATAAAATTTCAAATATAAAAGTTAAAAAAAAAATACTAAAAAATCATTGAATTCTTATAATGTTGTTAAAGTTACACAAAGACTTGCCCTACTTTTTACATTTGAAATAGGATAAACAAAGTATTAACATGACAAAATAAAACTATACCGATTACGATATTCAGTATATTTTACTTAATTGTATCACACTGTGCCATGTACAGGATAGAATCGATAAATAAAGACTCTTTTTCATTGAATTTATGCTGAAATAAAAAGATTTTAAAGATTTATTTGTTTAAACTGTATGTTTTCTTTGATTTCAATATGGGCTAAAAAAATATATATTTAACAATGAACAAAGATGGAGTAATTCTGGAGAGACCCCATATGTGAACATCACGGCGAAGGCAGAACAAATCCCTTGATAATCAGCATAAAAAAGTAGAGCAAATATATACCGTATTATAAAGGCTTTCAATAAAAAAAGAAATACCTCCAGGACTTCACAAATCCCAAAACTGATAGATATTAACGAAAACATTAGTTTCCAAAACGAATAAAATAGTGGACAATAATACGACAGTCATAGACAAAAATCTGGGAAAATGAAGAATTTGAGCCAAAGCACAATCACAAAAGGCATTAAAGATTATTTTTAATACACATGTAGGGCTAGAGGGATCAATAATCTCTTCAAAGACAATATGACGACAATTTTGCTTCAAAGAGGTGTAAGGATCATGTCATTACCTCATAGAAACACAATGGGGGCTCCATCCAGATTTTCAGTGATGAAAAAATCTTTCATTAGGATGCAACGAAAACAGAAGTAATTATCCTTAGATCTCTGCTAACATCTATGATGTCCAACCTATCATGAGAACAAAAAAATACAGGCTCTATTATGTGGTTGGGCGTGATCAGCAGCAATGGAGATGCCATTCCCCCTTCTTTTTTAATTCAAAAGAGATTGTCAAGATGAAAGTAGCTGCACAATGGCCAGAGAAACTTAAATATGGAGAAATTACATTAAACAAACCAATTAAGGTGGCCAATGAATATTTCAGATCTCTAAAACTCTCACTAATCTGGATCTAACAAATAGAATCGTTAATTTAGAGCTTAGTTACGGATCTTGGCTAGAGACTTTGGGAAATTGTAAGGCTTAGTCATCCACGATTCGCTGAGTCCTGTGTTTAGTAATACTTAGACTATTTGTATCTATAAAATATGTATGAAGGGTCTCTTAAATACAAAGTCAAGTTATCCACCGGCCATTATTGTTTTTGGATGATCTTTGAGAAGGAATTTGCCTTCAATAACCAAGGCACTGTACTATGAACTTTTAAATTCAAAGGCATATATTGCAAACAACTCACCTAGTTAATTAGAATAGAAAATTTTAAAGGCGTTTTAATAGATGCAACAGCAAGATAATGTTTCTTTTAGTATCAAAATACCCTGAGCCTATGGAAAGTTATGTGACTTTACCTCTGACATAGAGAGGTACATACCTTCTGAATCAGAACGTCACCTGAAAATTTTTAAACATATTGTGAATATTTTTAGAAAGCATCATCGTCTCTCTGATAAGTTATAGTTTTGAAAATTTTTTATTACGGTAATTTTATTATAACTGTTAACCTTTCTTTTGCCTTACTTTAGTATTTGTGTCCATTTTTTAAATATTTTTATAAATGTAATTTGTTTGTATAATTTTTTATTATAGATACTTTCCATTTTTATTTTTGTTTCCAATATTGTTAATTTTGGAATTTAAGACTTTACATAAAAGATTGAAAGAATTGGTTCATCTTTGGAGGTCCAATTTTAGACTAAAATGTTTATTTAAATTTTATTATGCAATTCCTACATATATTTTATTTAATTATTAATTGTATTACTAAAATGTATGAACGAATAAAAAAAAAAGACTTCATATAAAAAAAGATCTTTTGTAATAATCTTAACAACCCGTGATCCCCTGGGTGAATCAAGTTACTTTAGGGGGACAATACATATTCCAGTAGGACTCAGCCCCTGCTACCACAGTAGAGAGGACATTGACAATGCTTCATCCATGGTATTTTGATTTAAGAATAATGATAATATTTATTTGAAAATAAAAAATCCTTCTCAAATTGCAATAAAAAAGAGTACAATCTTCAGTTTTCATAACTTTTTTGACCATTAAAGATGACAAATGTTGGCCATGAAAGCAAGCTTCAAGGAGTTTCGTATTACACATAAAAGTTTTTTCCCTATTATAATAATACACACCCAGTTTCAATTCGGTAATAATAATATGGTCAAGCTCAATATAGAACGTTTGTGTCAACAAGGATAGGGAGCCACAACCATCCTCTTCATTACTCCTTTATTATATCCAACACCTGTTGGCAGCAGAGTGAGCCTAAAATAGCCTATGAAGACTACAGGAGAAAACTCAAAATCTCCAATAATGTAACTGCAGCTATCAAACGAAAGATCATCGGATTAGAAGAAATTATTGGAACAATTATAGCACTAGAGAATAGTATTTTGCAGTATTGGACACCCGTACACACTGATTCATGGTAGAGGAGATTTTACATGGTTGAAAACTACCGCCAGTCTTTTCATGAAATAAACAGCATCACACCTAAGGATGTTGAAAAAGAGTAAGAAGGACTTCAGCTTCATTTATATGAAGATTGCGTAGTGTCCCAAGTTCCAGGAGGGGCCCCAAAAGCTAACATTGCTTAATCCAATTGTTGTCTAGGTGGGTGCAATGATAGGCAATATATTACGGTTTCAGTTCCAGTCTCAGTTCGAATTTGTCTGTTCTAGTTATAGCAGTTCAAGAACAAGAACTGTTGGACTGCATCAGTCTCAAACTAAGATAGGTCGTTAGTATCCTCTCACATGTCAGTCTATTTGTAGTAATTTATTTGTTGATGATGGATCTTGTGACTTAGAATCTGGTCGGACTATGGTAAATATGTTACAAAATTTATTCTCAAGTGGAGGTTGGAATTTGTCCAAGTATGTCTCCAATTCTTCTGAATTGTTAGATTTCGTGTCTACGGAGGATCACTTAATTAAAAGGTATGTTGAACTCAAAGATACATCGTTGGATGGAACTATTATGGCGCTGGGTATTGGGTGGAATACGGTTAACGATTCCAATATCAACAAAATTGTAATTTTCTAGACCCACTTTGTAAATAAAGCAAGAGGACCATTCTCAGTAAATTGTCTCATTTTACGATATTTTGGATTTTATTCCCCCTTTACTATTCGATTAAAAACTATCGTAGAATCCTTTTGGAGCTTGAGAAAATGGTGGGATGAAGAACTCGATGAGTTCATTGTCTCCAAGTTTTAGAATTTAGGAAAAAAAGCTGGAATGTATTTCGAAATTGAAGATTCATTGTTATTTTTTAACGAAACTTTATATTTAAAAGTGTTGAGCTACATGATTTTTGTGATGCATGTAAGCTTGCCTACCGGAGATGAGATTTATTTTCGATTTGCAAATGAAGGTTTTGCCGAAAAAAAAACTTATCATCAGTAAAACTCGTATAGTGCCAAAGGCAAAGAAAACTTAAGCTCGATTGAAAATATTACCTGGATTACTGGGAGAAAGACTTGTTCGTTAGGTCCTTGCGTTATTAAGAGTAGACATTTACATATTAGCTCATTTTATTAATGGACTGATTCTCAAGTCGCCATTTCTTGGATTTAAAAACCAAACTATCCTTGGAAAATATATGTTGGGAATCGCGTCCAAGAAATTCAAGATTTGGTCGGGAGCTCATATTGGAATAATGTGCCTTGTGAGCAGAATCCTGTAGATGTCCTTAGTCGTTGAAATACGTTGAATTCATATGATTTGAATACATTTTATTGGAACGGACATTCGTGGCTGGAGCAATATTATTTAAGGCATACCCGATATATCTCTAATCAGTGTAGAGTTAAACAAGAAATCCATTGTCGCTTTTTCCAAATCAAAGAATGACATCCTCAACAGTTTTGAAAATTATTGGAAGTTGATTTGCATCTTTCCTTTTGTCATGGATGGGTGACTGCTCAATTTCATCATTCCAAGGTTCTCTTTTTTAAAGAATTAAAGGATGCTGAGGTCAAGATTTGTGTATAGTTCATTGCGAAGGCTTTCCAACAGAATATGACAATATATCTAATAATCGATCAATTTGAAATTCCAATAATCAATCATCATTAGATCCTACTTGGGATCCTTCATACAACTACTCGTGGTTGGTGGTTGTCTTCTTCATGCTTCCATTCCTTAGGAATGTAAACACAAAGTTATTTTACCTAGAAAATCGTTAATGGTTAAAAAAATTATTTTATTTTATGATCAATGAGCTTCTCATTCGGACATTCATTGCAGGACATTTCCTTTTTAAAAATGAAGGATGTCAAGTCGTACATTGTTTTGTTTCCTTGTGCACAAAGTAGAGGAATTCATTTATTGTTATTCTTAAAAATAGAAACGGAAAAATTCTCAGAAGCTTTTGGACAGATGATAAATCGTAGAAAGGTGCAAAAACTATCATATCTGATAATCGACCCTCATTTGTTAAATCATCAAAAATGTTATCTTGCAATAAAATTCGCCATTTCTGTTTTAGCTTCTATATTAAGTGAGATTTTAATACCCTAGAAGTCCTATTCGAGGAGATTTTTACCAGAGACTTGTTTCGTCTTTAAAGAAACCTCACAGAAATATATTGGGAAGAGCTCTCTAACATTTGATAAAATGTTCAGTGTATTAACAGATATATAATCATCCATAAATCAACTTCCACTTACCTTTTTGATTTCAGATCCCCAAAATTTGGAATACATAACGCCTTTTCATCTGTGTCTGCTACAAAAATATGAATTGTCTTCGTGATCCTTTTTGGAAAAGATGATCAAATGAATATTTGCAAAGACTATAGATTCGTGGAAAATGGAAACATTGCATTGATGAAGTTGATGTTAAAAACGTTATGCTCCTTTCCGAAGACAACACACTTCGTCAGGACTAGCATATGGCTTCAGTCACTGTGAAAATGATAGGTTGTAATGGAAATGTCTGTAACTTGAAATTAAGAACTGCTAATGGAAGAACAATTTCTCGAGCAGTGCAACGCATACATTTATTTGAAACTTTTTGCAATTAATTATTATTTATTTCAATTCTGTTAAATGGATGTTTTTTTTATTTGTACTTCGATCTTTCGTCATATATTGATTACACATTATGATTATTATTAATTGTAACTATTTTGAAAAATTAATTTCTCAATACCAGGAGTGTTGCTGCTGGTCAGTCCGTAACTTTGTCTGACCCCTCGCTGTGAGATTCCTTCTATAGTTTATTTTCTGTTCCTTTTGATCCTTTTTTGTTTGTTCGTTAGTAAGTGATGTCTGCTATAACATTCTGAATAATAAATAAACCAAAATCTTTTGTTTCATATCTTTCGTCTTCGTCGAAATAAGGTGTTTAGTTTGTATTATTTCTTAAGAAAACGCAGATTTCGTGCAACAGCCGCAACAATATATTTATATTAGCATCAATGAGAGTTTAAATTATATCTAATACGATAGTATTAAGATTTATTATAGTTATGCAAAACCATTATCAGATTAGCAATGATAACTTAGATAATTCAATCTGACATTATTATAAAAAATTGTCTAGTAACTTTGACAGCCAGTTATATTTGTACTCAATGAAATATGTCATGGATTTCTCATATAAATCATAATCATGTAAATTAAATTATATTTATGTAAATATTTATAAACATCTAATTGAATTTATGAACATTTAAACAAATGTCACCACATAATTTCTACGCAGTAATTGAATTGAGAATTTTCTCGTGAGGTCATCATTATTAATGTCAGCCATTTAGGGGCGGGGCTTAAATAACCAAATTTTATAAATTATAATAATACATTCAAATATCACTGTTTTTCATTGGTATCAAGTAATAATCAATACAGATTCTTTTAATTTTCAAAGCTATTTGATAGATTTTCATAAATATTTATAGTAAATTTGTCAATTATATAAAATAAAAATCATTAGTGAAAATGCCCTATAGAATTTGATATCAAAGTGGATCCTACAACTTTTTTATCTTTGTAATTTAAACCCCTAATCCAGAGGTTTTGTTATCACATATCAAGGGTTCCTTTTCCTATGATGCTCAGATAACTCAACATTGATAATTTCAAGAAAAATTACGTTACAATTTTCAGAGTACACCTCCAACCATCAACACAGATCCAAAATTAAATTCAGAAAATAGATTTATCATTTTGCATTGACTCTAAAATTCACTAGTCTACTGTTTATCCATCCTTATTTCAAGATCCATAGACTCAAGATGACTTGTTGTAGAGCCGTTCTGAGTGAGGAATTCCCAGAGACGGACTTTTGACGGAGTCTTTGGAGTAGAACATAACAAAATAAAATCTTAGCTGCCAGGAACATAATTTTTTTCTCTTTTTCTTTCCCTCCCTTTCTTTCACTTCCTTTCTTTTTTTTCTAACTAGGGTATACAAATTTATGGACTTTTCTTATGAGATCAATTCATAAATGAATTGGTCCTTAAAAATTGACATGGCCTTATCTCAAAATGACAACAATGTATATCATATTTGAGGGAGGTTATTTTTTAAAAATTAAAGTTCATATATTCAGCTATCAAATAGAATACTTTTAGACTTTTAGAATATATTAATCTTGAGACTATGAGTCTCTAAGTAAAAAGCACCTACTTTCAATTTTAAATAATGATAACTGGAGTTATAAGCATGATACAGATATTTTCAAAATAGTTTTATATTTTGTTAATATTGGTCTTTAAAGTATATTTACAAAATGTATCCTTTTCTTCAACGCCAAACGCTTAATAATAATTAACCGATTATTTCATATCATATCAATTCTAAAAAATATTCACTTCAGAGATGATAGTGTTTGTATTTTAGAAGTAATCAGGACAGATCGTTGCTATTCTGTTCATTCCATAATCGAAAAATAACGTACAGTAAAATTGAAGTATGTTTAAGGTTTTTGGTTGCTTTAATAGAATACCCTGCTCCGTTGATATTGAAAACCTTCACTCTTTCGTCTATAAGATCGTAAGCAAGAATATTTTTAATAGTGATTAAATTAGGATTAGGGCTTTAAATTACAAAGAAAAGAAATTTGTAGGATCCACTTCGATATCAACTTCTATAGGGCATTTTCACTGATGATTTTTATCTTATATAAGGGACAAATTTCCTTTAAATATTTATGAAACTCTTTGTATACTTATTAAATTAATGAAATAAGGGCGAACCAATAAAGGATCATTTATAGGACCAAACCATGACTGCAATCATGGATCACCGTCCAGCTGGTATTTTCCTCTAATGCGAAAAAGATATTCTTATCATCAAATGCTTAATGGATCATGGATAATACTTTTAAAACTGACACTTCATTGACTAATGAAAAAGGTGAGAACGAATCACTTGTTGATGCTAAGTTCTATGAACTTATCAAAATTGAGATGTTTCTCGAAATAGAGTGGAATATTGCAGGAAACACGCATCTTGGTTGTATAAGTAGTAAAATTGGAAATATCAGAATTTGTATTAATTATGCAACATGTATACAGTTCCAAATTCCTCTCGTGCATTCGGGTTTCAATGTGATATTCTACTTTAAACTTATTCAAAGCTTTGATTTCATGATTACAAAAACGGTTTGTGAAATATTTGTAAATAAAAATAAAAATGAATTTTGAAATAAAATAACTAAAAATAATAATTTTATTTTTCCATATATTTTTTTTTTTAAATGATACTTTTTTCAATGGAAATATCATTAATATTTAACTTCTAGGTACAATGACAATTGTTTTTGAATAAACAGAATTCAAAAATTTAGTGGCAAATATAAGTAATAAACATCATATATGAAAACCATTTTATAAGCTATCAAATTAATATAAGATATAATTTTTACTAATATATTAAAGATTTCATTAATATTTTCTTATCAGCTAAGGATTACCAAGCGTTGCTCAGACAAAGAAGGGAAAGGGAAATCTCATTGAAAATCATCAAATTAATTGAGGAAATTAAAAAAATATTAAGAAAATACTTCTATATACTAATAATTAAAATATGAATGTTTCGTTGTCATCGAAAATATCCTAATAATTCTAATTCTCTTTGATTTTTCACACTATATCGATCTGGTTAAGTTAGGTAATCTACAAAGTCTCATCATCGCAAATCCCTAAAAAAATCTTTTATTATTGCCTCTTGTAATCTTAGTAGTAGAAATATGAATGTAAATAAAATAATGTGTCTTAAACTTCAAATAACATACCAACATTTATGTATCTACAAAATTGTGTAGATGAGAAGTTCATTTTTATTTACTTCAAAAAATTCCTAACTCAACATTTGCAAATAAAATTGCCTATTTTTTTGTTGAACTAATTTTGGAAAAAAAAATTATAGCATTTATCGGAATTTAAAAGAAACACAACCCTACAAATTTATTTTTTGTAATTACTAAAACAAAAAAGTTATGAAGAATAATGTAGTCGAAAAATAACAAACGATAACGGGGTCATTTTTGCAAATATTGTAATAAAATGATTTAAAATTGAATATACAACATTGATAATGCTGCGTTGGCATTTTAAAAAAAGCATCATTTTGTGGCAATTTTTTTTTCAAAAAACGGAAAATTGATGTTTGATGGAAAAATGGAGAAAAAATAAAAAAATTGAAAAATTATTCAGAAAATGACAAATATTTCAGTTAAAAATTAAGTTTTATTTGGCAAATTAATATACAAACCAATTTCTACATTTTATTTTTTTTGCACATAAAATAAACGAAATTTCAATTTTCACATTTTTCTTTTTTTAAGCCCATAACTTGTTTGATTTGAAATAAATTTGGAAAATGTAGTTATTGGTCTAGTTGTTTTTTGAAACGCCAATCCCTTATTGATATACAATTCAACCCCCTATCTTGTCTCCTTGAGCTGCAAAAAACAGTTTTTGGGGTTTGGGTATAGCATAAGCCCCCCTTATTTCACCTCCCTAAAAATGGACAATTCCGTCTTAACCTTTCCAAGCTCATAAGAGGGAACCATGCAAAATTTCAGCCTCCTATGTTTAATGGAGTGGGAACGTATAAAGGACATACACACACACAATCTCTGTTATATATATATATATATACTGATCAAACTCAGGTATGTAAATATGTGACATGAATATAAATTTAAATAATGCATTTATAATTATGTTGGTTTCGAAGTTGTGATTGCAGTTATTTTTATGTTTTTTCATAACATTGAATCCTATTCTTGGCAATAACAATTTTGCAAATAAGAAAAATAATTTATCATAATTAATAATTTGACAATTTAGCAATTAACCTGCCCTTGCATTATTAATGATGTCAAGAAAAAAAATATTTTATGAAAACGTGTCGATGACATAGGACCCGCTAGTCAAAACAGCAGTTTGTTGATCCATAGAATCAACTCTCTCCACGCCTTTGTTCAAAGCATAACTATTATAGGACAAAAAACCAATTATCCATGCTGGGTCGTTTTCATCTTATTTGAACATTTGCCAAGCAATTCATACTTGATCAAGACAGAGTAAAATAATGGGTTAATACTTCATAGTTAATATCAAAGTGAAACCATGCCTACCATTGATAGACACAGAGTCGGATTGAACATTTGCATGTAAAACAATGTAACACCAAGGATTTTTTGGAGGAGATATATATGTAACTTCAAATTTATAATTCCTTGTTGGACTTAGATTTGAATTAAGGATATACATTGGACCAAGTCTTGTCCATGTTCTTCTTATATACAGAGCAGGATTTGTGCTTATTTTTATTGCAACTTTCTGAGGGCCGTCGGGACATATAATATTCATAACTGACAATAACTAACAATTCTACCTTCTCCTTATTAGACCTACCCTCAGAGGTGGAACGGCGAAATTTGGGCAACTTCCACATTAATTATATAATTATCATAAATAATTGAAAAATATAACAGTAATTAGAGTACTTTTTCTTGAGATTTTGGTCGGGTAAGTACAAAATGACCCTATTTGAATATGTTTATATAATTTCTCAATGTTTAATTCAATAGTTTAATAACAAATATGTATCCTAAATATTAATTTATTTACTTCATAATGATCTTTTGATATTTTCTTATAAAATGAATTTGAGTTATAATTATATGAAATCTGTCCCCGAATTGTTTATAATTGTTTTAAATAATTATCGTCTGTAATTTGTTAAATACGTTTTATATTCAATTTAATAACAACGGTTAGATTCAATAAAATAAACTCTCCAAGATGGTGATGTTCAATATAAAAATTAGTCATATGTTTTGTGTATAATGTAAAGTCAGTTTTGAAACAAAATCGTTTTATATTATGAAAAAATGGATTTTTTGACATATGTATAATAAAATATTTCTAAGCATATATAACATGCTTAAATTACTTGTAAATAATATTTACAAGTACATGTAAATAATATTATGAGCTGTGGAGTAACAAGGATAATTCTTTTTCATCTCATTCTTCGAAATAAAACGAATAGTAATATTTATAAACATCTAAACGGAGAAAAAAATAGAATTTAAATTAATGATCTGTAATATTTTAATACATTTTCATTGAATAAAATATATTTTTTTCATTTAATTGTTGAGGGAAAATAGTTTATTTTTCAATGACACAAAATCATTTTTTTTTTTTTTGTCAAGGAAGAATCTTAATATTTCAAATTTAATTTAATTTTGGCGAGAAGCTTTTCTACAAAAACAAACATAAAAACATAAACATAAGTTTACTAAAAGTGAATAATATTTGCAATTAGACATAGAAATAAAAATACACATAAAGTCATATTAATATTAATTATATAATGATTGATTTTTTCTTAATCTTTAAAGTTAATATATTATTGCCTATTGACATATATAAAATGTTTTCAAATTATTCTAATTCCAATAATATTCTTTTCAAATCTACCCAAAATTTATTTTATAAGTTGATTCTAAAAAAAATAAAATGTTTATTTATAAAAAATGAAACAAAAACGGAACTATTATACATTATCACGCAACCTTAAACATAAAAATTTCTTCTTTTGTATGATTTCGAATAGTAAATTTGAAACTAAGTTAACATACATATTTAACATTGTGCAATTGACAAAGGCTGCTCAACAGAAAAGAAAAAGGAAGACAAGGGGAATGATTGCTCACTTTTTGATAATTTATAGTTATTAAATAGCTACATTGATCATAATAGTGACGGTTTTAGAAAGGAAATTATTGATATAAGTAAAATTCAACTTTAAATTTTGATTTTTGTACATCATCTTGAATTTAAAAAAATATTAAATTTTTTGTTTATTTTAACATGGAATATTTTTTTATGTGTTTGTATAATTAGAGAAAATTTTTAATTTATTATATAGACAAGCCAAATAGTTATTTGAATAAAAAAATATGTCTAACAATTTTAAAATAATACAAATGTTTTTTGTCTCTTTCAATGTTCAATTAAAATTTAAAATTGACGATTGATGAAAACAAGGAAAAAAATTTAAAAAATTACACAGAAAATTTCCGCTCATCATTAATTTTTACCATCATATATTTTGAAAGCCTCAACATTCCGTTTAATAAAAAAAATACCATTTTATTCATATGGCCGTCGTCGCTGGCCTTACAGTAGCCCATTCTGTCGACCCAATTTTTCAATACATTTTCGATTGTGTGAGCTTCAATAGCTGAAATGGCGACTCCAATTTCGTGTTTCAAATCGTCAATCGTCTCTGGATGGTTGGCGTAATATTTATCCTTGACGATTCCCCACAAAAGATAGTCCAACGGAGTTAAATTGCAGCTACGAGGTGGCCAGTTGGAGTTGCCGTTTCGGCTCATGATGCGATTGTCGAAGACAGTGCGCAAAAGATCCATTGTAACGTTTGTTGTGTGGCATCTAACGCCATCTTGTTGGAACCAAATGTCGTCGATGTTTTCCTTTTCCATTTGGGGAAACAAAAATCTTCCAACATGGCCCGATAGCGCTCACCATTGACCGTAACGGCAGCTCCTTGCTCGTTTTCTTGCTTCGGCAACAGCAGCAATTTTTTCGATTGAGCGCACTGGACGAACACGGGAACGCATTGTTTTATCCATTAACGAGCCAGTTTCGGGCACACGCTTCACAAATTTATCCACAAACTGCCTGGAATGCGCTTTATTTCGACCGACGTAATTTTCTTACAGTTTCGTTTCAAGACTCTCCATTTTGGAAGTAAGTCTTCAGTTTTTTCCAATTTTCTTCGAGCGTAAACTGAACCATTTCGTAAGCCGGAGATCTTTTACAAAATGTTAGACACAAAGAGAAGTTACTACAGCTGTCAAACGTCAAAACAGTGGTAGCTCAAAATGCAACCGCTAGATGGGCCACCCGTTATGATCCCGCTTGAAAAAAATATATACACCTACGTTTCAGTCTCACCAGGTTCAAAAGAGGCACCCATGCAAAGTTCCATCCTCATAGGCTTAACAGTGTGGGCATCCATAAAGGATAGTTACAAACTCTGTATATACAGGTTATTAATCCTTTGATATTTACCAGTCTATTGCATATATTATCTAATTATATTTCTTGACCCTATGCTTGTATCTTATTAGGCATGTAATTTTTGGAGCTTTATGATTTATTTGATGAGAATTATGAGGCTTTTTGCTCCTTAAAATTACTTGTCATTGTACACTACACATTCTTCATATAAACTCAATTTTTTTCTCATGTTTGAATATAATTAAATAAAATTGATATTTAGGTAATAATATTGTTGCATTGGACTATTACTCGAACTCGAAAATAACTTTCAAATTTCCCAACACGCCCAAGATATTTGAAAGACTCAACTCAAATCAGCAAAACCTTAAATATTTGATATAGTTTATAAGCCAATAGATTGTTTCAGTATTGTTTATCTCGCGTTGTAAAAATACAATTCGTTTACACTAAAGGACTCTACAAACAAGAAAGCTATATTTCTAACACGTAATCGCCCTTATTCTTCTTTTTTTAATCAATCAGAATTGAGAACTACCAACCCCTACCTTCCTTACTTTGAGGGTCCAATTTTTGCCTAGAGTCCTTTAGTTTACACTAAATGTTCTTAAAAAAAGATAAAATTTCATTTAACGGGTTTGTGATAGTTTGACTTTAGTGCCTGTCAATGGGCAAAAAGGAAATACGACATATTTTGCAGTTTTTTTCGATTAAAGCGAAAATGCAAGTCAGGCTGTTGAAAATATGGATAGAGTTTATGATTTATGATAACCAAGAACAATTTAAAAAACAAAGGCATTATCCCTTTACAAATAACAACCTTAAAATATTTTATTGGTAACCTTTTAATTGTATTTTCTCACGATATGATGATACTATATTAAATAAAATACAAGTATGTATTTTTCATCAAGATATAATTTTGCAAATCATTGTGCTAACTAAATATACAAAACCTGAAATTTAACATTTTTATTTAAACTTATTATGCAAACAAAATGTTGATCTTATAGCATTAGTCTCTTGTCTAAAAAATTGGATGTTTATCTTGAAAATAAGGCGTTTATAAGCTTTTTATTTGTGGAATATTTTGGAATAACTTCATAGTGAAACAGAGTGAGATAGAGGATTTGATCATGAAGTTGTATAGTCTTCCATAATAATAAAATAAATCACAAACTTTTTCCTACCCAACCGTCATAGTCCCCATAACGTTAATATTTTTGTACTTATTTTTATAATACAAAACAAGGATACTGCATAAGGTTGTTACTATTTGAATGGATAGGGAGCATAAATGCACATAAAACAGTTATATTATTTAAAAAAATTGATGTCATAATGTTTTTTAATCAATCTAATCTTATATATATATATATAATAGTGTATGTGGCATTTATGGGTATCCACTCCATTAGGCCTAGGAGGTTGAAACTTTGCATGGTGTTTCTTTTTAATCTGGTCGGGATAAGACAGGAATAACGATTTTCGTGGGAGGGTCATAAATTGAGGCTTATTCCATAAATAAAATACAAAAATTGTTATTTTGAACTCAAATAAACTAAAAAAGAGGTTTAGTTATTAAACTAAAGATGATTGGTGTCTCAAAAAATAACTATGTGGATACAAAAGTTTTCTAAATTTATTCAACATCAAAACAGTTATGAGAAAAATAAAAAATCGGTAAAAATGGCACTTTTGCTTTTAAAAAAAACAAGAAAAATAGAAGAAGACTATTAGAAAAAATACAGTCTGTTTAAAATTGTCTGGATATTCATTTACATTTATATATATATACAAGTATGTAAAAATGTTGGTACAAAATGAACGTCAATTTACAATTTTTTAGAAAAACGCCATAACACAATGCAATTTTGAAATTCAATTTTACAACTTTAAAGAGTATTTTTAATTTCCGGAACATTTTATAACATAATTTTTGAAATATTTCCAAAAATAAACAATTTAACGTAGATTATTTTTTCGACGACATTATTCATAAATATATGCATATATTTTTTTACAAGTACGAAAAAATCTTTTTGTGTTTTGTTTTTCTTAACTATGCAAATCAATGCTATTAACTACTTTTTTTTTAAACATTGGTGGAAAAAAGTTTTTTGCTAAGTTCTTGCAAATTTATATTTAGTATTTTTTTAGCAAATTTAAAAGATCGATTAATCATCTGCATATATTTTCCATACATATATGTTGGTATATTATTGAAATTTTAACACATTTCATATTAAATACAGGCGCTATATTATATTGCTCGCCTGCACCGAAGAGATCTAAACATTAAGAAGAAATATCATTGATCATTGTTATATTGTTTTCCACTCCCTCTTTGAACTAAGCTACGTGTGTAACACTTGCAAGTCTATTTTTTGCTTAAAATAAAGGACGTGTGAAGCCCATGGATTCAGCAAGTAACTAGTTGTTTTTTTTTTTTTTAAGTATGTAGTCATGTTAAATACTATATCAATGAATATTAAAACACTTTATTAAAAAGTGACAAAACTTAAATGGATAGACTTAATCAAATTCTATAACTTATGATTCGACTAATGAAAATGAATTATTGCATAATCTATTTGTAATGGAATAATAATTGCTTTCATATTATGATAAATTTTTGATTGCATGATGGACAAAGGAATGTGTTTTAAGTTTACAGATATGCTATTTAAAGAAACTATGTATGGTGATTGCCAATTGATCAGGATATAATGACTATCACTCATTTCTGAATGTCATATTATAAATCAAGATAAATTAGTTACGCATGGCTTCATTACACACAATAAAAAATATAAATACCCTTTACCAAATCAAAGCCAACATCAGTTTACAAAAATCCACTCCACTATCAACATGAAGGTAGACAAAAAGCAAGAATAATAAACTATTAACTTTTTTTATGATCTCTTATAGGTTTTAGTAATATTTTCTGCATTTATTTCGGCTATTGCTGCAAGTGGATATGGAAGCGGTCATACAAACTACAATTTTGGATATAAGGTTAATGGAGGATACTCTGGTGCAAACTTTGGACATCAGGAGAGTCGTAATGGCTATGGAACAAACGGTCAATATCATGTTAACCTTCCGGATGGGCGTCTACAAACTGTAACTTATTCCGTCGATAATGGGCACTCGGGCTATCTTGCTGATGTTAAATACTCTGGGGGACACCACGGAGGACATCACGGAGGTCACCATGGAGGACACCATGGAGGATATCATAGTGGTGGATATTAGCAGGAAAATGTATATCAATTCAACTAAAATATAACTATTGGAAATATCTTTAAAAATGGAGCATTTCCCAACAAAACTCTTACAATACAAACTGCTAAATTAATTTAATATATAATTTACAATGATTTTCCAAGTTGTTTTTCCTATTCATGGTTAAATATATTGCCTTGAATGTATTTTTTCGTAGATATAGATTGAATTAATAAAATATATTGTTTTTTCAATCTGAAGCGAGACTTTGTTAACTCGCTAATTCATAGAATTAACTTGCAGATTCATAAATGACAAATATAATTCATTTACTAAGTTAAGTCTGAAGTAAGGTTGAAAAATCACATTATTCCTGGTTAATTAATAAAATATTTTTTCTTCACACATCCCTCTGTCACTGCAACCTTGAGCATAAAGGACCCTTTGTAAAACACTCCGGTCCACGGATTGTTCAGGTGAATCGCTGGGTTCTGAGTCCAAATACGTATTATATATCCATCCTCAACATAATTTTTTCTCGGCATTTTGGCTAAGATCAAAGTGTAGTATCTGTTCTTATCAGCTATCTGATATGAGGACCATGTGTCCTCTTCGATAATAAACTTGTTTCTGTTTAGGGGTAGATGTGCGGCGCTTACACTGTCTTCACTACGAGTTTACTTGGAATTGCATGGGAGATTAAGAGAACTACGAATGCAAAATCAAAAGTCTTGGGCTCACCACTTTGTCACCTAGACGGGCAATTAAAGATATGATAACTCTACACTGAATTTGAAAGAAAAAGAGCAACCTATCCCCCCGAACTTGGATACTAAATATAGGCTATCTGTTCCACGAAACCAGACTCTCAACTCAAAACAATAATCAGTTGTTCAATATTTATTCTCCGTTACCAAAAGAAAGGAATAAAATTTCTTGTTGATCCCTTGTCGCATATATAATATATACATATACAGGGTGTCCACGATAAATTGGAACTACTTTAAACTTCATCAAGATCCATAATGTGGATATTCGGGGTTAAATCATACTAATATAAAAGGTTACGTGAACAATACACAATATTTTCTACCACAATTGTCTTGAAAACAAACAATAGTCATCATGGAACAAGCAAGGTGAGACACTCTCCTCGAATTGGCTCGCGTGGGCACAAGTCCTCTGCTATCTACAAGCTTCTTAACTACCCCAAGACCACGGTGTACCGGGTTTTCAATGCCTGGGAGATTGAGGGAAAGGTCTGCTGCAAGGCCCACACCCGGAAGCCTAGAACCGTGGAGTGAGCAAGCAGCTGATCTCCAAGGCTGTGAATGAGTACCTCGGGTACTGGTCATACCAAATGGCCGAACAACACATCCTCACGGTATCCATGAAGGCCACCAGGCTCACCAACGGTAAGCGTCTCCTCAATGATCTGAAGAGCCATGGAGGAAGAATCCTCTTCTTCTTCGACGAGAAGAACTGGACTTTCGACAGAAGCTTCAACGTCCAGAATAACAGGTGGCTTGCCATGGAGAGAGAAGAGGTCCCTGCAGTCTTCACCACAAAGTTCCCAGCCTCGGTGATGACCCTGGGTGTCATATGCAGCACCGGTGAGGTGATGACTCCTTTCTTCTTCAATCCCAAGGAAAGGGTTAACGCGATAAGGTACTGCGAAGTCATGGAGGAGTTTGTCATCCCCTGGATGAAGGATACGGCCGCTGGGAGGGAGTTCATATTCCAACAAGACTCAGCTCCCGCACATATCGCCATGAGGACCACTAACCTCTTCAACTCCCACGACATCACTTTCTGGGATCGCAACACCTAGCCCTCCAACTCACCCGACTCAATCTGTGTGATTACTACTAGAAGGGGAAGTTGGAGAGGGAAGTGTGCAAGGTCAGCCACAAGAGCATTGCTGCCCTGAAGGGCTCCATTACGAGGGAGTGGAATGCTGTCGATTCCGCGGAAGTTACCAGGGCATGCAAATCTTTAGGGGCAGGATGGAGAAGATGGTGGCTACTGAGGGAGGACATGTTGAATAAATTTATTGTTTAATATCATGTCTAACTTTTTCATATTTACAAATACACTCCAAATTCTATTTTTATCAAGCAGGTTGAATTTTAAAATAGTTCCAATTTATCGTGGTCACCCTGTATATTGGGTATTCTATTATTAATATCAATAAATTTTGGCTATCAAATATGAATACAAATTTATAGCTAAGTTTTTAATAGAATATTAATAAACAACATTATAATAAAGTATAGAATAATATACTATGTATATTTTAATAAACCGAAATATATACATTATATATTTTAAAAATGATGGAAAACTAATGTGACAGTGATAGTCTGGGAGTGATAAGAGGTATATAGCAGTTGGTATAATTCACTTTTTTGGCTAACTACCAGATGATTTGGTGGTTTTTTTTCTGTTTCTTTTCAAAGAAAAGGTTGCATGATTCAATAAAGTTAAGGACCTGATATACATATATATATATTAATTAACCAACTTAAGGATATTTTAGTCTGATAGTTTTTGAAACAGTTGAACGTTTTGACGTAGAATAATGATACTTTAATGTACGTTTTAAGGAAAATTTTCTTTTGATACAATTTTTTACAAAATAAAACGAAAACGTCCTTTTTGTAAGAGTGACTCTAAGTAAATTTTGTTTGCAATCTTTTATAAAAGTAAAGTTTATGCTTAACTTTTTAAAGTTTCATATATGTGTTTTCCTTCAAATAAGATCAGAAAAGGTGACCGCAGTCAAAGTCATCAAAATTCGAACTTATTAATTTTTTTAAGTAAAAGTATTCATAATTAGAAATTTTGTTATATTTTTGTCAATTGACTATTATACCTAAACAAAGAGGATAATGCAGGTTACGATTCATTTAACTACAATTATCATTGTTTAAAACAGATCAATGTAAAATTCTTATAAAAAATATTTAATAATAACTTTATTTATCTATGTAAGTTATTTTAATAAAAAAGGTGATATTTCTAGTAAATATATAATTTAAAAATATAATTTTTTCTACAGCAAAGAATATTTTAAAAACTATAGGGGTCTTAAGCTACCCTTAAATATAGTTCAAAGTATTTTGAAATTGGAAAGTGTTTTGTTTTTTTAACAACAAAAACATTTTGAGACCTTGAAAGCCCAACATTCCAATAAATTTTTATAAATAAGCTATACCCTTAAAATGAATTAAAAATACAAAAATAATTTAATTAATTATATTCTAGTATGATCTCAATATTTTGGCACAGATTGTTAAGCAAAAAAATTAACTATGTTTTTTTTTTCAAAGAGTAAGTACTAGTTGAATATAGCAATGTCTGTAATAGATATATAACATCCTGAATACTAATATCAAATAATTAATAGCAATGCACATTTTCAAAAATGCACGAATCTCTTAAATTATAGAAATAAAATTTATTACCATAGGAAGGAAATTGCTTTATTAAATAAGTAATATAAATATAACAGTTCTTTTATGTATAACCCAAATAAAACTCTAGTCATCTTTTATAAAATGAATTGATGTTTAAATAAATTGCATTTTTTTTGGCTCTAATCATAAAATTATAATTTGAAGTGGAGAAATAACATTATTTATATTATTATAAAAAGTTTGTCTGTTTGTTTGAGAAGACTTATTTATAAAACAACTGTGTAACTTAACTTCAGTGCGTCATATAAAAACATAAAATAAAAGGGTGTATATACATTGGGGCTGTAAATTCTAAATATTTCTAGACGCACCAATTTAGTTGGTAATCTATGAAATATTTTATTCTCTCAAGTAGTTTTTTTTTTCATTCGTAAGGAGAGTACATCTAAGTATTGTGTAACATTGTGTTAGTGTATTCATGAAAAATGGATATTAATAAAAATATTTTGTTTGGGATTTATCTTACATATAAATAAAGCAAATGTATATAAGTGAAGGTTGTCATTGTTTCCAATTGAACAATCAAGAAAAAAAAATACAAATTCAAACTTCCAACAACTTCAGTCACGAAGCAAAAAAGCTATTCAACCTAAGCTTGCTCCATATGATAACTACCGAAGGAGGTGAAAATACTAGTAAATATGAAATAATCAAATTTATGCAAAGATTCAAGGTTGAAGTGAGTTTATTTGTATTCTTTTTACAACAAAGTTCAGATTATATGTGTTGCAAAAATAAACATCCCAACCGTACATATTTCTCAAAACTTCCAAATGGAGAACACATAATGAATGAAAATGAAAACAACGATAAATAAGGAAATCATAGTAATATAGTTTCTTAATATTTTTTTAAATGTAGGAAATAGATCTAATGATGAAGTTTTGGTCGAAGAGTTCTTTATACATTTAAGAATTTTAAGGTGAGCTATGTTAGAGTCTATGAAATTCATTTCAATTTGACCTCCATTGGAGAATTTACTCAGGTATTTATATTTTCTGGAAGACTGTGGAAGTAATGGACTAATCTGAATATTTACAGGTAAAATTTGGAGCAAGACTTCAATATGTTAAATGCGAGCATCTTTATTTCTTTTTTCTTATTAGGCTCAATCAACCATCGTTGTAGAAATTTAAATATTGTAAAAGATGCTATGATTGATTAAAATGTGACTTTATTATTTTTTCAAATAGAAAAAAAAAAACTTTTATTATATTGATGGAGTGTAGCGAACAAGCTACATCATCAAATATTGTCTTCCTTCGTTCGTTTTTCTTTATTAATTTAACCGTTTAATTATTCAGACGGGAGGATTTTAAAGTACTTTGCATATAAAATAATTACAATAAAAGGTCGAACATGAACAGAAATAAATATCAATAAGAGAGAGATAAGAACACGTATTTTATCAAGACATTAAAGACTCTTGAAGTTGATGTATTGTCTCGAATATAGTCGGAAACAGCGGTCCTAACATGGTGCTTTCCTGACCCTGAAAATATCAAGTCCCACTCCCACTGGGGACGTGACTGCTAGCAACTCTTCAAGGGACTTTATATCTTCCTCTTTTGCGAGAGGAGAAGTTTACAGCTTATAATTAGTAATTGAAGAAATTTTTGAGTTAGAACATGATCCCAATAAAAATTATACAATGAATTTCATCTTGTTGAACAACGTGTATTAAAGATTTTTTTTTATAACTTGGGTTCTTTTTTCATTCAGGGATTCATATTGTCAAATATTCCCATGTTTTTAATGAAAGACTTGCCCTTTTAAGACACATATAATCAATGACTTGATCAATTTCTTCAAATTTAGACATTTGGTAAGTCATTCAACTAAATAAAAACCGTGTATCATAGTGGATTAATATTGTATAATATTTTCGTTCAAAAAAAGTTATCGGCAATTGTTCCATAGGCGATAGATTTTTGATTTGTGAAATGAAACAATTTCAACGACGTCTGTACAGATTTTCGCATAAACTTTATCTTGATCAAGTTAAGTTAAATGCAGATAATTAAAATAATGTTAGTGTAAAAAATGAAATAGCTAAGTTAAAAGTTAATTTTGATAATTAAAAAAAAATAACTTGTTAAGTTAAAATGAAAAAATTCGTTGTTTAAATAATTAATGAGTGAAGTTAAATATATCAATTATTTGTAAATAAATAAATAAAGAATCTATCAAAACTAATAATGGTAATCAGAAAAATTAATTACTGACAGGGTTGACTAAAACTTCAAAGTTGTCATTAGAATCATTAAATCATTAACTTCATCTTACTCAAATTCGAAATCATTATCTTCTAAATTGGAATACGATGTGGAAACAAGATAATTTCTTATTTCGTAAATGGATACTTTTTCTTAGACGTCCCTTTACAACAACAGTTGGAATTGTATATCTAGTTCAGCCAAATCTATGTTATATTAATACAAAGAAAGTACACAATTCCTTTCCAGAGTTGTTCATTCATGTCTGAACTAGCTTGAGTCTGTTCGTACATGCTTGTGGAATCAAAATATTAATTGAAATTTTTTGGATATCAAATATGATACCCACGTCTGTCGAAGATAGTGTTCACTATATCAACGAAACGATTACTAATTTTAATTTTGAATGCTATTTTTGTACCTAATTTATTTGAATTTTGAAAATTAAAATACTCCTAATCAGATAAAATCCAAAAAATTATCACAATATTTCATTGAATCCCAAATGGGTACCAAAAATGATATCCTCTTCGCTCTTTTGTTAAAAGTTAAGTAACTTATCAAAGTTAAGTCAAATTACACTACTATGCCCAATAATGGATTTTTTTAGATGTTATTTTTATTGGTTAGATGGAGATACAGTAATTAAGTTTAAGTAAACAATTACATTTACTTAAATCTGAAGTAAGATTCTTTTGGAGAGATGTATAGATAAAGTATGTTACTTTCTCTGAATTCAGAAGAATAACTTCTTCTGAGTGCATTGGCCATGAGCTACGGCGATAGCATAATATTTTTTAAATTTCAAAACAAAATGCAATCTATACGATAATCTTAATCAAAATTCATATTACATTGAATATGTTTAAGACTATGTTATTTTAATAATACATATTAAATTATTGTAAATAATGCATATATTAAAAAATAAATACTTTTTAACAATATTAGATGTTGTATTTAAGCTGGTATTACGGCCTCTCTTACACAAATTTAACCATATACATATTTATATTGTTTACCAAAAAGGATTAATTCAATATGCTATTATATCGATATCAGCATTTTTTATAAAATCTCAGCAATAAAACTAGGGATGCATGACTAGTTAATTTTTCGAACCCAAAGTTATTTCCACTGGTCCTGTGGAACTGAACGTATTTTATTGACTTGATCTTCAGTTTTACAACTTTTTGGGGACACATTGTCTGTCAAAAAACAGTCTGCTTTTGCAGATAAATTAAAACCTTCGATCTTTATAATAAAAATGAAAACTTTGGAGCTTTGCATTTAAAAAAAATATTTTTTACAGAAAGAAGACTCTTGACACAATTAAGGGAAAATATAACCAGCTCAAATACCCTCAACACAGTGGCAGCTTATAACTTTTTACCGCCTCTTAGTAATTGATTTAATCTATTTTCTATAAATTCGAGTACAAAAACAAATGTTTAAATCCTTGTTTCGTCTTACAGGTCAAATTCACCCATTTTTGACTTTAAACTCCGAAAAATAACTCGTATTGACATTTTCTGACCTGAAATTTTTTGACTTTTCATAAATAGACCACCATATTAGCAATGAAAAACACATTATTTTTTATCATTTCATTTTTGAAAAATGAAATATTTTTGTCTTACGGGTCATTGTAACCTAGTTATTATAATTGATGTTTTATATTATGAAATAATTTTAGAAATTCAAACCATGGAATGGTAATATGTTTGATGTACATTTTTGTAAAAAAAATATAATCATTTTGGACATAGAAGTAAACTGAGTTTTGATTTAAAGCAACCAAGATTATTGAAACGGATTAGAAAAAAATGGTTTAGAAAAAAATAATAATAGATAATTAAATGATGAAATATTTTTGATGATGATAAATTATCTGCAAATGGAATGTATAATATGTTTATTTAAAAAAGATTAAGCTCTAGAGTAAACTGTCGAAAGATCCTTTATGAGGTAGAATTGAAAGATTTGGAGTCTGTAGAGGATGTATCACAAGAAAATAATGTTGATGAATACTTGACTCATTTTTTTATGAAGAATATATTTTTTCCCCTCTATGGTATATTTTTTTGTCAAAAAGTGATGAGACTTAATGGTTCTCATTGAAAAAAAAAAAATGAAACGACTGTAAATATAGTATTAATTCATCTTTTAAAATTAAACTTAAAATAAATTAGTTATTATTTGAAAGCAAGTTATTTTGACCCAAAAGGCAAGGGGTGGCTATAAAAATTAAAAACTTTACAAGAGCTTATTGAAAAAGATTTTTTCCTGTTCCATACCCAAAACAATACCGGAGTGTTGGCTTCCACCCCTTTCTGCTTTTCCCTAGTGTTATTATATTATTATTTTTACATAAAATATGGTAAGACTGAACCAAATCTGCAGCTAAATTAAGGAATCAGGTCAGGACCCCATCAAAACCCCCTAACATTGAGATATTTATCCATTAAGAACCGGAAACTGTTATTGTAAATGATCCCATATAACTCAGAACCTTAATTTAAGAATTTGCTACATAATTTATAGGACACCCTCAGTATACATAGCTCAATGAAAAGTTTTTAACCAAATAAATTAAATTTTTTAGTTTTTATATCACTGATACTTTTGGGAATTTTGTATTTATAATGGTGAAAGCTCATCTTGAGATAAAATTAAATTTAGTACTTTTTTTAAAAAAATAATTCTGCTTGTATATGTTTTGTTAAATATAGAAGCTAATTTCAATTATTCTAAGCTTTCCCTAAAAAGTGTTAACAAAATTTAATCACATAATTTTTGCCTAATTCGTATGAATAACAAAGCTGTTTAACAATTAAAGTAATTGAAACACCTTTATAAATTTAAATTAGCATAAAAATAGTGTAGTTCTTCTTTTTTTTTGACAGCTCATAGTGAGAATATTGTGTCTTTTTTAGAAAAAAGTGAATTAATTATTTGTTAAAGAAATAAATGAATTATGAATTGTTTAGAAAAGATTTTTATATATAATCAACAATGTAATTTATAAAAAGGAGCTCAGATTTCTAAAAATAGTTTATAACATAATGGAACATACTTAGGACTAGTGTTCACAAAACAAGTGTTTTTTTTTCTTCATGGTTTTTGTATTGCTTTATTTCGATCTACACCAGTTATCTTAAATTATTTCAGCTAATGATTTTTTCGACAACTTTACTTATTGTGCGCATGGTAAAATCCTAAAACTTAAATTTGTATCAATCTAGATTACTTAAGGATTAATATTTTAAAATGAGACATTTCACTTATAAAATAAGGATTTTTCTGGAAATAAATATAAATAAAAAAAATACTTAAAAAAGCAAACAAAAAACAATTGCCAGTATGGAGGCCTAAAAGCAAAGTGTGTTTGATTTGTTCCAAGTCCGAATTAGTGTCAAGGATATGATAAAGATCGTGGGGCTCTCCTAAAATCATGTATACCAGATTAAATGCATGGTGGTTTCAGGTCAGATATTTGGAAAATCTCTGAGCAAGAGTAGAAGCCGAAAATAGGGATAATTGAGGATGTGGAAACTGTGATCACCAGAATTCTACAAAGTTGATGAGTTATCATGTGAAGGCTCTCAAGGTCAGTGATTGGAATGAAAGGAGGTATGTGATGGACTTGAAAGTGCTTCTTTTGTATAACTGTATCGGCAACTGCTTTCAACTGCAACTAGGTCAATTGGTTGGAGATAGGCAAGAAATTGTTTTATTGACTAAATCATGATGAGTTAATTTAGCTACCATTCTATCTAACCTGTTCCTCCTTAGATTACGCCATTTGGAGGTATATTCAATAAGATAGCCTGTGCTAACCCTCATGGACATTTTGATGACCTCAAGACCTCCGTCGAGCAAGGAGTGTGCAGCTATTATAAAGCCTTCTTTAAAAAGAGATAAGTTTCCTTTCTGCCCAAGTTAGAGGCCATAGTAGTAGTTATAGAAATCATTTTGAAAAAGAGAAAGACATATTAATAAAGAGCTCTGTGTTGAAGCCTAAACATTGTACTCCATTGGATTCTCCCAAAATTTTACCTTGATTGAAACTTACAACAAAAACAAAAAAATTGAAACAAATAACTTAGAAATTTTATATCTATATGTAACGCAACCTTGCATTACTTATTTATTAAATATATAGGTGGAAATTAAAACTTATATCTCCACGATAAATCATCAAGATTAATCTACGTCATAGTTCAGCACACAGGAATATTCAATCAGGTTTTGAAAATAATTTGAATATATTTAGGAAAGGATTTTTACTATTCTGGAATTAAGTAATTAATGAGAAAATTCATTCTTCCAAAAATGGTCATCTTAAAAGTTCCTAAAATTTACATAGAATCATTTCTTATAATTTCTTTTAAATAAAGTGTGCAAAAATACATACCAACATCCAGCTAGAATAATTCTTAAAATTTAAAAATCTTTATTTTTAGTTTTTTATGATTCAGAAAAAGTTCAAACTTAATTCTAATTACTAAATATCCTCGACAACGCCGGGTAAGCCCACTCTAGTTTTTTGTTTTTTTTACTGAAAATATTTTAATAATTCTTTGTTGTCACGTTAATTTTTTTGATTCATTTATAAGATGTGTTATTTTGAATATAGATTTGCCTTTGTATACCTTAGGGTTTTAAAGAAATAGCCAATTTTTTTGGGCTAAGTAAAATTTTCCCACATTATTGTACACATTGATAAAAAGTTTTATGATTATTCATTTTCTCGATGTTTGTTCATCATTGCTTTTGTCACTTATATCAAATGAAATCGATTCACACTTTTCCAAACATCATCTTTTAATCTCTCTGGATCATGGTTTGGTAAATTGTTCAATATCTTCTTTTTTTTCAAAAACTTATGCAAAAAAGCAAACAAACCAAATTGATGTGATAACAATATAACTATACCCATGTTATACCTATTAACACACTCTAAGTCACGTACAGTATATTTAATAAATGTTTTTTTTAACGACTATCAAACAAATACATAATTTTATTATTCCAACAAATTTTTCATAGTATAATCATAATTAGGGAGGTTTGTTTTTTGATTTTGATAAGGTTAGAAAAGTTTTTGTGTGGTACTCAAATGATCTATTCAAAATTTAAAAATGCTAATTTGTCATCTTTGGCTCTCACATTCAATGTCAATTTTTGAAATAAGGCATATTGTATTTTATTGTTTGTAAATAATCATTAAAACAAAGATAATTTTTTTTTTTTTCCCATTCACGGATATAACATCAGTCAAAAATTATAAAAGTTTGTAATCCAATACAAAAAATATACTATATCCAAATAATAAATATAAAATAAAAAATACAACCAAGTCAATGTTAGAATTTTAAATATTATATGTTATATTATAACTCAGTGTATTATAGGATGTAGTATCGATCATTCTATGTTGACATCATTACGTGGGAATCTTGTTCATTTATTTAATTTTATAATAAGAAATAACACAAAAGAACCATCCCGAATCCCTCTGGTCTAGATAATTTCCTGGTCCGTCGGTAAGTTTTATACACGGTAATAATTCATCTTTTTCTTGTAATCTCCGAACTGAACTGAAACCTCTTTTAGGATCTCCATTGAGTGGAAAACATACCAGTATTGGTGAAATAGTCAAGATTTATTCTGAACGCCATATATTATGCCTTGGAATTTAGAGATAATATATTCATTTTTCAGGTTCTGTTTGTTTTTCGAAGACGTTGTCACAAGCCTATCTGAAGGCCAGAGTTTTGCCGTACTTTCACTGATAATATAATCCACTATTTTAACAACGGGAGCCAATTTTGGGCAAAAATACAACAAATGGAATGAAGTCTTGATATTTTCTTAAGGGTGCATAAAAACTTTTTATACATATTTTTCAAACCTAAAAAAATTGCTTAGGTCACTCATACAGCAGAAAGAGGCAATAACCTAAAACCATTTTGGATATATACATATACGCTGAGTGGTCCATAAAAATCTGAACAATTTAAAATTTAAACTTTAACAAGATATAATTTATTGATTAAAAATATCAAATTTAAAAGGTGGCGGTGGAAGGGCTAACACTTGCAACAAATGTAGTCCTCTGACACCTAACCACCTTTGCATTTCATTTGGTTATTAAGTACCTTTGCTGATTATGTCTGCCTGACTCTGCTCTGTTAGCAGATGCTTTGAAGCTTTGGCCCTCGACAAGTAACGTAGGTCAATCTTCATGGCATTTTTGATGGTCCCTTTGCTCACGTTACGGTCCTTGGCCTGCTTAGCAATTGACGTGTCTGGAAGAGTGTCAATTGACCGTTTCAAGCCAGCTATAAACCTTTTAGTCTTGTTGAATTATCTGCTGTCTTAGTTTTCCATCTTCATCATAGGCCTTAATCACGCCATAAACTGTTGAAATGGGATATTTGAAGAAGGAAATTGTCTCCTGAGCAGACTGCCCGCGCGGCGAGCTTCGATGATGGAAATTCTCCGACTTTATCCTTGCGGGAACGACGAGATACTCAAAAAAACTTGTTATTAAATTCGTTAGCTTACACATTAAACTTGTCACAAGTATTGAAATTTTTAAAACGACCCCTATACAAGTCTCATAGTTAGCCGTTAAAGTGATTCTGGATTTACCTTTTCCACATGTTATTAGTTGAATGTCATCATTATTATACGTCATTAATCACCAAAATAGAATTTAAAATTAATTCGGAGAAGCCCAACGGGGAACAAGTAAGTCTTTTTTCAGATTTTGTCTCAATTCCAAAAGTTTCTGCTAAGATAATTTTCTAAAACACTCATGGAGTGTGATGGAGTACGAATATTCGATGAAAAGGTCTTAAAAGAGTATGATTTAAAAAAAAAGAAGGATGCACACTCTTTGATCATTCTCGTTGTTGTGAAAGTAAAACTTTTGTAAATCGTTGTTCGTTTTATTTGTATTTTATCAAGTAATGACGTATGCTAAAAAGAAAACGTCACTGGAATGAACCTCTCTCAAAAAAAGCTCGCCCAAATATATCTTCACTTCAATATACATGTAATGAATATGATAGTCACTGAAAATAACTTTCCTCTTATGAAAGTACGTCATATTTTAGTCTTAACTATCTGAAAATGTTTAAAAATGATTGGTGTTCTATACAGAGATGATCAAAGTTTCTTTAAGTTATGCAATCTTTGGACTCAAAGACTGACTTATAAAAACACTTAATTAATTGTTCAGGTTAGAACGATGTATATCAAAACTGTGTTTCTAAAAAGTGACAAATTCGAGGAAGAAAGAGCTAGTCCGGAGAAGCTCCTAAAAAAATATCGAAAATAATCTGGTTTGGTGACTTATGAAAAAAAAAAACCAATATTCAAAAACTAAAAAGAAAAAAAAATGACCGCTACTTATGTGGGTTACAAAATATTGGTCTCTGGCATTGTGGTTTCAACAGAAAACTGGACATCCCAGAACATCAGTTAGATAGATGACAGGATATGTTGCTCAATAATAAGAATCCAAAACCACAAATTTGGAGTTATTGACTCAATAAAATTTTGGAATATAACAATACTCTCTGGAAGAAATCCAATTCCTTAATACATTCCATTCTTCAAAAAGAAAGCCCAGGATTATAAAAAAAAATTGTAGAATTTTTGGATAGCGTATGCTATGCAATTCCCTCTAAAGAGTTTTCAAGCCAACACAAAAAAACTTCCCCTAAAAGTAGCCCTAAATGTGATGAACAAAACCATTAATGAGGGAGTGAGAAAAAGAGAACCTAAATTGGACCTCAGCGAAACTACAAAATGTACACCAGTGCATAAAAATGTAACAAAAACAATATGTGAGCTCATTCTGCGATCTGTATCTCACACCTAAAAAGTCCTTACTGAGATTAAGTTAGTTGCCTAACTTGTAATGCACAACAAGTATTAAGCACTGGAAGGAGAAGGGAACATAAAACAGAAACGCTAAAAAGTTCTGAATTGATAAAAACCCACCCCAGATTTATCTTAGGCCTGAAACGGTCCATAAAGTCATCTACTGGGATTCGGAATGAAGCTTTTGCCAAAAAGCAAAGAGTAAAACGTACAAAATTATCCAGAGGTATAAACACTGACCTGAGGATGAAGTTTACGGCCTCTACAAAAGATATATCGTAACCGACAATATGAAAGTCAGCAGGGATGCTCTGGGAATAAAATTGCTGAACGAACAGAAGTCTCACTGAAGGTTGCCCATACAGAGATATAATGTCTCCAACGTCTTAAAAACCAATCATGACTCTTGAGGTCATTGGAAGCAACGGCAGTGTGAGGCCAATTATGCTGAATCCTGTTTCAACAAGATTCAGCTCCCTCTTACATGAATTCAAGACCGAAAACTTGTTTAAAAAAGAGGAAGAATCATTTTGATACTCCATGACCTGGCTTTTAAACTCCCGCATATATGAATCCCACGGGTTACATCTTTTAAGAGGACATGGAGAAGAAGGTCTTTGCCTATTCACACAATAGTATAGACTCCTTGAAGGCCTCCATCAAAGTCTGAAGTGGTCAAGGTCTGCACATCCTTTAGAGCTTGGATCGATTTAAGGATTGACGAAGATGGTGTACACATTTAATGATTTTTTTAAATTATTATTAGAACTTTTAAATTAAATTTCATAACACTATTTGCTTCCTCCATTGATCCGAATGTTGTTACACTTGGTGCAGATTTATCTGATAGCCCTAGTATATAGACAAAGAGACACCGGACAATGTGTGTTTCAAGACAAAAACTTTTACCTATGTTTTTGTGACTGCAAATAACTTGAACTAATATGGAAAATCATCAGTGAAAGACTTATTCACTGTTTAGGAGAGAGTCCAACAAAGAAGAAAAAAAATGACTTTAATGGCTTGTATCTTTTGTTCAGAATGGAATATACGTCTATCAAAAAATTACAAAACATTATTGCAAGGTTCATTTTTAAGAAATTACACATCCACAGAAATATAACAAATCTTGCTATAATCGAATTCTGTTTTTAAATATTTTTTTGATGTAATTGTTCTTTTTTTTTTAATTACCTAATTATTTCATTCATTTAACATTAGTTGAATCCAAACATAAACTTATTTCTCCGATCCAATTTACCCCCCCCCTTTTTTTTTTGAGAATGTTTTATTTCTATGCAGCAGAAATGTCTGCAGAATGATATTTTGTTTTAAATGAAAATATTAACATTATTCAAAAAAAGTTAAGAAAAAATAAAAATTTTATAGAAAAATTTTGAATTTAAAAAAAAAAAAAAATTGCAATATCAAATTTTAGGTGAATAACTTAAAAATCCAGGGCTATTATTAAAAAATAAATTTTCGGAGAACAATTTCAAAATTCAAAGCTGTTCAAAAAAATGAAAAATTACATAAAACAATTTTCAAAAATTTACGGATGTCCAAAACAAATTAAAATGTTTTGGGACAAAAAATTTCGAAAATCTTTTACTTCTCAAAAAAGTTAACTTTTTAAAATAAAATTTCAAAAATTAAAGGTAAATATGAAACTTTTGAAAAAAAAAAAAAACCTTTGTATTATATTTTTGGAAATAAATTTCAAAAATCCACACTTCTTTGAAGAAAATTAAATTTTGTGAAAAAAATTCAAAAGTTTTATACAATTTCTAATATTATATTTTCTAGTATTTAGCGAAAATTCCTTATTTTTTTTTTTTTTTGGGGGGGGAAGACGGCATTGGACGTCCCTTTATAGTGTCAGTCTTTTAAATGTTCTAATGCTTTGACTGTTTAATAAGAACAATAAAAGTATGGCTGATGGCCTGGTTCAAAAAAAAAAAAAAAAATCTATATATAAATAAAAATGGAAAAAAAAAAAAAAAATTACTCTAATGAATATCTTTATTGGCTAAATATATTATTACTACTTTTTTAAAACTTAAACCCAATATGTATAAAATCATTAAGCAATTAAATTCTTCATTGTTTATTTTTTTACCAAATGACTGTTTTTCAATCTTCGATTTAATCTAAATTTGATACAAGTTAGAATACCAACCGCCCTAACGTATATATTATTTATTTAATGTAAAGAGCTTTATGCAAAATTCTAGAATGAACATTCCCATTTACTTATAATATTGGTTATTAGTTATTATTTTTTTTGCACACAAATATAATGAGTTTATTCACACATACACACTAGGGTGATGCAGTATCTCCAACAATATTAAAATCAATCTATCCAAATTTTCCTAATGCATATAAGTAATTAGAACACAAATACAAAATTTGGTTAACGTTTACCTCTTGCACAATTTTAATTTCCATTCTCTTTTGTATTAATTACCAACGTCATATAATCATCTTAATTAATAATAATTATTTAATTTTACTTTCACATGTAAATTGATCATTTGCCAATTTTTAAGCGCCTACTACTAATTTCAAGCTTTCTGTTTCTTTGATTTAGAAGAGAATATCTATCGTTCTTAACAACCTTAAGGATGTTCTGTAAGTTTTTTTCTTTTCTACCTTGACCCAAAAAGCCTTGTGCCATCCTTAACTTAATTTCTGATCCTTCATTAACCACAGACAAGTTATCGATTTTATCTATGCTAATTCAAGAGCTAAGGTCTGATTCCCATTGTTCAACTGGTTTTTGCAAAAAAACCGTGTTTGTCTCAAGATTTAAAAAAAAGACTAACAAACCGTGAATCCACAGTATCTTTCGGAATCTGTGGGAACGTCGATTTTCTGTATCTTGGCCATGCCTCTTTCTGCAAAGTCTTTGTTCGAAGTCAGTAATTTTTATGCAATTTTTTATGTCATTTCCAACTTGATTACAAAATATGCCTTTCATTCTGAATCTGCACAAGTTTTGTCGATTTTCTTATAACTGATTGTCTTATTGACTAGTAAGAGATCATTCAATGGGGGTACTCAAGAAAATTGAGCTTTAATCCACTAACATACATTTAGTTTCTATTGATTTCAAGTCAAAATACTATCCCTTTCGATAATTCTTGAACTATATTTTTGCTAAGCAAATCGATTTTCATTTTTTTTAAACTTAATAAACGATCTAGAGGCAATCAATTATTGCTCTTTACAATCAAAAAAGTTATAGTCACAAAAAAAATTAAATAGCACGATAATTGCTTATTTAAAATAACGCAGAATCAAAAAGTTTTTCTTCATAACTGTTTAGAAATTGCAGTTGAGAAACAGATAAACTTGAACCAAATTTACTAAAATTGAGTATTTTTGTAAAATTTATCTAACTGCAGAACCAAATTAGGATTTGTCGATTCTGAAAGGGATTCCTTATTTTTAGGGACCAGCTGTATCACCCTAATGCACATTTCAACATCATTTGAAAAAAACAAAAACACTATTAGAATGTTTTTTAATATCAATTTATTTTATTTTTATTGATGCTTTTGTAAAAGATGAATTACAAATAGTTATGTGTTTGAAGGAAAGCATTATTTATTATGTTTCACGAAAATATTTGTATAATAACATTTTATTAAATCAGATTTACAATTAAGTTTCAATTTTTTAAATTAGAACGAAAAAAAACAATAATATTCTGGTGATATGCATAGTTCTTATTAACTCTAGCTTTACAATTTGATGAATAAAAACATTATTTGTTGATTTTTAAGGAGTGACGTCATCATTATAAAAAACAGCCATTTTCAATAATAAACAACTAAATTTCTATTAATGATATGTTATTTTCTTTATTTTCAAAATTTTTACAATAAGTTTCGAAATGATTTTTGAGAATACTATCACGCTTTTATAAAACAGTCATCATATCACAAATTTAACTAATTTTAGTGTTATGTCGATCCATATTTTGGCTTGAAAACTGAAATCCCGTCTGGTTAAGTCTTGGTCCAGTTATATTATGCATATCAGCCCTAAACCTATAAAATCAGTGCTTGATGACGCCAATCAATAAAAATTCCTATCTTTTTAATCAATGCAACTACTGACATTCTGAATGAACGATCACAAGGATTGAGAGGATCGATCTCATGAACTGATAGACAAGGATCAAGGGCTAATAGGCCCGGTCTCAACACTCATTAAGGACTGATAAATTTATAAGTTTATGCCCTAGTGTTTAGTAACTATAAAAACACTACGAATTTCGCATAATGCGATGTTTGAAATTATTTACTTATATATTTGAAAGCTTTATATTCAGGTAAACAATAATTTTTTTTGTAGATGATATGTTTGTACATACTCTGGACAGATGCGTTTGTTGAGGAAAGAGGGCTTCTTCCCCCATAAGGGATTTTTTGTCCTTGTGAAAATATTGTTTTATTCTTTACGAAAATACTTTTACCTGAGCATGTAATAAATATTTATATTATAAATTCCAAAAAACCACAAAAAACACAAAATATTGATATATATAACCCTGTCGACAACCCTCATGCTTAAGCATTCATATAGTAATGGTGTATAATTTTGCAGAGGGGTAGTGTCTCGTAAGTAATTTTTTTTATACGTAGACATTTGGTTTACTTATTTAATATACAAACTTGGGATTAAAGAGGTTGCTGAATATATATATTTTTTTGCACAACACTACAACTATATTTCAACGTAATTACTACATCTAATTAATACGATCTTTAGTCATATTAAACACACGCGTTAACAAACTGGGACATAGGGGGTTCTTTGACTTCTTAACTTATATAAAATATGCTGTACTTTGGTTACAATAAAATTTATTTTTTCGACCTGACACAAATTTAACTGAAACAGAAATCTGTTGTTCTTAAAATCAAGTTAAATTAAAAAAAAAAATTCCAGGTTAAGTTGTCCCATATGTTATTCATTGCTATACATTCAAATAAAAAATGGCTGGACGTCTCTATATTGTTTTTACAGAAGACACTTTCTTCGATTAACCTCTCTTGAATACTACTAAAAGGGAAAGTGCTCGTAATCATTCCATATTTTAACCAATATAAGGAAAAATCAAACCTTACATTCCGGAGGGCCCTTAACGCATCTATTGGGTTGGATTCTAATTGTTGTCGTTCGATAATTCTCTCAATTAACCGTAACAAGTGTTTATTATCGTTTTCTCCTATCAGTGATTCTCGAAGCGTTTTGTTTTTTGTTCCTTTCACGTAATTAAAAATACTATTTTTCAGGCCAAATGTCCTCTTTTTAAAATGTACTTTTGTAAAAATTTCTCTCATTTTCAATTCTTCACTACACTTAAAAAAAATCTTAGATATGTTGGTTAATATTGGTTTAATTCTGATTATTTCAATTTTACTGTTTTGAAATTAGTGAACTAAAAATTGAGTAAATACCTGATTAAGATAAAATTTGCGATTTTTTTACAAGTATCTTGTCGGGTATACATTATTCTAAGTTATTTATGGATGAATAAAATGTTTTTATTATCTTTACCATACTGAAGAAACACAGGTAATATAGTCAAAAGTGGTCTTAAAAAAAAACTATTCTATTTAGTACTTAAAAAGTCCATGTAAAACATGCATTTTTGATGTTTCAAAAAATTTGATAAGCAATGATCCCTTGTAGGTCTCTTTATTCATCAAAAGTATGCCTCTGTAATGACACCACTTATTATAAAATCTGTGAAATGATTGAAAATACGCTACAGAGCTGTAAATTTGAATATCGTGTTCAAGTTACATAAATGTTAATTTCTAAAAATATATATTGAAAGAAGAAATATATCATAATTTTACTTCAAAAACTAATTATTCAATGTAAAATATATGCTTTAATTCACGTAGCAACAATATAAAAAAATATTTTATCTCTAATTTTAAAATAAAAGTTTTATTCAACCACGTTTGGTTCGTCTATATTCTTATAAATAGTAGTACTTTTAATTTTTTGACGGAGCCTTTAACATAATTTGCCTATATATGTAACACAAAATCAAGCTAGATCTTTATACTAAAAATTCAGTCTGAATTACATTTTTATTTTTCGACGAATAATTGTCAACGTGTATAAAAAAATTTTTTTTACCCTTTTGAAAGCGTTGCAAGTTTACACTTAGCAAAGTAAACAAAAAATTAAAATAAATGATAAATTAATAGATTCGACATAATTTTATTTTAACCGGAGAAAGATTTTAAACCATAATTACAATTCTTGGGTATCTAAAGTTGTCCTTTAAATTTGAATACAAAGTGAATAATTGACTCAAATATACATGTATATATAAGTTAAAATATTAATTGTGATTTTCTACTTTTCAAGATTTTTATTCAAATTGTTTTGATGCTGACACAATGCTTATACAAAATTTTATTCAATGAACTTAAAACTAACACTTATTTTGTTTATGCAAAAGTGAAGGTGTGTTTATCTTCCTCTCTGTATAAAAATAGTAAAAAGTGCTCATAGAGTTTGTTTTTTGTAAATAAAACTGTCTCTATTCCTTGGTGAACCCGTAAGGGATTGTTAGAGTTTCTTGTAGAAGTGCTTAGTGTATACCCAAGTGACTAATTATTTATTTTCATCATATAAGCATCAAAGGATAATTTAGTAAGGAATATTTTCTTTCATTTTTCTTTGTTCCTCCATTTTTGTCTTCCTTTTCATCATCATCGTCTTGAAGCGGTCTCCTTCTCCTCTAGGCGTGTAGTCCCAGACTTATTAAACCAGTCGATATCAACTTAACCTACGTACTCTCCTTCTACCTGTTCGAATTTATTTCATTTTTATTGAATGAATATTAAATTAAATACTCCTTATTTGTGATGGAATCCAGTCCCAAGGATTGTCCTCCTAAAAAAAACATAACTTATCCTTGAGCACTTAAGAAAACACAAAACATCAGTGATGCTTCAAAGAAAATAAACTTGAACAGAACGTTCAAGTGGGAAAGTTTCCGGATCACCTTGACGGAAGATAGTAATGAAAGGGGTTTTAACAACATTAAAATGAAATAAAGTTATGTTTAAAATTCAGCACTATTTTATGGTTTCAATGAGGATGAAATAGTCGGCGCTCAATCCCAGTATGGCTATGGTTATGCCTCTCTCTATACAAATGAGCCCATAGATATTCCTCCAAGTCTAAAGAATTTAAAAGAAAGTATATACCACAGAAGTGGAGAATCCAAACGGAAATGTCTTTAAAATAGGGATGATAGTTAAATGAATCGTCAACTATGTAATTGATCAAAGGAAAAAAATAAAAATAAAGGCAATTAATACATTAAAAGGGTGAATGAAAAAAATTGAAGGAGTGGATAAGTAAATTCGATGAAATAATTGACTCCTATCCTGAAGCAAACTCTGGAGATCAAGACGCTGAAATGAAATGAAAAATATAAATCAGTTTAGCTGACGTCGAACTATATAGTTGAAGTTTATGCAGATCCTTTTACTATACCTCTAATAATGCCTGCTAATCTTAACCTCGTCAATTTAAGATATCATGGCGTACGCCTTCAGTGTAGAAACTGTTTCCAGTTTTGACATGCGTCCATAAGTTGTAACGAAAAAAGATTGCAGGTCCAAAAATACGAAGCAGTATTGATTCAGAAAATCAAAAATTTCAAAGACCACGAAATTTCGAACTATGAACCTCAAGAAGAAAAATCATACGGGACAAGCGAAGATAGAAAACAAACTAGAGAAGCTAATATTGCAGAGGAGGAAAATGGGTGAAAGAAAGCTGATACAGTGAATTGTGAAGATGTGGTTACTGGATAACTAAATTCTTTATATCCTGCCATAGAAATCTGTGCTCTAGGTTTAAAAGAAACTTTAGATACAGACAGTGACGGAAACCATTCTGTTAACAAAAAAAATCTTCAGCTGACCCAAGTTACTAAAAAAAAGATGAACGCCTTAGAAGTTCCTCGAAAAGTGAATCGTCTAGAAACGCTTTTACACTATATCTATGTCCAAGTCTTCCCCGAATACATAGTCTCACCCTCATAAATAACAACGAAAAGAATGACCGTATCTATTATTTCATTCAACGTTAACTCGCTACAAAATATTTACAAATAGTATGACTTAGCCAGATTTCGCAAGTTAATTAGATTACCATATATTGTGTTTCTATGTGACACTAGATGTACTATAAAAAATAACTGTTTCGTCCCAGAATGCTATGATACTTCCTCTGCTTTCAACGACTCCAACATAAGTCCTAAGAGAAGTGTTAGCCTACTTATCCAACCCAAATTATTTCCCACTGTTACTCATCGATATTCCAATGGAAATCTCATTAATACACAATGCAGTTATTTAGGTGTAAACTTTGATGTAATAGGACTTTACGGTCTCAACAAAGACGATCCGGAATTCTTTAGTAAAAACCTTACGTAAATTATTTAGCACAGACAAACCATCATAGAAAGAGACTTTAGTGTAAAGTTGAATATAAAGAGAGACACAAGTGGCGAAGTAACAAATCAAAGCCCACGTTCACCTAAAATACTGTCGTCATTAGTGAAGTATTTTTGGCTTCATGGATGTGGGATGTGAAATGAATAACCTTGAAGACACCTTTCTCACAACTGATAAAAATAATAAATACGTCTCATCCCAAATTGATTAACTTATGATTAAAGGTTTCCTAATTGATGCTGTAAAAACATGCAATGTACTAGACGCAAAATTATTGGACCACGAAGCCGTTCAAATAGTGATGAATGCTCAGTCTGATGAAATTAAATACAAGAAAAAGTGGTTTCTTAACTCCAATATTATGAATAGTCCAGAGATGGACAGCTGAATCAAAAATTTATTGATGATGTTTCTGCAAGAATATGGCATAGCCAAAATATTTTCCTTCTAGTGGAATCAACGCTGATAAAAATCAAGGGTATGTGTAGGAGACTAGGAGCTATATCTGCTGAAAGAAAAAAACAATCTTTCAAAATAATAGAATCAATTACCAAAAACAATATTACTGAAGAGGAAAAAACGAGGGAGCTTGACCAAATTTAAAGAGCAGGGGATTTAAAGTTCAGGATAAAAATCAAAATCGACGATATGGATGATCTGTGATCTAGATGATATGATATAGATGATCAAGATTACTGTGGATACGCCAGGATAAAATAAAAAGCAGATCTAAAAACATTAGTCAAAAGAAGAAAGATAAACCTACCGATGATGATCCTAGAGACATTTGTAGTGAGATTGAAGGGTATTATTCTGAACTATATACATGTTTGATTATGATAATCTAGTTAAATGTAGAAGAGGTGAGTGGAATTCGGCCTCCTTTTGGGAAGAGTTAATATGTGAAGCAGACAATGATTACAGAATATTTGAAAAAGACAAGAATCGAGTAGAGAAACACTTGGCATGCGAAGAAGTTAAGAAAGCTATAAACAAATATGCTAAACTCAACAAAACCCCAAAGACCCAGTGGTTTTCCGTTTGAATTCTATAGAAAATAAGTCGACCTTTTAGTACCTACATTACTCTCTTTTTATGAGAAGGTAATGCAAGTTGTGTTTTTTTCAGAATTTAAATCTAATGGTATTTATTACATTTTTTTTGTATGTCTTATCTAACAAAATAAAGTGCATAAGGTCCCCGTTTCTCCATTCCTCTCAGTATGGCTTCTGAAAAAAAAATGGACAACATACCCTAAAGCTTGCAGACTTTCCTGGAATCACGGAAAGATATCTCCTTGATATCTATATTTTGCAAAGCCTTTGATACAATTTCCCATGAATACTTAATCCGTACATTGTTTAGGGGACTTAGGGGATTAAATAATACAAATGGTCGGGGTAACAGTTTCTGGTTCTCGAACACTCATAAGGTATGGAAAGTCTGAAACGTTCTTTCACAACAAAAGGAGGGTTAGACAAGGAGACACAGTGTCCACGATCTCATTCATCATTTGTGCCGATTGAGTTCTCCTGATTATTCCGAAACATGGTATAATAATTTGTTTCTCATCTATTATGGGTAGTCTAAAGTGCCTTTGTTACGCTGATGACCTAACTCTTATTGTTTGTGGCAAACATTTAGAAACTCTAAGAATTATCAAAAACAGCATGGCGATATTTAATTTTTTTGAATATATTAAGATTAAAGATCAACTCTGATGAAACATAGATAATGAGTCCTTACATCCCCCTTATTGGAAGGGTTTGGCCAAGTTTCTAAATATCAAGTAACATTAAACTTCTAGAATCATGGATTGGAGTCAGTACTATTCGTCTGAATAATGAGGAAATTATAATGAAAATCAAAGGTGCGAGTTCTTATTTCCTCAAATTCAACTTGGCTATGTGAGACAGAATCAAATCGTTTAATCTATATTTAATCCCAATAATAATGCATCTAGTAAAAGTCATGCCATATCAGAACAAAATAAGTGATTAAGTATATCAAATACAATAATCCTGTCTTAAGCTAGAAAAGAAGAAAAATATTTCCAATGAGAGAATTCACGCAGACTCAATTTGGGAGGTCTTTCAGTTATGTGTGTCTCGGAGATGTGGAAAATAATGCTTTTTTAATGGGGCAGGAAAATATGGAGTAGCAATGAGTTCAGGAGTAAAACGCAAAATGGATTTTTTACAGAAAAATAACAGTCTTTTCATGGAGAATCCTCATGATATTTACCAAAAAGTTCTAGAAAAACTAGGAATGCCATTGAAAATCTGGAGTTATCTTTTGGTTGGGAACGCCTTGTTAAAGAAACACTAAGTCTATCTGAAATCTGAACGTTCAATGCTGATATTGCGATGGATGTTATATTCTCAGCTAACTTGATGGACAGAATGGCAGGGTAAGCCTTCAAAACCAGATTAGAAATCTCCAAATCAGTTTAGATACCTTTGCTTCCCTTTCGAATGACGGCCTGTCGGCTATCCACTGCAAATATGAGAAAATGTGGAAACCAACCAACAATGGAACCGTTTCAAAGTTATTTGGAGAGGAGACACATGGAAAGAGACCTCAAAGACAGCATCAATGCCGTGCCAAAACAAAAACTTAGGAGTACCTGAGAAGTGGTTTAAATACCATCTTGAACAGGAACTTTAGAAGTTGGAGCCAAATTTTTTAAAGATCAAAGACGTTTGCCCTCATTTTTCAATACAGATAACGAAACAACAGACTTCTTCGACTGTGTCATATTAAAATACCTGTATAAACGTCTCTCAAAGCTTCTTATAGAGAATTTTAAGGCCATGAAGAATCGGGAATACTTTTTATCACATTTTAAACGGAAGGAAGAAGATAAAGCATAATAACAAAAACCCAATATAACTATTTCAAATTCTTATTTAAATATAGCTTTTTATTTTCCTTATAATCTGTTTATTAAGTTTTTTATATGTTTGGTATGTTGATCTTTATAATACAGTTTTAGGGGTATATTGTAAAAATGAACTATAATGTTAGTCCTATTACAATCAATGAAATAAAGAATACCATTTGGCCAAGAAAAAAACCAAACTTATTACTACGATTTTGATGGTATATTGATGGTAAAATTCTCGATAATAAGTAAAACTATCTTTAAAATGAATCGTATAGACCTGGACAGCAAAGAAATCAAAGTTAATTATTGTTTAAATATTTTTCAAATTTTCTAGCCAAAAAAGTCAATTTGAGTGAAAAAATGAATTTAAAAAAATATATAAGCATAGTTGTATAAAATATGCCCTCTACTATTTGATGTATAAATTATCATTCTTAATTTTGTTCAGATTAAGCAGATGTCTTCATTATATGGAATTCTTTTAAAACTATTTAGTGATTTATTTTTCTAAAAATTACATTTGGAACATAAGAGTTGCTAACAAATTGGAAATAGCTTTAAAATATTTAGGATTAAAACTTGACAAAAATAATTATGAACATCCAATACATGATAAAATGAATTTGTGATAAATAATAATCATTTTATAATTGTACCCTTTATGAATGTACATAATATAGTAGTATGTTACAAAAACCGATTGACGAAGAGAGAACATTTTGGAGGAAGCGTGCGCAAGAGTCTAGAAGTGTTTTGAGGATTCTTTAGAAACTATGGTTTATTATTACTTTAATTGAGGATATCATTTTTACTTCATTTATATTTAATGTAGATAAATTCTAAATCTTTCACCCAGTCTAATTTGTTTTGAAATCCGTTGCTATGTTTAACCACAATATTTAATGGAAAATAAGTTATTTCAAAATAGCTATGAAAATCACAAATAACGAGGAATCGATAAAAGAAATTAAAATTGACTTTTCCACATTAATTTATCTAGTATCTTATTAAAGCCCAAAAAATCTTTTAATGCTACGTTCTCTAATTTCAATCCAACATTAGCACCTTCAACCTTTATTACTGTGCATTATGAAGATTTTTGTAAAATACTGTACTTTGAATTTCATAAAAATTTCATTCAATTTTGTTGATGTTTAAGAAAGTGGTTTTGTTTTATTGAAATATCATATTTTATTCGATAACAGACGATGGTGTAGGTTATAACATAAACCGTTAATTTAAATTAACATGTATAATCAAATATATAATTATTTTTTTAGGCAAAGTTTCAACAATTGAAACTATGACTGGATCCATTTAAATTTTGATAGCACCACTTCCTAGTGCTTTCTCATCTTTCTTTTGTCAAGGAAACGATCACATTGGATAATTTCTTTCTTAAATAAATCTTTTGTGTAGGTACATAAATGTTAGTAACATATTTTGTCTCTGAAAACATAAATCACAGGTTTATTTTCTCTTTCATTATAATTTATTGTTCTTTTGATACTTTTGTCCGACGATTTTGTTTATTTATCATTTGCTCTTTTTTGTGCGTTTGTTCTGAATGGTACGTTTGTTCTGAAAGTAACAAGTATGCCATTATGGAATTGCTAAACTATCTTACATCATCATTTTACAACATTTTTATAACACAGTGGATAAAAGAAGTTTTAAATCATATAATAATTTTCCAACCTCGATGTGAAGATAACAGCACATGTAAATATAAAGGAACGTGTATAGTTATTGACCAATGTTTCACCCATTTGGAACACGCTGTTGTTATGAAGTAGTAGTTGGAGTGGGTTGATGTCTGTGTTTTTGTAAAAATGGACAAAAACGAGGATGGAGCTCTCATTTAATATTTGTTTTTAAAATTGTAACTTTTAAATAGAGGCAAACAATAGCTAACATATGAACACTTGCTGTGATAAAATTAGACGGATCTCAGTCAATCGAACTCCGAGTGAAAAGTCTCTCGTGAACAAATATTTTGCAGAAAAAAATGCCAAGTACTATTAGGATAGTTTACAGAGATGGGAGCACACTGTGAGAAGTCTGTAAAGTTACAAAAAAACTATATTTAAAAGTATAAACATTCAAAAAAATGTCATTTATCTTTGTTGAACTGAAAATTTCCAGACAATCCTCGTATACGGTATAAACGAGATCTACATTCATCCTGTAAAAACAAACAAGATTGATGTAATTATATTTCTAGTTAATATCATTCTAACGAAAAAAAGAGTGCATGTAGAAGACGGGAGGATATGATGCTACTGAATTTAGATTCTTGTTAATATCAGCTACTTGTTATAGGATTTAGGGGAGAGGAAATTAATTACTGCTATTAAGAAAATAACTTTCTACATTTAAAATAGTATTAGTTCATAAAAAATATTATAATTGTATTTAAACTCATATATATTTATTTTCTAATGATTTATATAAATCATTTTACAAAAAATAGTAAATAATTCCTCTTTGAGATAGAGATGCTAACACCACGAGGAGCTATTAAATAATGAATAAAAAAGAAAAAAAGCACACGCAACAATCATCCCTCCTTTTTTAATTTCATGATAGCTCTTTTCTTTCTAAATACTCTATGAATGTGGCCATGTATCATTAAACTTACTAAAATATAAACTTTTTTGTAATTTGAAATGTTTTCACATTTTTTTTTTCGTTTTTAAGATGTGGCAAGCTCAAAAATTATTTTTTTAGGGATCTAAGTATGTCTTACACATTGTCTTGTTGGCCTTAAAGTTTTTCTAAATTGCCTTTTTTGATGATTTTTCTAATATCAATTAGAAAGATATACATTTTATATTATTTGACATATTTTTTAGGTTTTCATTACTAATAACATAAATTTTCCTGTTGAGCTCCAAATAATTTTCACTCCCAGAAGGTGTCCTTCGGGATATCCAGGTTGGATTCTTGAAAATCTCTCATTATTTTTATATCCCTGATTGTGCAGCATATGAAAGGTAATATCCATTAAGTAATGATATGTACTTAAGTTTAATTAGTTTTATGTCTTGAGATCATTTTGTTTCGACAAGTAGATTATCTAGATACAATGAAAATATCTAAGTAGCCCTGCCAGATCCTATATGTGGCAAAACCAAAGGCTGTTAATGTGCTTCTAGATAGTCCTAAATGATTAGCAGTATTGTATATAACTTCATATTTCATAATTTTTTGGAGGTAAGTCATTCGAAGTGTTAATCACTTTTTAGAAGTCAAATCATAAATCTTAATTTATTAATAAAAAAACAAATTGCTAAACTTGTTTATTAATAACTTAATTTAGTAAGTTCTCGTACTAGTTATACCTTTCCAGTAATTGAAGTCTAAGAAAATATGTAACATAATATAAAAGGTATTTTTGATTTGCAAATCTGGAAAGAATCTAAAAAATTATTTTTTAATGGTTTCTTTAAAATTATAGAATTGGATCTAGATACAGGACTTTTATGAAATAAAATATACTCGATTATAAATGCATTTGTTAAAAATATTTAATAACTTTGCTCAAGTTTGCTTTAAGTTTTGAATATTTTAGTCCTTAAGATGTCGCAAGTAAATAAATATACTCTTTTGGTACAGCTTATAACACGGATATATTGTGATTTGTTTCTTTGTTTTTCCTATTCAAATCTCATTTTTTTAACAAGTGTCTAATATAATTGATATTTAATCAAATTACTACCAGAGTTTATCCATAATTAATAAGATTTTTTTTTTTTTTTTTCAATTTAGATTACAAAAATCTTATTTAATATTACATAAATTTATATCTTACAATCTTTCAAAGAAGAGTTATGGATGAATAATTGTTTTTTCTGTTTCTTTGTTTTATAAATAAGGTTTTCAAACTTTTGCATGATACAACTATATCGTCTTTCTTACCCATCAATTTAAGAAGATGCCTTTGCTACTTATTTTCCCACATCCAACTTTCTTAATGACATAATATTTTAGGAAGTTGAATTGGTGAAGACAAAAGAAGAAAATTTGACTTTGAGGAATGGTGGGCAAGATAAGAGGTTGTTTCAATACAAAATATGCTTACAGAAGCAATATTCATGGTAAATAAGTATATTTAATGTACCTGCCGTTGTGAACCATCTTGAATTACCAATAATGCATATTCTGATTCATCAACAATTCCTGAATTTACAATTTTATGAGTATGATAAGCATAAAATTGGTCATTAGACATATCATCAATCACAATTTTAGACTTATTAGGCAAGGGGAACCTTGCATCTATTTTACAGAATTTAGTAGAAAATTCCAAGGTATGAAAATAACTGATTCTCGTCTAATATAATGCAATCTCTTATTTATATCATTTTTAGATGAATGAAAATATAAAATTGATTTTGCATCTTTTCCTTCCGGACAAATATTGCTTAGGTACGAGTCTTTTGGTGCGAGTGTGAGATCATATTTTTTTTTAAAAATAATATATACGGTCATTATTATCGAGCAAAAAAGTACACTGTTATCTTCAGTTTACCATTAAAAAAGACTAAGTGGGATAGTTTTTAAAGTTTAGTTTGTTTTTGCACTGAATTTTATGTCCGAAAGTTTCTTATATACGACAATTTCAGAAAATTATTAACTATATGCCCGTCTTGAGGCATTAATTTTGCTTTAGTTCAATATTAGAATGGTTCTTATTTGCTTTGGAATTAATTTTTCTACAAAAATCTGAAATCGTTATTGTCATCCAGTGGCTCAATTTGGTTCAGTTTTATTATTTAGGCATACAAGATGCCTGCCACATGTGACGTATCACATAAGGTTGATATTCTATCCATATTTTATTCAGATGAATAAATTATCAGTAATATTTTTTTTAAAACTGGCGTCAAGGTTAAATGTATAATAAATTGTCGTATTTAAAAAAAATTGATAGATAGTTTCTGAATTCAAAATGATAAATATTCATAATATTTTTTTGTTTTTCTAGTATATTTGCACACTGAAAGTATGTTTGATATTAATATAATATTATTATTATTTTTTTTAAATAATTCATTTTGATTACTCAGTCAGAGTGTTATAAATATAAAAGTAAAAAGGGGAGTCCAGAAAAGAAATATAAAACCTAACTTAAGCAACCTGATCAAAAAACAGAATTTAATAAATATGTGAAAACCATACTCATCTAATTTAAAATTAAAAGAATAAAACAAACACAAAGCAGATTTCAAAAGGTAAATTTGTTAAAGGAAGCGAAGATTATATTAATATATTATATTTTGGTATCAAAAAATGAGATTTGAGTTTTAAAAATAAAGAAACAAGTCAAATAAGGGAAACCACGTAGTACATGGTATTTTTCTAATAATGTTCATTTATTTGGTTAGATGGAGTTGGACTGATTAAGTATAAGTAAATATTATAGTATTGCATTTACTCCATCTAAACTAGGAATCTTTTTGGCAAATCTATATACATATGGTAAAGCATATTTCTTTCTCTAGGAATCACCTAGGCGCAATCGTACACACATTGATTTAAAGGGAAAGTTTCTCCGAGCAAATAAGCGGTATCTTTAGAGTATGTTTATTAACTTACAATATATTTAGGAATAAAATACTTATAATGTGAGGCAAATTTTAGAAATTATGACCCTTATATGTTGAAAGACATATATTTATAAATATAGAATATTATATTCCATAAAAGTCCTGTAACTGGAATTAATAACATAACTTTAAAGAAACAGCATCAAAAAATTAGTTTTATTTAAATATTCAGATTTTTGAATCAATGCAAGTCCGCGAAGATATAAGATTTTTTTCTTATTAAGATTAATAAAATGCAAAATAAAGAAAGTAAAATCAAAAGAACAATTGATATATTGCATATCTTCAATCAAAATATTTTATTTGGTTCAAATGTCAGAAGCTGAAATTTCACTTATTGGTCATATTATGGATCCTGTTTTAAGGTCCCAGTATTTCTTGGGCTTTTACACATTAAAAAATTCAGTGTAAATTGTTATTTTCTCTGGAAATCTCTCAAATAATTATTGTATACTCTAAACTTAATTTTATAATACATTGAAAATTGAATACATATTGAAGATGTACTTGATTTAAAATACTTAGGATACATTAATTGCATGTATGCCTAGATAATAGAATACAAAATACCGAAAAATATCAAATCATGGACAATTTACAACAAAAAACTTTTACGTTCTTAGAGCCTCTTTTCATTATTTATTACACGTTTGATAGTTGGGAAAGAGAAAACATGACTATAAATCAATCCAAAACACTCACACTTTATAAATAAATAATTTGTAAACTGTTTCATATCTGCAAAAAAATTTATTTCTTTGAATTATATATGTTTTTTTGAAACAGTATGAGATGTGACATTTTTATGAATATTATTTATTCAAAAGAATTATTAGGATTCTAGTGACACACTAGTTGACTTTGAGCAGAATATTTCCCGTGATACTTATAATAAAAAATGTAACGGGATCTTGGTCAGAGACAATATTCTTTAAATGAGAACCCCAATATGGAACGATGTAGCTTAATGGACAATGCCCTTTAAATAAACTAATCACTTGAATTCTATGTACGTAGGTTCCTGTCTTGGTCGTTCTTAGATAAGGAAATATACTTAATGTATATGGATTTCAAACATTATTCCTATGTAAAATAGAGCAATTGTAATACTATAATCTTTACTTATTCTTAATCAGTGCAACTCCATATGACCAATTAAAGGAACATATTAAACAATCATAGACCTGGAAATATATTTATCGGGTTGAAATTTCAAAAATTTAGTAATTATTAGTGATAGTTTTTTGGTGTTTTTTGTAAAAGTTATAAGAGATTGCAGGAGTGAGACATATGGTATTACTGAAATAAAACCCTTGTAAATATCAGCTGTCTGTTATATGTTTTGTTTACTGCTTTAATGAGGAGAAACGTGTACATTTAAAATAGCATCAATGACAACAAGGTATTAAATTTTTTAATCATTTTTTTTCTGCATTTTTAAATCAAATTATACCAAAGACAGACAATATTTTATTTAGTCGGATATGTTAACATCCCACAAATGATTATATATATAATCAAGGAAAATATGAAAGAGAACCCGCATCAGCAGTTTTTCCTTTTTTAATTAGTATATTTAGTTTTTTCTTTACACACATCACTTCTTTAGTTATTACTAATGTGTTCATATTTGCCTAATAGTGAAGAATTATTGAAAAATTTTATAATCTTATGTATTATATGAGAAATCTTATGATTTTATGGGTAAAATCAAATATAATTTTTTTAGATGATAATTGGCTTATTCTAAATTTATATTAGTATGTCTTCTGCTCCTGACATAAAATTGTTCATATTACAACCAATAAATAATAAAAATATCTTATGCAGACTGCCAACTTTAATTTTTATTATTTTTAAAGGCATTTTTATTTAGTCTTATTTATAGTTCTAAAGATAAAAATTACAAACAGTAAATGATTGTTATTAACAACATTATTTTACATAACCATTAAAAAAAACTAAATTTTCATACTTATTTTTTGGTTTAGAAACGGTAAAACTACATCAAATTTTTCAATGTAGAGTTGTATAAATAGGTCATTTATCATTTTTTAACTCATTTAACTACGCTACAAAATTATCAAATCGTGATATATTAATATAACGTATTTATACCTAAGTTTTTTATCAAGATTATATTATCATCTGCGTTTATGAATTTTAAAAATAGTCGTTGAAGTCACCCAAGGGTGAAGGGGAATTCACAAAATATCCCTCCACATTTTTTTCAACCTTTACTTTTGATTATTGTTCTATGAATCGAATAGTACTTAACCCATTCCTGCTAACCCAAAACCGATTACCTATTAATAATGTATTTTTGATGAAAAGTATATTATTAAATAACATTTTAGATTTTTATTAAGTTAGCCAAAAAAGAAACCTTTATGAAGTGCAGCTGCTAAGTTTATTTTCTGTTTTTTTATCTTAGGCATTTCATTTCCACCAATTTCATTTGCAGTAAGTTTAATCCTTGAAAATTTAGTATCCAAATTCATTTGAGAGGCCCCCTAAGTTCAGGTAGACTCATTACCTTGTACATTATATAATCCGTATAATTATATAAAAGTTTGTTTATTTGTTGCTTTGTTTTGTGTAATTAACTATTTAGCTATAGTTTATGCATAAATTAAGATATTTTAAGATCTTTATATTAGTTATGCTGCAAGTTTTTTATTTTCTCAGGCTATTATTTTATCATTTGTGAGTAGAGAACATTCAATTATTTAGTAACTACGTTTGACTTAGATATTTATGAGGGGTAAATTTTGTTTTCTGCTAAATAGGACTACTACTAACCACTTCCTTCTACAGCATTGCATTTGAAAATGTCAAACTCAATTTATTTTAAGAACAATGCTACTGTGATACCTTGTGGTCTATTGAAATCTGTAATAATAAAGGTTGATTGATTTAAATTAATGCATATTTCGAAATACATATTAAAGTATAAAAAATGAGTTACAAACCAAAACAAATTGATCTCTATAGCTTATGTACAAGTCGAAAAAATGACACCATAACTGTATAGAAAAATTCTGGTCGCGCATTCCAAGGAGTTGGGCGTCTCTAGAACCACTGCCTACGCCGTCAGCAAAGTCCAAAACATTGGAGAGAAAGAAGGTATCTGTCAAAAACCCTAAACTAGATATGGAGTAGTAAAAAAACTATGGAAAATAATTTAAATCCATTATATACGCTTTCCTGGATTGTTCCATTGTTTAACTTCTAAAAAAATACATTGTCTCAAACGTAAAGGGACTGGATGGTCCAGAATCAAAATTCACAAAAGCATAGCTTTTGCTTGAACTTTCAACACGGAAGGAATCCCCAGGACAGGAAAAATGAGTGTTGTTGACCACCAAAGCTCTTATTGCCTGTATAATTACGAATTATGGATCCTTAGCTACAAATGAGATAAGAGCTGTTGTAATCTTAGATATTGAAAGATAAGTTGCTTTCTCTTTGCTGGTTCCGGACACATCTGGATGGAAATATAATGCTGATGTTATAAGTTGTTATTCCTCGATGACTGCAAAATATTTGAAGTCTTTAAAGTTAATTATAAGGTCTTACAAAGCTTTTAAATAATAAATTCGACTAGCTTTAATTTAGTGATTGTTCGTACTTTTAATGGTAATTTATTTCTTAAATTTTACCTTTATTGGGGTTTTGTTATATGCTTGTATGTGTCTTTCAAATTTTGTATGTTAAAGGGTTTTACTTAGTTGATTTTGCATTGCCATGTGTTTAATGATAGGGTAAATTATTTAGAAGAGGTTATTTATAAGTTAAGATGTGTATGGATGTTATATTTTATTACGAAATCCTTCTTCCTTCATTTATTTCTTATGTCATTTGTGTATATAAAATGAAAACTTTAAAAAAATGCATTGGGAAAAGAATTACATTATTCATATTTTTTCTAAAATAAACTTAAACCTTCCTCAATAAATGTAAAAAAAGAATAACAAACTATAATAAAATAGAATTATACAATTACTGAATATGTATTAAAAATATATTAAAATCAATTCTAAGGTGACAAAACTTATGAATAATGAAAAGTATATTTTTGAAGAAAAATGTGTTGGTTTAAAAAAATAATTGTTATTCAAAGTAAATATAGACATCCTACTCAAATTAGTCATTACAGAAAGGTAAATTTTTTTAGTATATCGAAAAAGAATAAAGAGGAAGATTCTGAACCACATGAAGTAAGGTTTTTATGCCTGTCTCTTGATGCCTTATTCCGAGAGTGAACTAAATATTTTAGAACTGCGTGACTACTTGATCTAAAAATTAACTAACGATCGTATATGACGCTCATTGTGTCATTTAAAAAAAAATATCATAGCTAGTTATAAGGTTGACTGCTTCATATGATTATAAGTAATTATATATCTTAACACAAAACAGAATTATTAGAAATTTTTGAGTAAACAAAATTAGTTGTTTATCTATATTTGAATTAGGAATACTTTTATATAAAATATATATATTTTTAATTTTTTGGAAAATAATTTTAAAGAAATGTTTATCCTGAAATTTGGGAATAATAAGTATTAAAGATAAAACGAGTAGTTTTTTTTCGTTTCTTCAAATTGGAAATGTAATGAATGTATGTAAGAATCGTGCTAACTAAATGGTTTTATACGTTAACACATAACTCCAAGCAATACTAGATAGAAGTACCAAAGTAGAGTATAATTTAACCTTTAATTACTGAACGCCCTTTTCATAACACGGTAAATGAATTTGGTAAGAAATGCATTCCAAAAATAAAAGGTTTTTCATACATAAAAAGCTGTACGATTATTATAGTTACATTAAATTTTGTATCCTTTTTTAACTTTTCTATCCATCCTTTAATGGCCAGGAATTAGATGGAGAAAAAGCTACGTCAAAAGATAAAACAATTTTACAAAAAACAATGACAACAAACGATATTTTAGAATATTCTAGTCGGTCCACATCGAACATAACTCCCCTAAGGAGCAATTGGACATTCGTTATGTAATTGAAGTTATACATACTATAAAAATCCGACAATTTGACCACTAAATAAGAGAACATGTAAATGAGCTCTAAATAGTCAAAACCTGTATGATAAAAAGGGAGTGAGGGAAATTTACTGCCAAGTTTGCAGAAGCCTATCTCCTTCTACTTAGTAATATAATAACCATGAAATTGTCTGTTCTATCATATAGTGTAAACTCAATTTTCTCTTCACACAGGACTTTGTCAGTTTTCCATAAGTTGAAAACGATAGGGTTACCTGATATAGTATTTTAGTGAATACATAAGATAGAAATCCTGAGAGATTTGCTCATCTTTTCCCCTACCTCATACATACTTAGCATAAAACAATATATTTTGAGCACTCATATCCTTCGAAAGGAGTCTTATATGTATGAATAGTTCTTCGAAATTACACCCTCAGCTTGTAGCTTCCGATCCCAAAGGAAATTTTGTCGTCATTTCTGTCTACTTTTTAAGAATGAAAACAAGAATAATGTCCGGCTGAAGCCCAAATAAGTATGTCGATAGGTTATCTGCTGAGTTGCCATTGTCAATTGATGGCAACAATTTCATGCTTGGGAATCTAAATATAGTAGTGATTCCAAAAAGAGACTCGGCGAATTATGAAAGATATAGAAATCGGAAAAAAACGAGGAGTTGAATTTAGCATCTTGGTATAAAGACTAACCCAACGGAACCTAAAATGATTTTTGCTCTCAATACAAAGTTAGCTTTTAAAATAAAAAGAAAAAATTGATAAGATTTTAGCTTCAGCTAAAACAGCTGAATTGCTCAAGGAATTTAAAACCTTGCCACACAGTATTTCTGACCATTCCAAAATTTTGGCCTCTTTCACATAAAAACAAAAAAAATAGACACATTTGTAGGATCTTAATGAGTCTTTGCAAAAAGACGATAAAATCTGCAAAAAAATTGAACGAATAATAGACAACCAAATCAAATTACGGGAGAACAATTTACATATCCCAACGACGGCTCTATTTAGGACAGAAGAACGATTGAGTAACTTTCCGAAGAACGAGGGGACTAACGAAGCATTAGGAAAGATAAACTTGAATATTTGTGAAGCACTTAAAGAGAATACTAAACTATAAAAACTTGGAAGATTGATATGATGGAAAAAATACCTATTGAAAAAAAAACTTAATAGGGAAAACATCGAAAAAGTATCTGGAAAAATGTCTGAGAAAGGAGAAAAAGAATACGTTCTACATATATGCTACAGTGAGAGAAAATTTTTCCTTTGTCGGCGAAGGGATGCAAAAAAATGTACAATTCATACTATAATGAATATCCAATTTCTCTCAAAGAAATTTTCGTCTTATACAAATAACTTTATCTTCGGGAATATCGGGATTGATGTTTGAATTTTAAAATAAATTTGAAAGTAATCTTGCCGGCATGTAGAATTAGTCCACAAATAAAGAAATCTTAAAAAACATGAAATTACCAGATTTTATTAATACTCGAATGCTATCTTTAATTCAAAAAAGAAAAAAATATCCTATTATATCAAACTATAGGCCCATTACGTTGTTCATACACATACACAGGTACTCTGAAAAACCGACTAAAAAAAATGTTGAAAGTTAACAAAACCAATTGAGCAGAAAGAATTTCTGAAAGGAAAATACGCGGAAGATATTCATTGTTCTATCCAAGACGCCATTGATACAATAAAAAAGGGAGATTATGTTGCGGTCTAGTTCATTCATTTCGAATACTCCTTTTACTCTATATCTCACGAGTTCCTTACTCTAAAGATAGAAAATTCCTAGGGGATTTGATTAAAAAATAGCAAATACATTAGGAAATTCCAAGTCAAAATGAAACATTACAGGTCTAAAAGAAGAATTTGATATCTCAAGGGGCTTTAACGAAGAAGACGTGACTTCCCAATCCTTGTTTATCGTGGCAATAATTACGTTATGGGATAAGATCATGAAAGGCACTGTAAACATTGGGGAAAAGATGAAGTCTCACTTATATTCTGACGGCATTTCTATTGTTTTGCTCAAAATTGATGAGCAGAAAATCAGAAGGTCTATGAATAGAATATTAATTATCTTAAAAGTATTTTAGCCCGAATCTGGACTCCGAACAAACATAGAAAAGACTCAGGTGATAATTTCATTTAGAATCCATAGTAAAAAACACAAAAACTTCCTGGATATGGTTATAAAATATCATAAAACTCTTCTAAGATTATATATCTATAAAAATGGCGAATAATCTGCTATAAATCTAAATACAAAAATATTATTGAAGATTTTAAAAGTAAATTCTACAAACTTCAACATTTTTCAACTAAAAATACCTGAAGGGATCAATGCATGGAAGCAAAATGTACATCCTATAACTACCCATCTGATAAGGTAAACTCCATTCTCGCGTACTAATACCTCACTTAAGAGGTATAAGAGATACGTGAGGAATTCCTGTGGCGCTAAAAGATGCATTCTATTTCTAATATGAGTATGGAGAATCCGATAGGATACTGGGGTTTGGGTCTCTCGAATATTGAAAGGGAGACGGAAGGCTTGAATCTCACAAAGCTAAGAAGAATAAGAGTTATAATCGATTTCTGGGTAATGCCAATAAAACAAGAATTATAACAGTGAATGAATACCTCTTTGAAAAAAATATTTATCAGAGGGTCCAAACGAACAATTAAAATGTGTGTGAACGCTTAGCATTTATTGAGAACAAACGTCAAGCTCATGGGATTCACTCTATAAGTACTTTATCCCATACTAGGACCAGATAAGCAAATAGATTTGAAATTCAGGACATGTTCAGGTGAGATCCTATTTGAAGAACCTCATCTGACTACCATTGGAAAAGCCTATATTGCCAAGAAATCAACCACACATCAAAATTTCATTTATCTGAAAAGAATGGCCTTAGCAATAAGAGTGTCATATTATACAGCTAATGGACCATCAACTCCATTTTACATGTGTTTAGAGGCGTTAAAATTCATATTTGTCCACCAAACTTTGATGAAGAATTCAGAGGTATCTTCTCCTAAATATTTTGGTGAATAAACGCTATCGAAGGGTCCCATCAAAGACGTCATAAATTGTCTAAGTGTCTCAAAACTTAATAAAAATATTATTTAACTATTACTTGCAATAATCAAATCATTACTACTGCTTATTAAGTTTTTTCTTAATTTTCCATTTGTTAAAATATCTTAATTGCAGTGTCAAAATCCGTTTATATTAAGAAAAAAATTTAATTTGCAAAGTTTTAGCAAAATTGACAATGTTTAGAGGTAGCTGAAAAATGTAGAAAATTGCCAATTTTTTCAAAAAAATTTACTTCTTTATCGATTATCGAGAAAATAGTTCAAAATACAGCTTTTTATGTTCTATATTTTTTTCAAAGATGACATAATTTACTCTAAAATATATTAATGTTATTCAGACAAAAATTTATTATATGAACTACATTGCAAAATAGTTGAAAGGAAAACTAATGAATATATAATTTGTTGTCTAAAATAATTTTATATTTACACCCTCTTCCTTCTGAAAAACATATTTCTTTGTGCTAATTGTATTGATCCTAAATTTAAGATTGTAAATTAGTACCATATATTGGTCCTTCAAAGGCTTCCTTAATATGCGCAATAATACTATGCAATACTAAGAATTTATGTCTCCTGATCAAATATAATACACTTGTTGGTTGTCTAAACTATTGTATAGTTTAAAAATTTGGTGATTGAACTCATAATTTAAATTAAATTCTAAAGAGAAACGAAGTTTGCAGCAAATTACGTTATTTATCGTTAAAATATTTTTGAAAGCATGATTCTTTGCTCCTACAGCCTCAGATGTACTACTAAATAATTTGAAGTTGATGAAATCATTTAATAGTTATCAGGAATAAATAATCTAATTATAAAAAGGTATTTCAAAAATTTTCCAGCCATTTATTGTATTTATTTGAAGAGGTTGTTAGTTTGGCTCTATTTAATCCTCGAGTGAGTCTGGCAACCAAAAAGAAAATAATTCTTTGAAACGAGAAATGATTTTGAAAAACAGGAAAATAATTAAAAAAAAAAAATAATTTATAAAAATTTAGAAGACTCTAAAAAAAAAATCATTGAGATGCTCAAATTTTCTAAAGAGTTTTTAAAAGTTGATTGAAAACGGTTGCCAAGTAACGATGGTTATTTGAAATCCCTTGCAATAATTGCAAGTTGTACATGATCAAGCAGAACGAGGAGTGACACTTATTAAAGAATACATAAGGTCATTAAAAACTGACAAATCGCAGCTTTAACGCTAATTGCATGTTGTTGAAGAGCATCGAAATATGTATCCGGACTCGATTTTTTATTTTGAGTATTTTAGACATATTACTCAGAAAAAAAGGATTACAATTTACAAATATCCATATGGCATAATAATGCTTTATAGAGAAAATACTATTATTTTTATGATACAAATTATCTTATGTTAATAAAGTTATAAACTATTAAAATATTTGTCACAACTAAGGAAAATAAATAATTACTAAGGATATTAGAGTATCCTTTTTTTAATTTTTATTATCAATATTAAAAACCTCTCCAAAGATACACTTTACCACTTTTATTCTTTTTAATACAAAAAATAATTATAATTGTAACAATTCAACCAAATGAATATACATAATGTAATTAGGATGTTTTGTACGAAAAAAAGGTATAAAAACAAGGCCCACACCACTTTTTCTTTGTATTATTTGTCTTTTCAACTATTTTTCATTATAATTCAAATTAAAAATATTTGAAATCATTGAGAACATTCCCATATCTTAAAGTAAGTTATAGAATAATAAAAGCTTTATCTTAAACCGTTATCATGATAATTGAATAGGTCAATTTTTCTGAAAATTTGGCAATTTTCACAAGTTCGAAGCCGCTAAACTAACTTTTCAAATTTTTAATTTCAATGAAACTTTCTTATTTGTATTATTTTATGCACAAGAACGGATTTTGACCAATGGACCAAGACATTTCAACAAAATGACAATAAAAAAAACTTAAAGAGGGGTGCTAATATATAAAAGATAATATAATGGAGTTTCAAGATAGATTGTGGTTGAGCAATTGTTGATGGTTATTGTAATGAAATAAAGGATATCATTAAAAAATACATATCTTCTTTGTAAAATAATGTTAACAACATGAGTTCAAGGTTTCATCATCAATATAAAATTTGTTAATCTTATAATTTAAATATTAAATTTGTAGTTTGACTGAAAATTTGAATGAAATATTCATTGAAATTGAATTAATCGTGAAGAGGTTGGGTGTATTATAAAAAAAAACAATGGTTAAAATATATCGTAGCTACTATTGTAGGCATCAGTCATCATATTGAAAAAAGGAGGATGTATGAAATGAAAAGGAAAACAAAGGAACACCTTTTAAGCAAAGCAGTAAATTATAATAACTAAACCTTTTTTTTAAATTGCTAGATACATATACCTACGACTAAATTCTAAACAAGGAGTTATCTACATAATTTTTTTTTTAGGAGCATACCGACAAGTATTGGCGATAAAATTTGGATTTAAAGGAATAATAAGTATTTTTATAAATCATAGGGTATCAATATCCCAGTTTAGGGTTTATAAAAATTGTGTTTTATATTTTAAACCAAACAATAATCGTTCGATATATGTACAATCCAGACATATTATTTAACCACTGCTTTATGTATTTTTTTGTTGTTGAATTATATTTATGAAGATTGAATATTTTGCCAAACTATTTAATATAATAGTTCATAATATTAAATATTTTTATTCTCTCATGTGTTTGATCTTTATATGAATATTTTGGCAAATCAACTCATGCAATACTATTTTTAAATTGAGTAAAAGCATATTATATAATATTTTATAATTGACTTGTATATTTAAGTACATGTGCAATATAAATGTGTTTACAATACTTAACACTATTATAAAAATATAGACAAAATTAACAGTCCGTCATTTTTATGACGTTTTATTCAAAACTTGATTTTATAAACATGTATATTTTCAAAATTCAATCTTTTGAACACTTCAAATTTCTGGTTTACTGTCAAACTTGTATTAAATTCAGGCATGGGGAGCTAAAAAAGTAACTTCTTGAGCTATTGACCTCCCAGGTAATAAATTGAAGTTCCCCATTGAAAAAGATGTAAGACAAGGTTACATTTTCACTCCAATGCTTTTCTTTATTGCCATCCATTCCCTATACAAAGCAATAAGACAAAATGAAAGATAAGGGGACTTAAAACCGAGGATATTGATCTTAAGTGTCAATTATAGACTGACGATCTAAACGTCTTCCTAACAAAGAGTTCACCAGTGCAATATATTTCAATTCAAGAGCTTCTCTCTGTCCTGAAGTCATTTGGTAAAGAATCTGGGCTCTCAATAAATATCTCAAAACCTGAAGTTGGTTTATCCATAACCCAAAATTTGATGGAAATTTTCCCGAGCTTTCGTGATTCTTCATCAGCTAGTTTACTTGGCCTCCAGATATCCCAATTGGAGCAGGAGAACATTCTAAAGAACAAAAACAAAATTATGAGATCTCTTGAAGTTTCTTCAACCCACAATCAAAAGTACAGTTTAAATTTTATAGACAAAATTAAAGTGTGGAATAAGGAGATTATTACTAGAGTAGTTGACTTGCTTAAGTCTGACCCCTTCTCTACTCCAATCAAAAGCAAGATAGACCTCATCAGACAAAGATTTCTTTGGAACTCGAAAATACCATATATATCCAAAACTAGGTTCCAGACGTCTATCCATAAATAGGGGCTTGGGATTTCGAATGTAGAATATTTTCTGGAAAACTTTAATTTTAGCAGGGCAAAAAAGAGTAGGGGGAAGTGTAGAAAAAAGAAAATAAACTTCAAATTTTTAGAGGACACGGGAAAAAAATTGAAGAAAGAATATTTATGAGTCCTGGGGAGTTATTCTTTACAATAAACAATGATAAACTATTATGGGAAAGAAAAGGCTATGTCATGGAATTGTATCATGAAAAAGTTTCTTTCTAATTTGCAGTCAAGATGATCTTCCCAACTTTAACCCAAGGATCAATAATAGAGGAGAATTCTTCACACATAAATGACCTTTAGAGGTCAATTTTTGCAATCAAAAACAGAACATCGTCATCAGACATTTTTGTTTGCCTCAAGATTTGCCGATGAGGTAGATGGAAATACCAAATTAACATGGTCCCTTCAATCCATTTTACATAGGCCATGAGTCTCCTCCCTGCAAATCAATTGAAAACGAAATTAATGTACATTTTAATTCTAACCTTTCAAAGACGATAGTAAAAAGAAGTATCCAATGCCTTGGAGAAGAAGGATTGAAACATTTTTTAGTCTGCTGGTACACCATAATGAAGAACCCGTTTACCAACTCGATTCAAAAATGGATCAGATACAGGTTGCATGAGCTAAATTCAAAGAATTGTTCCGAGGGGAAGGAAATTTTCTGTAGAGGCACACGCCTTGTTATATAATAATCAATACTCCCACTGTTAAAAAAGAAAATGCAATCAAAGATTGTTGGTTGTCAGCCTTACCCTGCTTTTGTATCTCTAACAATTTTTAATATAATTTTTAATCCTCCTTCATAAACAAGGAATGAATATGTACTTTTTATAAAAAAGAAAAAAAAGTCGTATTTTATTTTTTATTCTAAAATCTATAAAATTATTTTATGGATTCATATTATTAGAATCAATTTATAAAATCTAAGAAAAAACAATTTTTTTTTTGTAGATTCTATAAAAAACTTAAGAGTTATTATTGATACTTTTTTTTAAAGCTTGAAAATCCCATTTTGAAAAAATACATGTTTCTCTCTTCCTGAATGATGCCCTTTTCACAAAGATATCGCAAGACATCATACCAAGTGACCAATAATTCTTGCTCAAACTTCAATAGCTAAGAAAGCACAAAAATATTTATATCTCGAAATATCTTTTTGAACCAATGCAATCAATAAAATATTTCATTCAAAAGGAGTGCCAGTTCATGCCACACAGGTACCATTTGTGGCAACTACAGCTATCAGACTCTTCGAAACTGCTTTAAACTCTGTACGGATGGTCTCCTCCGACATGTTGTCATTTGCAAAAACTATGGCAGTGCTCAAGTCGTAGATGATCCAAAAGTATGTTGGTTGAGTTATTTGGATAAAATTGGCATTAACATATTTTCCAGAATGGACTATTGGAGACGTGCATTACATTGAGATCTGAGGAAAAATGGGGGACACATTCCCTTTCTCAAAAAGTGCTTAAAAGTGGTTTGATACTACTCTTACACAAACTTGGCTTTATGTGAAGGTGCTCCATCCTGCTAGAAATCGTAATATCCTTCCCTGCCCCAGGGAAGTACTTGGGGCATTTCAAGAAAAATACGTTGATTGACCATTACGCCCTATGGGAATGAAGATTCAGGGCGTTTTTATCCTACATAAGGTGACAACCAACCATACCATCACCGAGGACAGATTTGGACCCTTGAACAGAGTGTGCTCTTTAAAGGGAATCTCCTCAATGCTCCGACCTATCACCCAGTTGTTGTGGCTGTTGAAAGCAAAGACAGGAAAGTGGAGAAAACATTCACTTATGGGTATATATACATATATTACATAATAAATCATCAAAAGAGGGTCTTTCCGTCTACAACCAGTCTTTATTTTTTCTTTTTTTTTCTAAACAATCTTTTTAATTTTAAGAAAGTGACCGTCACTTTCATCTGTTATAATTTATTTGACTACTGGTGTGGAATAAAAGAGACACGCATAGTCCAATTATTTTCGATATAAAATTCCATCAAGAGGACTGGATATGGCCGCTTACGGGAGTTACAAGGTTACATTAGGTAACCGTTATATCAGGTTTGACTGTATGTCATATAACGTGAACTTAAAAAAATATTTATGCTTCTCCTGACATAAATATGGATAGTGTTAAAGTATATATCATCAAAGATAAATTATGGGTAGATAAGAAGGGCATTGCCGAAACCATGACTCAATAAATAATATAAGGATACCAATGAAGTACTTTTAAAAAAATATTACAGCCAACCAATTAATTTTATTTACAAGGTCCTGCCTGAGTGTAACTTTCGAATTTTTTTAACTGACAAATATGAAATAATACAAAAATGGGTCATCCAGGGATCTTTTAAATAATAAATCTATTATAAATATTAACCTCTTTTGATTAAATTAAATAATATTAAATACTATTTTTTGAACATATTGAAAAATTACTCCAATAAAGTTTATACATATTTGATTCAGGAAAAAGTAATTTTGTATTTTTTGCAATTTTTTAACAAAGGATATCTTATTCATTATTGTTCACATCGGATCATACAATAAAGTTGTGAGTGTTTACTAAAACACTTTTTCAACAGTATTACGTTTGGCTGGTTCAGTTGTGAATTATTGTGCGTCAAGTATGGGGGTGTCTAATGAAGAAATTCGCCATTTTTTACATACTAATAGGGAAAAAACGTCAAAAGCAACCAAAAAAATGGGTCGTACAGGGCCGTTACTCTTTCAGTTCATGTTGCACAACAGTGGTTAGAGCGTAATTTTTTTTCTAATCAATGCTGCCCTGTACTGTGAACAACTCAACCGTTTGAAGCTGGCGATCAACAAGAAGCTAGCCGCATTGATAAATAGGCGACACCAAGACGACACCCGGCCTCACACATCTTTGATGACAAGCCAGAAGCTATGTGAGCTCGGATGGAAATTATTATTCTTCCAACCTATAGTCCGGACCTTACACCAGGTGATTACCACATGTCCCTGTCTATAGAAACGCACTTAAGGGACGAATTTTGTAACTATAGAGGCTTGCGAATAATTATTGTTTGAGATTTTAGCCAATAAGGGAAAGGGATTCAACAAGAAGGGTATTATGATGTTGGATTCTTATTGCCAACCGAATTTTGTATATATCGCTTCATTAGAATGATTGTAAATATTCTTATAAAGCATTGAAATAAAGCAAAATGTACGAAATAACTTTTTTCCCAACCTATTATATTGATTCTTAAGTATAAAATTGCGTATTTTAAATTACTATATTAAATAAATGTATAAAAATTGTATTTGTTAACAAATTTTGTCATTTGATAGGGATAATAAGACTGTGAATGTTTCTACCGAAAAAAGCAAAAACAGCTTGATAACCCTACATTTCTGCTTTGGTATCCTTCAAGGTTCAACAAAACATTTTTATGAAACAGATCTTAAATTAATTTACAAATATATTTTTTTATCCGGTATATTTTATTTTAAATTAGTATAGCTTCACTTTAAGACAAACTATGACTGTAGACATTGTTATTAAACATAAGAAATCTACTTGATTTGTAAAGAAATAATATATTTTCATCTTTTTGTTTTGTATTGACGAAGCATTTTATTTGATTAAGAAATATATAAATTCAAACTTAAAATACTTTTTGAAATTTGAAACATATACTTACAAACTTTATTTTATTTTTATTTTGATATTTCAAGGCAAAAAGTAACATTAAATTATGTATATGTAAAAAAATTGTATAAATATACAAAACACTTTGTATGTCTCCAAAGCAAACATTTTGTTTTATTTAGTTTTTTTCCATGTTTCACAATTTAAAATCAGTTGCCATCCAATCCAAGAACAATATAATTTTATTAATTTTACAAACGTCATACATTAAATTTAGAAAATATTTATTGAGTTATGAAATATATTTCCTTAAATGAGTGTTTTACATAATTTATTTAGCAAAAAAGCAATGGGTTATTTTTCTAACGAAAGATTGAACTTCATTGCTTAAATTAAGTAACTCCAATATTTATTTTAACAATGGCTTAATCTTAATTTTTCCAAAATCTTGTCTATATAACATTGCTATTGAGATAATCTCATTTTGTTGTCTTAATTATAAATTAATTTTGTACAATATTTCCACAATCATTACTTATGATAAAATCGTGTCATAAGTAGTTAATTTGTTTACTCATTTCCTAGGAAATTATCTTGTAGCGATATCCCAAACCAAAATTTATATGTTTAGAAATCTCAAGAAATTATAGGAGAGATCTTGATCTTAATCTGTCCTAGGATAGATTATGATCATGATCTCTCCTAGGAGAGTCAATAATTCTACTGGTAGAGATTACAATCCGATTCTCTCCTAGGACAAAATTACAATTTTACTGAGGGAGTTAGTAGCAGTAAATATTTCAAGACGTTGCATGTTTCGAAAAATGACGCCAAGTTATACAGTCTATGTTACTGTAACCGGTAATTGCATTCCCAGTAAATTCTTCCCCTACCTTTTCATTCCTAATAATTTCATTCACAGTAGATTCATTTCACATAAAATGCATTCCCAGACATTTTATTCCCACTTTGAAGAAGGATATTTAATGACGTCATACGGCTTATGTTTCTACAGTAGTTAGTAGTTTTTGTGTAGGGCTGTTGAGGGGGGTTTTGGGAGTGGCGGATCGGTGATTTAGATGAGTGATGATTAATGATGGATAGGAAACGTTTATTGTATTTATGGATTAGAAATGTCATGATGAATCTTTCATATTGAATAGAAATAGAATCCATTGATATTATTTATACCTTACGAAATATAAGTAAATCCCGTCATTACTGCTCGTCTTCATAGTTAATTCAAATTACTACTCGCTCTGATTTCTTCTCAACCATAGAGCATCATCAACCTAATAATCCTCTTTTCTCTTTCTTTTCCTTCTCTTTCCACAATTCAAATCTACGTAAACAATTAAGCTAATTGCTCGGGCCCCTCACTACCTGCTTCAGGATCCCTTACTCTATCTTGCTTCAAGCTCAATTCTGGATTGAATCCTAGAAGTTACAACAATCATCATCATTCATAATATAATGCTGGGACTAGTACTGAATTTCTAGAATATATCATTCAACTGAACTGTTTTAACAAAGGAACTGAATCATTAAAATAATTGAATCTTTAAAAGAACGAATCATCAAAAGAACTAAATCTTTAAAAGAACTGAGTCATCAAAATAAGTGATTGACTAAAAGATCTGAATCCTTTAGAGATTATTCGTATTTTTGTACATTCAGGTATCAGTTCACTTGAGTCTTTTCAAACTATTGAATGAAAAAGTTTTTCCACAACCGCATCCTTGAGCATCATAAATCCCCTATAATAATTAAAAATGCATCCAGTCCCACCGTTAATGCAGTTTTTCTTAACTAAAGATAATTTATAAAGTAAAATGATCCCGAACATTAATATTGGGTTAACTAGAAGACAAGTTAAAGATGTTATATCATTATTCATACGATATAGAAGTTTTAGGATATAAGGAATATTGAAACCTAATTAAAGTCAGACAACTTGTATTCCTTAATACTAATTTGGATTCAATGCAGTTTGATCCAAATGATTACATAGTGTAGTAATAAATTATATTTAAATTTACATTTAATATTTTTTTTGTTACAATTTAATCTATATAATTTTTACTATATTAATTCTATACAGGTTTTCTAAATCAGTTTAAAGGATTCTAAAAAATAATAACAAAATATTGTTATGAGAGGGGGGGGTATCTTAGAAGTGATCCATGCAATGAACAAATCTTTTTGTGAACTGATTAAGTTCACTAAAAGGAATTACAATTCCCAAAATTATACAAGGCATAATTTTCACAAAAAAAAGAAAAATAAATTGGACATAAAAGAATCATTTCTGTACAATATTGCAATTTACAATACCATACACTTGTCTTCATATTTTGAAATCACAAAACTTCTTCAAATATTCAATGCTACTATGTCCCTCAGTAAAATTGTAATTTGTCCTAGGAGAGAATATGATTGTAATCTCTACTATTAGAATTATTAATTCTGCTAGGAGAAATTAACGATTTTACTGGATCTCAATCTCTACTGTGAATATAAATAGTGCTATAAAATTGAACATATCTATTTTGTTAGATGAAGTCATTGAATCAGAATTATAGAAACCTTATCTCCTTGATATTTAACCCATTACCTCCCAAGAAGACTATGCGGTAAATTAAAAAAAAACGCATTTAATAGTTTATGAAATGTCAGTAAAATAATACAAGAGTGAAACAAATGTTTTTTCTTCATTAAGGTGTCTGTTAACGAGTAACAAAGTGTAAATATCATATTTAGTGATGTAACTTTTGTGTATCTTTAGCTAATCTATTTTTCTACATTCACTCTTTGTTTCTATTTCCTTCTATTCAGCCTTACAACGTGGGCACCCACTGCTAATATATATATATAACATAAAACTATTTATGTAAGTAATTATTAGGCATAAGATTATAGTAAGAGTACGAAAGGAAATTGAGAGTTAGAGATATGATATTAATAAATTAAAACCATTGTTAATATTATCTGTTTTTTAATATAATAAAAAACTTGTTTATTTAAATAGCATTAATGCTTGGAAAATATCAAATTATATTTAAAACATATATATTTATTGTATTATGCATTTGATAAATAATTTACATCAATAATAATTGATATTATTCTTTTACAGGGAGATGTTAATAAACACACAACTAATTTAATAATAATTAAAAAAATTAACATATTATTTTATGTCGACGCATGCGCAATGTTTATTTTTATCATTTTTAAAATATTTTAATCATACTTGTAATTTATTGTAAATATGTACCCCTGTTTTCGTTTTGAATTTTCCATAATGTAATAACTACGATCGTGGACTGATTAAATCAATATAAACTAAAAATAAAATAAAAAACGGCTCAATTGTTTTTCCTTGTCTAATTGAAATACTTAGTTTTTTCCCATCCCATCCTTAGTAAATAAATAATAGTGCTGATAATTTGCCTCCCCATGTAATGAAAGCTAGCAACGCCTTTCCTGGTTAGTATTATAAATGTTGATTGGTTAAACATATTTAACCCTGTGAAACTGTGTTGAATATGATGAATAGTGTCATTGTTGAGGCGTTAAAAGAAACGACTATTAAGATAAAGTTATCTTTTCTATCTCTTGTTAGAGGGAAAACACGTAAAAAGTTAAAAAGATTTCTTGCTATTTGTTTTATAAATTTACAATTTATAAGTAGAAAATTCAAATAATTTACATTTACAACACTACATTTTTGGTTACATCACATACAACTTACTTTAGACAAAACTACTATTGCCTCTGATATTTCTCTGTAGTCATTATATATCCTCCCCTGGATGGTCCATTGAAATCTGAAACATAACTTATTCAATATTTAATTAAGGTTGAGAGTTTTATATTAATTCATATTTCAATATATTAAAGCATAAACAATCAGTTACAAAACAAAAGAAATCTAAGCACTAACCTTACGTACAAGTTGAGAAAAAGTGACTTGAACGTGATCGAAGAATTTCTATCAGCGTATTCCAAGCAATTAGGCGTTTCCAGGACCACCATATACCAATTAGCAAGTTGAAGAGGAAGAATGCGCCTTTCAAGCAGGCAAAATAGAACTTGGAGGTGTTAAAGAAAACAGCCCAGGCCAGTACCCTCAAGCTCATAGAGTTATATGCAAGAAATCTCGGAGTTTCACAACCACCTTTCCAGAGAGCTAATACTAAAGTAGGTAAAAAGAGCCTTGTGAGGTTGGAGAGGCCACTTTTGATACGTGCAATAAAATAAGCCCATTTCTTCGGTTGAATGACTATTTAGAATTAATATTTATAGTTCTTTTGAATTTTTGGCCCTCCTACATCCCACATGCCAATTCCCTCGACTAGCCCTTTAGGGAGCATGTTGTAGGGAAGACCTATAGTGCCTCTCATCCAAACACCAAGGCCCTCAATGCCACTTTCAGCCAACACTGGGACAGCATGACGGAGGACAACATCTCCAGCGGGTGACAGGCTTTCTACCACCGACTGGATGACATCATTGCCTCTAATGGCGGCTAACCAGATGATCATTAGAGCTCCTACTCAAAAATATTAATTGTTTTAATTTTTTTGAAATACTATTTATAATAAATAGATTAATTATATCTTGTTAAAGTTAAAAATTGAAAGGGTTCAGATTTGAATGGACCACTTGGTATACCGAAATATTCTTGTAATACTTTGTTTGTACTTTTTTGGTCCATTTTCTGTGTTTAATTTTTTTGACATTTATATTTTTTCCAACAGTTAATGAGTTAGGGTTATTTTTCGCTTTGAAAGTTTTAAATACATTGATTATAGCGATTCTCCAACTTTTCGATACCATTTTTGTAGTACGATTTGTTCGAAGCCCAATTCATGGATTTTTGCCATCATTTTCACTGACTTGTGGCAAGATGCATTGTCTTGGTTAAGCAGCACTTTCTTTTTCTTCCAATGCGACCGTTTTTTTGCCAATTTCGCCTTTCAAACGATCCAATAACACTATGTAATAGTCGCTGTTGATTAACCTTCTTTTTTCAAGTTAGTCAATGAAAATTATGTGCATACCAAAATACAGACCCCATAAACTTGCCATCCGACTGTTGCATTTTCCCACGCTTTGGAGCGGGTTCATCATGTGCAATCCACTTGGATGACTGTCGATTGGACTTTGGAGTAAAATGATGGAACCATGTTTCATCCATTGTCACATATCGACGCAAAAACTCGGTTTTATTACGCTTGATCATCTTCAAACATTGCTCTGAGTAATCAAATCGTCATTATTTTTGTTTGAAAGTGACCATCCTTGGCTAATATTTATTTTCATTTATTTATATTATTATATTTTAAGGATTTCCTTTTTAAATACGATAATAGTGGATAAAATTTTCATCGATATCACGTAATTGGCTAAAAAAACCTCTTTTGATATAGTAATGTCATCAATTTACTAAAACTTTTTGTCAGTTCATTTCCATAAGCTCTTCATCATCTTGTCCAATAATATTGTTGCCTGCCTTGTTAGAATATGAGACCTTCCTTTGAAGCTTAAGGTGACTGTAATCGAGATAAATGCCTGAGAAATATACGTGGTAAAAATCCTGCTTAAAGTGTCGTCTGTTACAATCTTTAGAAATTATAATAATTGTGCAAAAGTATTCAACTGATGCTTTTAGATTGTGTCGGAAAAAAATTGTTACTCTTGTCTTAAAAATCAGGAAAATCACAACTTTTGCGAAGATAAGTTTGACAACTCTTAAGTCGATTTATCACATCTATCGAGCAAGTGTACGTTTTAGTGTATATATGTATATATATATGTATGATATCAGGAGAAGAGTTGCTCTCAAAGAAACCTTCTTTAATTATTTATTTATAGATAATTACTTAGACGTTTCAACGGGCGATCGATGTGATAACTCATACGAATACTTTTTTAAATGTATGGCCCATAATAATAATTATATTTTCTATTCGAAATGTGATCCCCTTCATCAGCAACCAGATTCCATAAGGAGTCTGAATTCCTTTCAGACATTGACAAGTTTTGGCATGTTTGTCAACTCACTCTCTACAGGAGCTTTAAGGTCGACCACATACCTGTGTAAAGCAGCACAGGTCTCACCCTCAACGAAGTCCCATATTCCATTGTTCAATGGTGAACCCTCTGGGGAGAATGGATTCCACATTGATGTTGGACAGAAATGCTGGAGACTTTCCATTATCCACTTTTGGATCCCCTTACACTTGCAGCTAGGTACACCATCTTGTTTCCACGCATAAGAGATCCCAGCATAATTTGCATCAATCACGGCTTTTACTATGCTTCTCAGGACTTCAAAGTACTTCTTAGTCCCTATTCTAAAGCCTTTTCTTATTAAAAGGGAGGAATCATCCAGCCGTTCGAGGTAATCACACTATACATTATGTCCCACTGCTGTACACCCTGTCTTGTAGATGGGATGCACATCTTATACCTAAACCAGGAGTTGGTGGTGTTATATAACTTAAGATAATTATATAACTGAGGAGCTTGACACACCCCTGTCCTTTTTCATCTTTGGCATGGACTCTGTCGGATTCCCCTCAGTTAACTTTTTCAGGTTGTCCATGAACTTCATCAAATTATAGACACTACTTCCGGACATATTTTGGACAGTTTTTCTCGCAAACTCACATTATCTGCAATCTTCTTTTTTCGCACATGGGCGTAGGCAAAATCGAGTATCCTTTCCTGTTGGCCTCTTTCATTATTGTCCTCCGTCCTCTTTTCATTTTTTATTTTGAGAGGTTAAAAGATAAAATATCTGGATTTCAGGTTACATATACTTTTTGAAGTGTAACTAATTTTCTCTTGCGACCTGTATTAAAAACTACTCAGAGTAAGAAGGTTTATTGTCTAAAAACATGCACTTCAATCTTTTGAATGTGAAATACTCCAAGTTAGTTCTTGGGTAACTATATGAAAGGAAATCATAAAAGATTATTTCAATACATTAAAGTGTAGTAGTTTTCTACCACAAATAAAACAACAGTCATTTAGTATTTAAATTTATTTATTAAATTATATTGCAGATTTTTTTTTATCAAAAATTATCTATAAACAAAATACTAAGAAAAAAATTAATGATATTTCAAAAAATTCTACCAAATAATAGATCAATAAAAGAACTAAATGTACTAAGGAATAACTATTCAAATAAAAAGGATTAACAAGTGACAATCTTAATAAATTGATATAATGACATTCAACACTGTTTTTTTTTTAGAAAAATAAGTTTTGAAATCGATACAATATGTGAATTAAAAAATAAATTGCATTAACATTTAAAATATAAATAATTTCGATATTTTCCGTAGTTATTATATTCTAAAACAAATATATATTTTACACGTGATACAAATTTTATTATGAATTATAATTTTTTGCTTATTTCTATCAGAATACTAATATGAGTGAAGAGATATATATTTAGATTATGTCCATAAACTTTTTCATAAAATGGTGAAAAAACAATATTAGAAAAATTAAATTATGATTTTAATATATTTATGAAGATCCATATTTTATTTATGATAAAGCCTTCCATGGAGAAAACGAAATGTATTTAGTATCACCATAAAGACAGTTAAATAAAAGTCAAGTTTTATTTGAGCTCCAGCCTTTTGCATGGCAGCAGGAAGTTTACCTGAAATGATAAAAATAATCAATTAACATAGAGAAAAGTCATATTAATTTTATTATTCTTAAAATATTAGTAAAAAGCTTTTAATTATATATATTTAGTACATGTTATCAATTATAAATAAATTGTATATGTTTCAATATTACTTAGGTATTAATTGAAGCATCACAAATTTTATTAAGATTATAAATAATGATTTAACATTGGAAGATGTTTCATTTACTTAAGAGTTTAAGCTTTAATCATTATTATATTTAATAAACATCAGAGTTATAATAACCATTCACACTACGAAAGAAATAGTATACGCAGAATATTGTTAATTTTAACAAATTATCACCAATATTTTTCTGTATGCCCTAAAAACATTATGTTTAATAAACTGCAACTTTTTTATAAATGTAAAAACTGCCTTGTTACAGATTCATTTATATATTTCGCAAATTTTAAATGAAGATTAGACAATTAACTGTTTTGCTTAAAAACCATTTCCTTTTTAATTTTATTCTAGAACTTACTTTTACTATATAAAAATGTATAATGTAAATAACAAAACACTGTTTTATTGTAAAACAACTGTTTAAAATTTCCTTTTGTCTGTTTGTCAACTTATAAATTCAAGTATTTATTGATCAAAAAGTATTGTGCAAATTGAAGAGAAATATGGCAAGTTAAGACAGAAATGTAGAAAAATCGTAGTGCCATAGTTATTTCTTATATGGTACATTTATAAAGATCCAGCTTTATAGTTCATAGACATATTTCAGTTATAACAATTCTTAGAATAATTTTAGATATTCAAGAATTTTTTCATGAGCTTTATTTGATTTGTAATACTTTATTTGGTAACTAAATGATTTTTCAAAAAAATCTACCATTTTTAAATTATTGCAATGTGTCAATGCATTTCTATTATTTTATATAAAATTTGCATCAGCGTTTCTTTAAGATTAAGCATAATAATATGTGTACCAAAAATAAATTGATTATTATTATATGAGATGTTTTCTTGTATGTGTGTACAGGCTTGTATAAGTGTAATAAGTTGACGCTGGATGGCGTTCAAACATTAGGGCTTTGTAGTAGAATGACAAAACTGTTGGACTGAGTATTGTTTGGGCGTGCGTCAAAGATGTACACTAGAAAAGAGAAATGCACCATAGCTTATAGTTTTTCTTCGATAAAGGAGAAAATGTAAGCCAGGCTGTTGTCAATTCTTTTCCAGTAATTATGATGTCAAAGATACATTACACTCTAGACGGCTGATTGTCACAAATATGAATAAAATGATGGAAATTGTCAAGATCAAACATCAAAATTACCAAGGAGATAAACATAAATTGAAAATATAATAATTGATTTATTTTACTAAACTTAATATTTTTTAATAGAAATTTAAAATAATTATTTTTAGAATACAAACTTATTCCCCATTCAATTTTAAGATAAGTGATTTTTGATTTTTTTGTTGACGTGTCACATATGTCGTTAATATAAATATGCCTCCTCCTAGATGGTCACTTGTTAAAATAATGACGTCATATTAAGACGTTTATGTTTATTTAGAGATAAAGTCTTTTGAAATTGAGTCAACATGGATAAAAATATTATGTTTGAGACGTGAAAAAAATTAATAGAATCTCCAACAAAATAAATATTTTTGGAAAGAAAAGATTTAGAATTGGATTTTTGCAAATTACTTCTAAATCCCTACTTCTACAGATAACAGATACACCCAGATTGTATTTCACCATGGATTCTTAATATCTATGCATATTTTCATAGACAAATATTACTTTATCCAAGGAATATTATACATACAGGGTTGTGCACTTAATTTGTAATTGTCTTTGACCAATTATAATCCTTAACACATGCATTTTAACAATCTTTTCGTCATTATTTAATAGCCTAGACGTTAAACGCATTTTAATTTTCAATAAAACCTCCATTGGTCTCAATCAATAACTCAATTCTTCACGGAATAATGAGGAGAATTTGATGGAAAAAAAAAAAAAAAAACCAAGAATGTAAATTTGCAGCCACCTTCATGATGGTGGGTTTGAGGGCATTTATATGTTGGAGTTCGACTTGTTTAGACGGGGAGTTGGAGGCTCACATTGTTCTTTAGACAAACTTTCACCGTTTTGACCTAATGAACAGGTGCAGGATTCTTTTGGAGAAGGTAAGGCCTTATATTTGCTTTCTTGTCTCTCCAAGGACACAATTCCAATCTCAAGACTTAGAGTTAGACCTCAGCGTTATTTATCTCCCCCTGGTTGAAGAAATGAATAACGGCATCGCACTCGCCGTTGATCATGCCCAAGACTATGGTGTAGGCTGTATATTTTGTTTTGAAGTTGGCTGGGGCGTATGCCAATTTTTTGGCAACAGACAGTATTTTCTAGACTCCAGGATCAATAAATAATAATAAAAAATATCCTGAAATCGAATTCAAATTTTAAAAAATCTTCCTTCACCTCTTCAACTTAATGTTTGTCATGGCCAGTGTCAAGTTGTGTACTTTGACCCACTTGTATGAGCAAAACCCTATGCCTCTGATTGTGTAGCATTGTATGTTTTGATTTTTTGGAAGCTTAGACCTAGGGGTCCCTAGATTAGCCTTGATGAATTCTTTTCAACCCAGCCTTGAAGGTAGGAGTCGTCTTCATCACCTAAAACCTAACTTGGACATTCCTAGAGATGTCCCCAGAGATCTTCAGCTTCTTAACAACCCTCCAGACCCTGTTTCTGGGTTTGCCTGTGCGCTGAAATCTGTGTGTGAAATCTGAAAGATTCAGCTCCCTGCCACATCTCGAAAAAAAAAATATCTCAAATAGCTTCTAAAAAATATGGACGACTTCATCTTGTTTTAATCGGGTCGGGTCAGTTGTGCATAGTGGCTCGCGTGAAATAATTTAGCTTCGTGTTTCTTTTAAGGTTCTCTATCTCGACAACTGACTCAAAATGACAACAAACGTAAATTTGTTTTATTAATTACATAACCTGTCGTATGAGCAAGAAAAAAAGCGCGATGATGTACTCATATGGGATTTGGATAAGGTCACAGTTCATTCACATTGTGGTATAGAACCCTGTAGAGTTGTAAAATAAATTATCTTAATGTATGCTTAAAAAAATCGAATATCAACATGTTAATCTTGCCAGCTAAAAAAAGTATTGTGGAAGATAAAAGGTTCCCTTTCTTACAATTTTATTTTGATTAGCCTCGAGCACCCCTAAGATGAAGGAAATCAACACAAATCGCAACTTGTATCCGGCAAAAAAACATAGGCAGGAATAACTTTTTCTTTTTTACTCATCGTCATTCAAGCACTTGTGATATTATATACTTGATATTATCTCTTCAAGTATAAAATAATAATGATAACAGATTAAGAAAAAAACAAATAAAAACAGTGGGACGTTTGCAGCAACAAATAGTCTTCCACTTGTAAAATGTCATATTTTGACAAACTCCAAAAATGACGCTTGCATTTTTTTTTACAAGCTGGCTAAAAGTTGGGAGAAGTGGGTTAATTTAATTGCATGTTAACTAGCCAAAGTCTCCTCCAACAATATTACAAAAATCGAATTTTAAGAAGGTCATACTAAGTTTTTGTTCAACTTTAGGCTACATACATTCAGCAAGGTAAACATACTTTACAAAAAGATTCTTGAATATTATAAAAAGAGAGAGACAATTCAATATTAAGTGAATAGATAAACTGATTAAATCCTTTGATGTAAATACCAAATGGTAAGATAAAGCTTATTTTCATTGAAAATATGGCAAACTGTCATTAAATATATATATGTTTAAAACGCAAAATACAAAAAATCTGCTTCAAAATGCTTTTTATCCTCATCAATATATATTTAGATATGACTGTTCCATTTTTGTGATGATATTTTTATCCACAAACACCTATGCTTAATGATTTACAGTTTTCCAGTTTAATCTCTTATTAAACAAAATAATGTTTCTTCTTTTGGTTCAAAAACTATAACTTCAACTCGGTTAATATTTTGATATGTTATGCTTGATACAGCAGGAAATCTACAAATTTCAATTTCCACAAATTTCACATTTAATTGAAATTGTATACCAAATATGTTAAATTACAATATTGTATTATACAACATAACAACAGCTAAATCCAAACATGTTTTCTTTTAATCCCATGTCTCCAAATGTAAAATGTCGAAGCAACAACAATAAGGTGTGTAACACTTGTGTAATCTCCTCTCAACCAATTTCAGTACAAAAAAGGCTGTAGAGACCATTGTTATCACCATCCAGACTACCTACAATATCTATAAATCCGTTGTAGCCCCAAGGAGTCTTATACAGACAAGAAGAATCGAAACTTCTACAACAACAGTAATGCTGACTTCTGGCCTATCTTAATAATGTCATGCACCAGCCCTGACCTCAACCCTCAAGATTTTGCAGTTTGGGTGTCTTGGAGAATAATGTTTGTTGCACCTCTCATCCAATTTTAGATTTGCTTCTAACTGCATTCTGTACAGTAATTGATAAACAGAAAAAAAATATCCAATAAGAAGAACACTAATATTTTGAACGGAATAATAGGCCAATTTTGACAAAAAAAAAAGAACATTTTACCAAAAGTAAAATTTCTTGACAGGTCTCATACTTTGCCAAAATCAGTTTTTGATTGTACAGAGACAAAAATTTATTTGTGAAGTGGAGAAAATACGAATTCGACAAGGGGACGGTCTAATGTACATTTATTCTAAGTTTTTTTATAGATATACATTGTCATCATTTCAAAAAGCTTGTTAAAAGTAGAACAAAAAATTTTATAGTAACTTTGTCTCAAACACGAGTTTGACTCAAGGGCTTTCGCCATGAAGCTGCATTGTAGAAGTTGTTGATAAAGGATAAATATACTTATTGTTGAACATAAAAAGTGCTAATATTATTACGCTGAAATTGGTGTAAACAATTTATGAGCTTTTATCGATTGGCAAGAACCCAAAAGTTAGGGATGGAAGTTTTCTAGACTATAAATGATCTGTATTATATGATGAATTAATTTTACATTAGTAATTATTTTACTATGGCATTTTTAATCTCTATTAGAGGATACCCTTTTTATAACGTGTTTCGTAAACTGGGTAAAAATGAATTCAAAAATGAACCGTATTTAATTTTATGATAATCCTTTGAACGATTTCAATAATTACATCATTTAAATTTTGTGTTTTTGTTAAATTATTATATACATTTTTCACTCGTAAATATCCTAAATAACGCTAAAATTTACTTACATATCACATAGTTAGAAGAATAAAAACTTTTTATAAATTAATCAAAACAACATAAGTATGGGGTTTCAAAAAGACCTATTTAAAAAAATCAAAAAAAACAAAACATGGAACTTTAATTTTCGATAAAAAGTTCTATAAAATACTTATTGCTCTAATAATACTTATTTGGAATAAAGTAAGCATCAGTAAATTTTGATGAGGTCCCATGTACGATATAAAATTATAACAGCACTTTTATACTTTAACTATGATTTTCACCTTTAATCCTCGTATTAAAAAGAAGAAGAATCCAAGATATTAAAAAAAAAAGAGAAGAATTCAAGATATTAAAAAAAAAAACAGAAGAAGAATTTTATGCAAAAAAGTTAATTAAATTCGCTGAACCTCGATTAAAAATTAATAAATATACAACTCAATCTTAATCAAGACATAATAAATATATATAAATGATTGTATATGATCAGATTAAATGTTTCATGAGCACACAGAAAAGTATTGGCATTAAAATTTAGATTCAAGGGGAAAAGAATCATATTTATAATTCAGATTCTCTACAACATTAAGAAGTCTATTTGATGTCCCCATACAGCTTGGAAGGACCAAAGCGTTGTACGCCATGTACAATGCATAGTTTTTGAACATATCACAAATTGATTTACACTTGTCTTTTCTTGGTTCCATATGAATTACGTTTTTTGTAATTTATTAATCATGTTTTCGGCATTTCCTTTTTGAAACATGATCAAATAAACGTAAAGAATATAAGTTAAGCTCTTTTAATTAAAATAATTTCATAAATGAACGGATTAATGGAAAAAGTGTCAGTCTGATTACAGACATACAAGCCATAAAAAGACTCTATAAAACTGGAAGTAAATCTCAATTTATTCTTTTCATGAAAATCAACAATGCAATTTGCATAATTCATTATCATTATGAAGAAAACCTTATTTGCATTCATTTTTAATAACATACTATTTATCATCATAATTATATTAAGTGGAGAAAATAATTGTTTTCTTTGCATCAAAGAAAACTGTGCTTATAATCTTCATTACATTTTTTCTTATTATCTTTATTTGAGAAATACTCCGACCGTAAAATTATAATTGAATTGCTTTAGATATTTAAAATATTATCATGATAAATATATTCAAATTAGTAACTTTTTTCCATAATTTGGTACCTTTGTACATTAAAGAATATGATCAAACTCCTTTCTTAGTTAAGTGTTTTGCTAAAATTAAGACACCATCAATTATTTTTATATTACACATTTGGAAGTCCAAGCATTTAAGTTTTTATTAATAAATATTCAGGAGAATAGTAAACTAATAGATAGGACTAACAAAAAAAGACTTAAACCTTACTCTAAGTTAAAAATATATATCTCAAATCCATTGATTCCCAACCTCTGGATCAGTGCAAAGCTCCTATGCTTATATTTTGAGGAAGGGAAAATGCTATGAATATTTGGGTCTAGGATTTTAATATATCTATTTTTTTTACTTCTTAAAAATAAAAACATTTCGTTGACAATTTTTGAGGTCTTTTGTTTTTAACGATAATGTTTTGGCATTTCAGATGACCAATTTAACAAAAAACAAAAGACAATTGTTACTTAATTTAATAGCCACACAATGTCCTAAAACGATACAGTGCAGAACCTTTGTGCTACATGAAGCTCCGGCATTACTCCTCTAATGGCCAATTTTGACCACTTTTATATATACAATTGTATTTAGCTATGGTTTACAGTAAACTAACTATACAATTAGAGAAGAATAAGATATTATTTTCGTCCTAATCCTTTCGTCTTAAAAATTAGATTAATATATTATAATAAATCATAGAGTTTTTTTATAGATATATTTTTTATTTAATTAAAATATTTATTAGTGTTTTTTTTCATAGGCATTAAGTAGAACTTAATGTTTTCACAAAGTATTTTTTATTTGTAAAGCCATTTCATGAAGTTGAATCAGGATTTGTATGAAATTCATTCCTTTTATATATTAAAAATATCAAGTATGAGCCTATAATATGATATAACCTTCAATTATAATGTGATTTATCATGGGAGAGGATATCTTTATACGAATTCAGCATAGAGCAGAGATAATGACTTGAACCGGAGTTCATCATTCAAAGATTTGAACCTTAACTTGAGCTCAAGGTTAAAAACTTTACAGCACTTGAAAGAATATTTTTGCAAATTTCATAACAATGATGTCAACTTTATAACAGAATATTAAGATATATTCTGGAATCCCTTTTCGAGTCAGAAGAAGTAGCTAAATGTTAATAGTGAATGATGTACATCTCAAAATATTAAATTTTGTGGAAAGCTAAAAAGCAAATAAAACTTTTTGTTTGACGGTATGATGTATTTTCTTTTAAAAAATGTAGAAAATTTATTCTTAAAGCATAAAACACGTATATTATTATAATAATTGACAAACTTAAAAACACATAACAAGTGAATGCTTTTTAAGTTATACATGTACTATGAAAGTAACTAACATTAGTTCAACTTAAAAAAACTTGTTTGTTTTTTGTTTTTGTATAAATGGAACTAGTGTGGAAACATATACAGGTTGCGTAAGCTACTTATACTGCCACATTGGTGCACTTTTTTTGGCAAACCTGAGCCCCAAGGCTTTTTTTTGTAAGTTGGTTTGTTTTGTTTTCTTAATTATTAATTATTATTCAAAACATAAGAGTTAGTAAATTTAAGTAAAACAATTAAAAAAAAAAAATATGAACAATCATTTTACGAAACATATAAAAGGTTGAGATTTAGTATAATAATATTCTCTGCCTTCCCCCTCTTTCAATATACATCTAACATATATACTTGTATTTTATCACTGAACAACTTATCCTGCATTCATTCAAACTAATAAAGAAGATATATTTATTAATAATGGAATGGACAAAAATGAATCATCAAATCAGTGAGGAGGAAATAATAACCGGTAGATCTGATGGGCAAGCTAACAGCAATTGAAGAGAAGAGAGGATTTTGGCAAGGTATCATAAATAACTATTTATGAGCACCATAGTTCAAAACGATTGAAGTACCTTCAATAGTCTGTCAATGAAATTATCGAGTCCTGACGTCTTTATTATAGAGCCCATAGTCAAGGTATGTATAAAATACAGATAGCTTTTGTGATGACTGTATCCGTCTTTTGGTGAGCTCGAGACGTCGGTGAAATAGCCACGAGTCAATATTCTTTTTGTAGTTATATTCCGAAACATCCTTTATTTTCTGTTCCACGATTTTCCTTACAGGTATCACTCTACTATGTTCATGAAAAAAAATATGAAAGGATGACTCCGTAGGATAGCTTGTTAAACCTTGTACCATTTCGAGAAAAATGGAACAAATAGACGAATTCTATGTCTTAAATATTTGCTGAAGGCTCAGAGCCCTCATGGTAATCCGATTCGGGAGCCATAAAATAACAATTGCTTGATTTTTATTTCTCAGTGTGACGTTTGTTTGCAAAGTTAAGAGGTAATATGATGCCTCTGAAAGACTCATCCCTGCCACATCTAAAAAAAACAGATCTCAAATGGTTCTAAGAAAATATGGACGACTTCATCTTGTTTTAATTTTGGCCTCCAAACACGACAGATCCGAAACTGATGGATATTTTGTGTATATTGCAGGCTAAAACGACGAACCAGCCAAACCCCCTGCGACACCAAAGGCGAGCTTTTTGGTCGGGTCAAGAATGAATTTAAACCTTTGCCAATTTACCAAGTGGCACGGGCCAGCTAGAAATTTTGGTCTCGTATTAAGGCTGAAATTGAAGATGGAGGTGATTTTATTAAATAAAATAAATCAGAATCCAACAAAATTTCAGAATCTGGTTATTTTTTTTTTAAGTCTGAAAACTGGTGGGAGAGGAAATTGTATATGAAAAAAAAAAAAATTCACAACACATATATTTTGTGCACCCTGCACGTTACACTGTCATGTTTTTGACTTTATTATTTTTTTCTACTGTTCAAAAAAACAAAAGTAAACTGAGTTTTTTTCAAAATTTGAGACCACATGTGCCTTTTTGTGGTCGGCACAGACAATTTTAGCTTCGAAAAATGGTATTTTTGACGTTAAAGTTGAGGAGCATCACATCTTACCAAATATAATACAATGACTAATAATTGTACTTTATATATTTGTCAGTATTAAATACATCAAACAAATTCATGGTGCACCTATCTTTGAATAATTTAAGAGGTAAAAGATAAACTCAATGATTTGCAACTTATCTGTTTTATTGAACATAAAACAAAATATTTTGCTCCATTTTGTTAAACGATTTTCACTTTGAATAAGGTTAAATTTTAAAACGTTGTATAGAGAGATAAAAATGTTTACATTAAAAAGTAAAGTCTAATTTGGGTATATACGTTTTAAAAGTAAAAAAAAATTGCTTATAAAGTTTAAAAAAACGTTGAATAAAAAATATTTTTTTTTAACAAGATGGAAAATCGACTGAACTTAACATATAAGGAAGCTGGATCATTTTCGATTTTCAGAAGTAATTTCTTCTTCAAATCTATTGAAATATTTTTCTTTTCCGCAACTACATACTTAATATATCTTTTGAAAGAAGAGACAAGCCTTCTTTACAAAGCTCATGTCCATTTTAGCTTTATCTTTCCTGATGGAGCTTACCAAAGAACCCTTATTTGTATATATACATCTATTATGAGTTATTCAAAAACTATGAAATGACACTATACAAAAAGCCTGAAAATTAAATTTGTGGTTGCAACTAAAGACAGACTCTCTCCCATTATGATATTTTTTTCATCTTTGTCTATTGGCATGAGGACAGAAAAATGGATTAATATCTTCACTAAAAGTAGGCTAAATCTCCTTCCCAACGATACTTTTGCCTTCCTATTAAATAATTCTCTCAAAGAACCTTTTTGCTCTCCTTGCTGAGCTTCTTCACGGTTCTGAAAGGTAAACATGTGAGCTTAGTTAAGGATATATATTTTCCAAATCTTATATTACTTTACTGAGCCTTGCTTTGCTAATACGTTTGAATTTTCTAAATAAGAATACATAATTAATAAGAACAGAAACATCGTGCAGGTTGCCGAAATATACATTTTTTAAATTTATGATCACGAAGATTTCCACAATACTTCGGTAACTTCTAAGATATTACTGTTCTTAGTAATTAACTAGTTGTAGTACTTAGCATTATCTTGAGTAGTAAGGAGTGGGCTGATTGACATATTTTACTTTAATATTATAGAATGTAACTGAAAAATAAATCGTTTGTGCTATTTCATTTTTTCATGAGCTAGTTCACACGTAATTACTCAATACTTACATCAATTCATATGACGTATTTTATGCTCCAGTTTAAAATAATAATAGTAAGTATATGAACAAAGAAAAAAAATAATAGGCTGACTAATGATAACTTTATTATGTACAGTTCTCACTAAGAAAAACAAAGACACTATTAATCGCTAGTACTTTTGCGTAGCATAAATAAAACAATCTTTAAACTATATTAAAGGAAATAAAAAACAGTTCTGTGGTAATCCAATCTTTAACCAGACATTACTCTGATCTAACCCAACTGTACACACATCCATAAGAAAGTTAAAATATATTAACCCAAAGTTTCGATTCAAATTTGTTCGTCAATAACATATGAAGTCAAACCTGTTCTAAAGGCCACCAGGTATAACAAAAACCTGTTTTAACCCTTTACCACCTGGTTGTACTTCAAAGTCTCTTTTTAAATAAACAGGTGTTGTATTAATTTCCAAATTTACAACTTGAACATAATTGCAATAAAAGATAGTTAATGATCAATATAAGGGATATGCTTATCAAAAAAATTATACATATTTTTCTATGTTTAGAATATTTTTATTTTTTTTCTAGTATTTTTATTTATAATCATTCGTCCGAATGTACTTTCAAGGCTATGGTACATAAATATAAATATGTACTATTTTTTTAAATAATGTGACCAAGTGGATCTCAAAGTCTAGTTATTATATTTTCTTATTCAAAAATATGTTTGATGTTGGTTATTCATATATATTATATCCTGATACCTATAAAAGTTTATTTACATTTGAATATTTATTTTCTATTCAATAGATAAAATTCAGATGGTAAAGGGTGAAGCATCTCACAGCACTACGCGGCCACATTCAGTTTTCAAATTTAGAATTGCTAAGAAATATAAAATTGCTTGAAAAGGTTATTTGCACAAGGCTATTGCTTTTTTAATTTCTTTCGATATACCGCTTAATACAGGTTTGACAAAATGTATTAGGAAATATATTACCATTTAATTTTATCAAAAACTATTAAAACAACCGAAGAAAAGGTTTTAAATATGTTTTTTATTTAAAGCAGTTGATTAATTATAACCGTTATATTTTTATATACCTTGAACCACATCAAAGCTATAGCTAATTTTGTTGATGGTAGATTTTATAATATTAATACAGATATTAAATTATAACTCTTGCGATATCTTTTGAGTTTTTCATTGTTCAAAGGAAAATGATACAAGATACTAATGATTAATTAGGATGTAAAGCAAAAAATTCTATATTATTTTTTAATGGTTCAAAAATAAAAAATAAAAAAATGTTATCAAATTAGTTATTAAAATTATAATCCTAAAGAAATCTACCTTTCATAAAGTGAAATGAAAATAATTATACTTAATTAAATTGAGTGTAACTTTTACTCGAACAATTGCCTAAATTGATGAAATGTTTTTATTATATTTTTTAACCACAAAGTGAAATTAAAAATATTTTTAAATATATGTGTGTAGACTTAAAGAAAAAAGACACATATTCCAATTTATTTTTATAACTTTCAATTTGTTTAGTTATGATATAATTTTAGTTGAGTAGAAAAACAGCATGCCAGAATGATTTTCTCTAATGAAACATTACATGGGGTCACCAAGGAAGGGATTCAATCGATAAAGCTATCCTTTAACGTTTGAAAACATCCAATCAATATAATCTAAGTATCATTTGTTCAGTGTATTCACTGTTCAGTGTCTATATATTTTTTTTAAATAAAAAAATGATCGATGTTTCAAAATTCACCAGTTTAGCAAAATGTCTTAATTTTTTTATTTATTTATCGTTTCTATTTTTGATTTTTAAATAAATTAATTTGACAGTCCTCAAAGTTATATTTTTATAATTTTATGACACTGCTTATAATATAAGAGTTGAATAATTTTTGAATATAAAAAGTAAACCATACCATAGTGAGGCTACAAGCACATAGTAAAATCACCTTTAAATATAATATACTTCAAATGTTTTACTCAATTTTGTACATTTGTTGTCTCAAGCAACTATTATGAATGAAATTTTGTAGATAAGAATTACAATTTTATTCTTTTCACGCTCTACAAAAGTCTTCACTCTGTGGAGTAGTAAATTGGGGCGTTATATTAAAATCTGATCACTTACTGAATGAATAGTTAATGAAGGTTGAGTTTTTAAGTTAGTTCATATTTCCATAAATAAAAGCATAAACCATTATTAGAAAATAAAACAAACCTAAGCTCACTATTTCCCGTACAAGTTGAGAAAATGATATTTGAACCAGATCCGCCAACTTACTTCTTTTCGCGCCCTCAAAGCTGGGCGTCTCCAAGATCAACGTCTACGCATCAGAAAGGCTGAAACATTGGAGACAAAGAAGTTCAGTTCAAAAGTGCCAAATTGAACTTGGATAAGTTAAAGAAAACAGCCCAGGCCTATCTCCTCAAGTCGATGAGAGCATATCCAAGATATATCGAGATTTAACACAAAACTGTCTAGAGAGCTAATAAAAAAGCGGTTCTCAATAACTTTGTGAGTGTGGAGAAACCATTTTTGACCTCAGCAATTATGAAACTTCTCTCTTCAGTTGCAAATCTTTTTTAAATGAGTCTTTTGAGTTCTTTTGAACTCTTTTTTGACACTTATTGCTCCCCTACAGACATGATGCCAACACCTTCAACTACAATTTATGGGTGTATGTTGAGGGGAAAACCTTTAGTTTCTGTCAAATAAACATAAAGGTCTTCAATCCCACTGTAAGGTAGCACTAGGCCGCCATGACAGAGGACTACACCGGCACCATGATCCAGGCATTCAGCCGCCTAGCAGCCATTATTAACACTAAGGGTGGCTTCATTAATTATTAAGAAATTTTAGACTCACATCCGTTTATTGTATTAATTTTGTTAAAATTCTTTAGTTAAATAATAAATTGTATCGTGTAGAAGTTTAAAACTCATAGTGTAGTATTTGGCAATTTGAACAGTGTTTTTATTGACAAATTGTGTTACCTGTATATTTTAATTCTTCAAGAGAGAAGATTTTTTTAAAAGTAGTCACGTGTGTGTCTTTGCTTATGAATGACAAACAAAGTAGAGATTTTGAAACTCTCGCCGGTTGAAACTCAAATTTAAATGACTTAATCTTTACTTGCAATAGTTTAGTTACAACTCAAAGGCAGATTTTGAAAATTATGGGACATAAAAAGTGAGTAAAACCTGTTCTGCATTACAAAAAAAAATTATTTTTTTAAAAGTTATTAGGAATACAGGTCATATAAAATGTGTTGATTCACAAAAAAAGATTGATGTTCTGGAAACTTATATTTTTTGGATCTGTAATCTCATTGCTTCATATTTTAGTTAAAAATAAAAAATAAACTTTATTTCATAACTTTTAAAAAAAAATTAAAAAATTATCGATTTCAATTAATTTTTAAATAACTCATAGAATATCATAAAAACAAGCACAGAAAAAGATTGCGTGAAAAGTTCCAAAAATATATATAAATAAGTCGGTCATATGAATTACATGCAATCAATAATGACTAATAAAATAAATTGGTTAAAAAAGACATTAAAATTAGATGTAATTTGTCAAATAATCGAATTAACATTTTCACAAAACCTTACTTTGCTTTTTATGAAATACTATAAAGAAAAAGTTAAACTGACAAAAAATATATCAAACCTTTTCTTTTTTGCAAATTTCTGTAAATTGTAATTTATAGTTTATTTTTTAGCTTCAGCTACAATATCTATGCAATTTAAACAAATATTCAAAAAATATAAGCTTAAGAAAGAAAACCTTTATTTTGCATGATTTTTGTATGATAATAAAAAAACATTTTGTACCAGCTATACTGGAAATAACTTAATATAAATTTTATTTTTGAAGTATTAAAACGTTTTTTTTATTTTCTTGAATGTTCATATATATAGTTATTTCAATTATAAGCTAAAAATATTATTTAAAAAAAGGGCTCAAAAGGCACAATCAACTACATTGAGAAATTTTAATATACTTTTTTGAAGCTATAAGGCTAAAATTTCAATGTTAAATTAGGGTTTTAATAGGCGGGCAAAAATACTGTTGCATATTGTAATTTGTTGAAAAGTAACAAGTCTATGTTATTTTAAGACTCAGAATAGAATTGGGTATCGATAGTGCAGCAATTCCTGCCTATATCTTTGATTAAAAAGAAGGCAGGGTTTGTATTTATTTCCTTTCCTTATAGTTAATCTATTAAAACCTCATAATACTTAAATTAGTTACGATTCTCTAAATTAAGCAAGAAAACAGAGGAAAAACATACGTTTATATTTATTCCAGACAATTAGGAGTAAACAATTAAAGCTATTTCTACTTTATATTTTTATCCATGTCAGAAATTAAGCACTAAGAATTTTTACTATATATCTAATTGTATTTATAAAAAAGAAAAAAAAGTAATCAAACTTTTTTTCTTAAGAGTATAAGATAAATGTTAGTCACTCCATGTTGTATCCAGATGTAATGACTATATGGACACTGGGTTGGGCAAGGATATATTTCTTCATGTTAGCTAAGAATCTTGAGATCTGTTTCCTATTAGATTGGTGCATAATATTCTTCATTTAAGACACATCCTGTTATTTTGAACCTCTATATGACGTCATAGTCTATGTAATTGGCGTACTAAGTCCACTTAATGTTGGCTGTACCAATTTGTCTAACTTGGCTAAGTTCTAAGATGGTATCTCTAAGACTCTTTCCACGGAAACCCCCTTGCAGTAAATACTCAAATATATTTCAAGGAAGACTAAACGATATCTCCATCAAAAAGGTCGAATTACTCCGTTGCTTTTGAATATAATGTAAAATATACTGCTATGACTCAAAGCAAAATGGTAATAGAGAGAAGTTTATGTATGTTTGCAGTCATCAATCTTCAGGGCCCATAAAAATTATTTTTTTAAAGTGGTTTCAGTGCTTTTATTTTGATTGTTTTTGTGCCAGTGTGTGTTGATAAGTACTCATTTCTTCTGTGTTATATCTTGAAAGTTGCATTTAATTATCTTATTATTAAATTAGGAGATAATTAGGATCCCTATGATCTATTGAATAACATCATACCTCTTCAAGTAGGTGAAATAATAAGTTCTTTTAATTTACCTTTATTTAAAAGAATCACTTTAAGAACGTCAGTGCGCCTGCTTGATAGACCATCTGAGGGGGAATCTTTTTGCATTTTTATTCAAGAGCTGTAAGGAAATTAAATTATTTGAAGGCGAATGAAAATAAGACTTTTGACTTATATAAATAGGATATATTTGCTGTTATACTTGAAGATGATGCAGATAAATTCCTTCGTTGTAAACGATTAAAACACATTGATGTGTATGATATGCTCATTGGATTCAAAGAGCACGAAATTGCCTTAGTGAATCCAAAATTTGGATTGAATCAGGCCGGATTGATATAAAAAGAAAGTTTTTAAGACCTTAAGAAAGTGCACTCCTTTAGAACTGATAACATGGAGGGAACCTTTGTAAATTTGAAAATCCAAGAAAAAGGTATTGACAAAATTTATGTTATTACAAAATGAAAGTCATCATCATACTGGTGAACGCCTTTGAAAGGGTTGATGCAGTTAAAGCAGTTGAATGGTTGAAAAAAAATTGAAAAGTAGTTTGGGAGGACTTAAAGAATAATCAAGACCATAAAAAGTTTATCCACAACTTCAAAGAGGAGCCATAAAAGGATCAACTTTTGAAGAAAATCGTCTTTTACCTTATGAAAATAACACTGTTCCCCTGAGGTAATTGTAGAGAATATTGCGTCCATTGACTCCTCCTCAGCGAATACAATTGAAGAAATTACAGCACCTTAGTGTTCAGGAAAGAGAAGACAGAAGAAAAAATTCAGAGAAAAATAATAAAAACTCATCAACCGTTGCATGCAAGATAGAAAACCCCCATCTAAATCCTTTTCTCATTATTCTATCTAGGACAAGGTTTGGTTTTAATTAGATCTCCTTCTACTTTTGGTATCTCCTCACAGAAAGATCAAACTCAAAATAAACTTCCAACGAACTAATTTTACCTTATTTTTAAATAAATTAATACTGAATATGAAAAAACAACAAAAATTGACGATTTCTTCCAGCTGCCTATTTTAAAGATTAAAATAATAATACAGGAGTCGGTAAAATACTATCACAGAATACGAAGGGTGGAAGATACATTCTCTTATAAAAAGTTTACTCTATGGAAAACCGGATATTATTTGACTCTAAGATGTGAGGTCTTTACTTCCAAATCTTGCTCACTCATGTGCCAGTTTTGTATTTCAAAAAACAATCATCACTTTTTTGTAGGAGATGGACATATTGGGGAATACTTTCTTCGGTCTCCAAGACTATACAATGCAAAAATGAATTATTTTGTTTATGGGGACTGGAAAAAGATATTTAATTCATCAATAAGTGGTGTTTTGTATTTAACCAACGCAAATGGACCAAATATTAAAGGATTTCCTTCTTTCAGACAATCTTTAACGTCTGCAAGAATGACATTTTACTTCTCTTTTTTATTAATGATCTTCATCTTGATCTATATAATTCAAATTTTCGTACCTTAATCTTCAAATATTCACCAAAGTTTTAATGGAACTTGACCTATGTGATATGATTATAGTTTTTAACACAAAGGATAGTGTATTTTGAAAAATTGAATACGAGGGGTGGACAAGATCGAATTTCTTGACTTTTTCTTATGAAAAGTATAGTCTACAGAAAACCGGATATAATGTACTTGCAAGATGTGAGGTTCCTCAAAGTGACCTACAAGTCTTGCTTAAAAAAGTGCCATTTTTGTACTCCAAAAAACTATCATCAATTTTTCAAAGAAGTCTTTTGTATCCAAAACTATCAATAACTCCCAGTACATATTTGAATTATTTAGTAAAATGACTGGCATAAAATATTCATATCAATAGTTAATAGTAGTTTCTATTTTGTAATTTCAAGAAATGTAAAGTTTGCTGTTGAAATTATACGTAAAAAACGTACCTTGTGCAATTATCGATGTGGACTTCAGCTTAGTATTTGATTCTGTTCTACACATTTATATTTTGAAATCAGTTAAAAGACTTCTTCCAAAAGAATACTTAAATCCCATCAGAGCTCTACTCTTTAATGCCAATGGAGGGGTATTAACTCTTTCAAGCTTTGAGAAACGACTCAATGTTCAAATCTGTTTTTTATTCACTAAAGAGAGCTGTAGACAATCACATGATGCCCATTCTATGGCATTTGAGAATGTCTTTTGTATTATAATATAAGGAGGAAGATGATAAAATCTTCGAAAAATTCTTAAAAATATTGGATCTGAATTTTCGCTGACGAAAAGCAATTTACAACACAATTTCAAATATTTTTAGGATGTGTATTCTCCAATGCTTCTTGCAAGGACTGTGGAAAATTGTTTAAAAGAGTTATCATGCTTTGAAAACTACCCTTCACTAAACATACTGAAAAAATTATTTGACATACACTTGCAGGAATAAGAGATAAATAATTTGACTGCATTGCTTTTGTTTGGACTCATTTCAAATATTTCGAGTGCTTTTACAAAAAAAGAAGCGGCATAAAGTTAGCTCTCCTACGCTGTATAAGTAAGATAGAACAAAAGCTGACATAAGGCAACCCTATCCGAAATGAAGAATGTGGAGCTATTCTTACTTGGACATCTGCGCAATACTCTATCCTTGCTATTACAATTCCAGTTTCTTCTGACGCGGAAGTACACGGGTAATTTGATGAACTGCTACCCATTTGGTTCGAAAGATAGTATGACGTTACTTTGCTGTCTAATAAGCATTCATGAACAGTTTAAAAAATGTCGTGAATCCAACGTTTACTTGGTATTCTTTTTGTCTTCATCCTACATTTTAGCAGTATAATTTTAATAATATTTTGTTATTTGTTTTCTAACCGATCCTGTTACTCATTTTACAGAATAATTATTTTTATAATCTTTTGACTCAATGTGCAAATTAACTGTTCTATTGACTTCTGTTTAGGGATTTAATTGTAAACTAAAATGTACATTTATATGTGTAACTTCGTCAAATCAATACAGTATTTATGTCAAAAAAATGTCAAATTGAATCTAATAAAGTTAATTTCAATACTTTTTGTTAATTTTTGAACACATACCTAGTTTTAATATTAGCTATCTATAAACTACCTTACAAAAGCTTGGCATACTTTAGATCACAGTTGTACAACCCGGTGTACATGTACACGTGAGGCTACATTTGCTTACCTCAGGGGGTACATTTAATGTTTGGTAAAATAAAACATATATAAGTTGATAGTTTATAATTTTCCATAGTAACATCTATATAAATTAATAGATTGGTACAAAATTTGTATTCCAACCAAAAAGGGCTTTTTTTTTAGTTAATTCATATGAGCCGAATGCGATGTCTTCAACTTTCTTTCCAGCCATAATCAACGTATGTAAGAATGTGGATTAAGATAAAACAGGTGTACAATATCCCAACTTGTATATACTGTTGAAACTAATTTACTAACTCAATTCGAGGGATATTATTCGTATTTTAAGTCCAGAAGATAATGTGTCTTGGAGATTAGGTCGAAAAACATTTCGAATTGATTTGGCACTGGCTTCATCCTCTAGACTTACAAAAACTAAAAAAACCTTTTATAGTCCTTGTTCTGCGTCTACCCATAAGTAGATGGAAATTGACATGCAATATCAAAGCCATTATGAACGATTTAAAATCCCAAGATGGGTAATTGAGGATGACAAATACATTAAAAACTACGTACAAATCAAAATAATTTTTTAACTCTGTTAGTAAAGCAAAAAGGTTGCTAATCATATATGGTTCAGTCGAGGAATTATAATTTTATTGGGAAGAAAAGGAAGGGGGGTACTTCTTTTGATAAAAATATAGAGAATATGCTAAATATCGAATTATGGTTTAGCATATTTCTATATCTTTATCAAAGGAAGTATATAATTTTATTGGAAAGAAAGGAAGGATCATACTTCCTTTGATAAATATATAGAGAATATGCCAAGCCATAATTCGATGTTTAGCATATTCCTTATATCTTTACCAAAAGAAGTATCCTCCTTCCTTTTCCTTCCAATAAAATTGAGAACGCTAATTGTAATTGGAAAAAATTAAAAAGTCCTCATCCAAAAGACCATAATCCTACTTCTGTGATTAAGAAAATTGTTTTTGATGGACACATAATCACAGAATAACGGTCAAACTAAAAAAAAATTGACACGCGTCTGCAAAGAATAGTTAATGGTGAGATATATAACTTCCCTAAAATAATTTTTATCAAACCCTGCAATATTTGACAAAGAAGGAGTTTCAAATTATATAAAAAAACATTTTAGGGACGGGAAAGCTTTCTGACCAGATGGAGTTAGAGGCATGATTTTCACACATTGCACAAAAGAAGTTGTTCCATATTACGTCGAGACTGGAAAATCAATGTACTTTTCGGCAAACTTCCAAAATCATTCTCAAAGGTCGAATAATTTTCATTCCTAAGAAGGGAAATATGACTAATTTTAATCATTGGAGACCAATAGCTGTTCTCAATGAAGGGTACAGAATCCTTTCGGGAGTTATAGCAGCAATAATAGAACGTTTTCTGAGCAAGAGGCTTGGTATGGAGCAGAAAGGATTCCTAAAGGGAAGGAAGATACTATCTCTCATGACACTAATCTAAGGATCATTAATAAACATCTGCCTCGAAATTTTTCCAACCCAATACGGGCTTTAATTTACAATGGTACTTCCACTATATCTATGAAAGATTTAGAAAGTGAACACAAAGTTTTTAAAAAAGAGTTGTCGCCAGGGGTGTTCCTCAGCTCCACTTCTTTTTTTTTTTGCAGGATTAAAAAATCTGAGTGATGGTATCATAAGGAAGTACAAAAACTTTGGAATTGATTTTGGTCTGTCTAAGCATATAATCAATATGTATGCAGACGATATTACTTTAATGGTGGAAGCAAATTCTGAAAAAAACTAATAAAAAAGATTAAAATTTTATAGAATTACATATTAAAATACGAAGAGAGGTCTGGATTGAAGATCAATAGGGATATATCATCCATTCTTCCTATTGTGCTTATGGGATCCCCGTGAGGGCTGTAAGATTGCAAATTATTCAATTAAGGAATTTATTGAAACACTATGAATTAGTTGGAGTAGTGTAGGAGCATCTACTTCAATCTGGTCACATCTTCCTAACTATAAAGTGAGGTCTATTCCAGGGTGGAGGAATTTCAATATCCAGACGAGGATTGACATGGCAAATCTCAAATGGTTCCAAAGGCTCTGTATGTGGCAACATATATCCCTTGGTTGGCGGAAAGGGCCATTGGTAAAGAAAATTGTTGTTTGGGGAAGTTATTTCACTGGAGATACATACTTGCTCTAAAATATATATATATATATATAGGAGGTGGGTTGGCCTTGCTGTCGAGAATCATACCAAAAATATTAAAAAGAATATTTATTAGTCTAACAAAGAATGTGGAGACCGAATGACGTTCGTCCATTTCCTTTACCCCGATATATAATTGGTTGATGCTAGGTACAGATTAAGTAATATTATGATTACGATGCATTCCCCATCCAGTGCAGCTAACCATATAATTAATTGGGAAGGCACTTCCAATTTTCACATCTTCCTCAACAATTGAAATTGTGCGTTGGAATTGTCACAAAAGTTTTTCTTTAAAAATAAAGAAGACCCACAAATTCTAGAATTTGAGGCTTTATGGAGAAAAATCATTACAATTCACGATATTTGCAATGGCTCGGTGTTTAGTTACGGAAAATCTATCTTCCCACTTAAAAGAGCAGCATTAAACTTTTTATCACCAATACCGTGGCATCTGTTAATGAATTATTCCTCTCAAACAGAAGCATAAGCCACAAGAGTTTGTGATTACTTTTGGGACTTACTCGAATTACCTTGTAAATGGAAAAACAGAATTATGATATCAATCTGCAACATAAAGGATGGGAAAAAATTTACGACCAATTTTTAATTTTATCAGGTTGCATTTCTTTTAACAAGGATTATGGTAAAAATGTTTTATTCGACAGTTCACGCTTTTTCAGGTTGTCCGCCTCTCAAAATTGTAAGAGAGTTTGTCAAACTGAATGTTTCAAAGATTACGGACAAGTTTTTTCCCCTTTATTGTTATTTGGACTTCCTTCGAAAAGCCGAAATGCAAAAAATCTAGTAATAGCTATTTCAAGGTGCAAAAGCTTGATTGCAAAAAAATTAAGCATTGAAGATCCCATCAAAGTAGAAAATCTTAGGACAATAATGATTGCAGCTGCCACAAATATTCTTCCTTTTTACCAAGGTTCCTAATATTGGTTTAACTTCATGGACTTACGATGGATGATCTAAAAGAAATTATTATTCTTGTTCAGATGTAAGTTTAAAGCTCCTTTGTCGATTTTTCGAAACTTTGGAAGGTTTAAAATTGAATCGATTTCAAATAATTAAGTTTGTTGATGTTTGTTTTTTATTATGTTTTATAAATTAGTTTTTAGTTGCTAACATTAATTTTTACAAATTTATTCATTTAGTGCATTTGAAGTCATCTTTTTAAATGATTTCAAAAAGTTTGGTCCCTTTAGTATATTTAATTCAAATAGTTTTTTTAATATGTCTCAAATATCAAAGTTGTGTTTATGGTGATAACTTTTTTTTCTACAGACCTAATTGTAAACTAAAATGTTTATTTATATTTGTAGTCCAAATAATATCTCTAGAATGAATTAAGTTTAAAAAAATATATATAATCTCTGTCAACTTAGACTTGTGAATTTACCTTTTCAATATTTTTTTTGGATAAAAAACTACCACAGTTAAAATTTGAATGCAGTGGAAAACGGTGTTCAATTTGCGTCTCATAAATCAATCTTTGAATAAAGAAACTTACATATCAAAAACAAAGTTATAGATTTCATTCAAACAATTAAAATATTTTGTATATAAGTTGTTTTATTTCACTTTTCATATAAATAGCTTATTAGTTGGAAAACGTAAAGACCTATTTTGTCACTATAATTCACAAAAAAAAATTAAATCAAAATTTTCTTATTTTACTTGGCCCTAATTTTACTTAATTTTACAAATCTTGGCGTACGTTGTTTTATATCATAATGTTAAAGTAGTTCACAGTAAAAGAAACGTTGGGAAACCTTGCTTAGATAATAATGATCAGTTCAAGGACACATTAAAGTGAACACTGTAAAGTTGGTTGTTGGAATATTATATTTTGGTAGATTTCCTTTCAATTATGTATGTCTTAACAAATTAAGAATGTCTCCAAAAATATTAAAAATGTCTCCCTAAATATTCAAAATAATTGTTTCATATATTTTTTTTTTTTGATACATTTTGTTTCGTTTTTCATGAAAAAAAATATTTCATTAACAAATAGATTTTGTCAATTTACACTAAACCCAAATATTAATAATAATTCATAAGAGTCACTTTACCACTTAATACATGAACATTCACATGGTATGCTGGTGCAGCTCCAGGTTCACAACGATATTCTCCTGAATGCTGAACATCTGTTTCCTCAACAATAATTTGTGTGGTAATCACTCCGTTTTTATCGACATTCAATACACCGTCCTCTGGGCTTAGATATTTGAGCATCTAAAGAAATGATAAATAATAAAATTATGTATAAAACTATAGAAACAACAAAGAGATGTTGGAAAATAAGATATGACTTTTATTTATTGATTTGAAAGTTGATCGACTGAAAAAGAGGAAGAAAAATTGTATATATTTATGTTTTGTGTATCTATGTTTATCATGAAGGACATTTATTTTCATTTCCTTAGGCTTTTTTCTGAAGCGTAGAAATAAAATATATAGGGATGGCATAAATGTATAAAAGGGTATCCAATAAAATCATAAAAAGAATACATTTATATTTCAAAAGAAGGACAGGAGATGGATATCCTATTTTAAGTTTTAAATATATATTTTCAATCTGGATTTGAAGCTATACCAATCATCATATTAGATAATATAAAGGGGGTTCGGAATGTTAGTTTATACAAATGAGCAAATTTAATATTAGTCCAATTTGTAGGATGCAAAAGCATAATTTAAGCACTCAAGCAAAAAAAATAATAATGAAAATTGATTTAGCAGGGGGATTAAACCCCGCTACTTCATTTTTGCTGAAGGGAAATCTTCAATAAATATATCTTTGATATTTGGCATGATTTGGAGGAGACAAGGCAAAGTAATGTATCTTGATATACATGGAGATTATGTTCTGAGAACAAGTATAGGACTTCAATAAAACAACATGTAGCGTGTACAAATCAATTTATTAGCATTAAAGAAACCAAAAATAATACCTTTCAGATCCCCGTTGAAAAAAAAAATATGCATAAGGTTTTTTAAAATGCTGTCACAGAAAAAAATCTTAGTGCAGTATCAATAATATTTCCCCCGGAATAAACTTGCTTAATTATTATAGATACTATTATGTTATTAAACAGAATAATTTTTGGATTTAGGCACATATACTGAATTTAAGATACATTTGATAGTTTATTGACTCTTCTATTGGATCCGGGATCACTATGTCCCTTGCATTTCCTATATTTTGCACATTAACAGAGGGAACATAGCTTTTAACTATGAAATTAGACGTTTATAAGCTATCAATTCCATCAATTAAAAAGTTATCATATAAATTTACTACATACATATATCGCACTTATAAACAAGGTCCATTACATATATTTGTCTTGTTCTGTCCTTATTGATGGTGAAGAGAGCAAATTTCCCTATTTATTTTTATGTTCCTTTAATTGTTTAGAAGGAGTTGCACTGATTTAGTATAAGTAAACATTATAGTATTACATTGACTCCATTTGACCTAGGAATCATCGCAAATTTTGACATATTTGTATACCATTAGAAAAAATCAATTTGTCAATGTTTGTAATCATCATTTTTGATCCCACATTATAGTGTTCTTATCCAAGAATAACTTTCAAATAAGCTATGACAACATGAATTGCATCTACAATCTTTACTTTATTTGAACACACAATATACACAAACTTTAAAACTGGTATTTTCTTAATATTTTGATCAGGATAAAAAGTAAGCTCCTGCTCTAAAAACAACCTTAATTGGATGTCTGACACACTGTTGAGATGATTGAAGGAGTAAAATGAGTCTATTTGTTTAATTAATCATTTCACTTCTTTACTGCATCATGCTTCAGAAGATTCCTTATTCGTATTTCACCTTTTGCAAGATTAAGGAGTGTATTTCTGCTACAAAGATTGATGGAACTATATATTTTTTAATTTGATTATTTTCAATATGTTGAACAGGAGGATTTGTTATCAGATAGGTCGTCTTCAATGTCTGTATTCAAAAATGTAATGAGTGCACACTCAAATTCTAGTAGGTGTTTCATCCTTTCTAAAGATATCTTTAATCCATAGCATCCAAAGATTTAGTAAGTTCCACTCCTGCAACTAATCACACAGCATTAATCGGAGTGGATAAAACGTCCTTCTACAGTAAGTCCACGTAGAATCGGAAGTAATGTCAAAGTCTCTGAATATTTTCGAGGAATCCTCATTCAAGCTCATTTCAAGTCTATTACTATAATACAGGGGCCATAGTGTTAACACTTTTCAAGAGTCTGCAATATCCAAGTTATGGAATCCAAGTCAAGTCTCGAATCTTTGATTATGAGATTGTCTTCAAAATATGGACACATATCCAAGTTCCCACCTCAACCAATAAATGATCATCATATTTTTAATTAAATATTTTGATTTATCCGCAATATCCAAGTTATGGAATCCAAGTCAAGTCTCGAATCTTTGATTATGAGATTGTCTTCAAAATATGGACACATATCCAAGTTCCCACCTCCACCAATAAATGACCATCATATTTTTAATTAAATATTTTGATTTAATATTATAAAAACAGTTAATAAATCCTCAATGTATAATTAAAAATTCAACTTCTCTTTGGAGGGATATTCATAATTAAAAAATCAAAGAACAAAATAATTTCTTGTTTCCCCCCTGTAATTGTAGAGTGCATGGCGGGCTTCATCCCCCTTTATTAGATCCCAGACTAGGGTATCCAAATTTTAAGATGAGCTGATAATTCGATAGTACAGAAGCTAAAATAAATATTTAAAAAAAGTTGATTTTGTATATTACTTATTACTGCACTATATAAACTTACAATTTTATATACATATTGTTTGATGCATAAAAATGATTTATTTATTAAGACATTTGGTAATTTTGTCTTATTAATTCGAAAATAATAATTTTTTTTTATTTGCTGTAGATATATTGCAAACGATTAATTAATTTTTAAAGAAAAATTACTTTTTATAAGCACAATGAATTATTTGAATGGTATTAATAGATCTTTCATTTTTGAAAGAATATTTGCTTCACAAGAGTCTACTTCAGTAGTAATATAAAGAAGCTAATCACTCGGAATTCCTATCAATCTCTAGTTTATTTCATTATTTTTATATTAATTATCATCATGGTTCAATTAATGTACTGGGTGATGCGTTAAAATGTTGCACTTTTAATTTAATACAAATGCAATTTATGTAATTATGGTTATTAATAAAGTATTGGAAAGATTATTCATAATTCATATAAAAAAACTAATCTTAAGTTGTTATTTAAATTTGAATCTCTGGCGGTAACTCATTTTTATAGCCAAACATTGAAACTAGAACATATCCGAAGACTTTTTGTGATTTCTTAACCCTTACTCATTCATTGAATCATTGTAGGTAACAAAATTGGAGCACGGGCATGAAATGTCTTATCAATTACACCGAAAAGTATAAATGGAAGATATTTAGATCTTTGGCTGAGAGCTTTAAAACCTTATTGGACTAAAAAAAATATATTAGTTGAATAATATTTTAGACATTTATTGAATGTGAAAATTGGTAATCTTTTGCCACATAAAAAATCCTTCATCCGGAAAAAAATTCATTGAATAATGATAAAATAGATAGTATAGAGTTCATCCATTGGAATGGACTCCCTTTACTAGGCTAAAACGAACAACTGATCTATAATCCTCGATAGTAAGGGGAGTTCCTCAGACATAGAGGGATCACTTCTGCAGAGTAATATACGAGGGCTGTTTGAAAAGGCCCTTCAAAGTTCAAGAGATGGCACAAATCTAGATTATGATTAGTTAGTACTGTTTTTATATTTTACAAATTTTATTTTAGATTTTTTAAATGTCATTTGAACTCTTTTTTTTTCATTTTTGGCTCTACTACAGCCCTGTTATTGATTTCTAGATGAATGTAGAGTGGAAAGCCTGCAGTGTCCTTTATCCAAACATCAAGGCCCTTAACGATAAAGGGAGCACAGATAAACATCTATTTATAGTATTACTTAATTTGGACCTATTTACAATTTCGGGAATTGCCAAAACACAATCATAACCCCACAGGTCTTTGTTATATTTTCTTTAGCTGGAACTAACAGCTACGATATCTGCAATTCGTTTCGTCAATTGAAGATTGGTTAAGTACATTATTTTTTGTCAATGGCATTCATCCTCTTGTAGTTTCCTAACTCAAGCTGCACATACATCAAAAGACTAAGTATAAACAAAATCCTTTTTAATTTAATGTGATGATAAAAAACAAGTTTGAAAATAGTAAAATCACAAAAAAAAAGTTGAATAGCCATTTTTAGCTTCCTCATATATAATAAGATTAAATACATACGTTAACAATGTTTATGTTTTTTCTTCATTACCATGACAATACAATTGTATATTTTTAAAATTTATGTATCACTAAACTATTATTTTTTTGAAAAAATCAAAACAGTATTTTATCTGACGAAAATGGAACGGAGTTTGTATAAACAAGGCACAACTAACATCAACTTGCATTTCATTATATGTTTTTTATTTCTTAACATATAATCTTGGGTGATTTTCGTTTCAATGCAAATGAAGGTACATTGATATCAGATAAAGTAGTTCATAGTTTTTTGTAACATTATCATTTCACTTGAAAACTCGGCAAGAAATGATTAAAATTACATTGCATATTTATAATAATAAAAACTTTTATTTTCTCGCTCTGATTCATCACCAAGGTTTTCATATTCAATTTAAAACTAAAAAGGGAGCATTTGAAGACAATGATGTTATAATATATATGACAAAATGATTATGCAACTTTTCTTTGCCATTGTATTTTATAAAGTGAAAGAATAGTTTCTTCTCTAATTTACAGAGTTTTACAACAGTGTTAACCAATATGAGATTAATAAATCATCTGGCAGGTTACTCTAATAAAGCATAGGCTTTAATTTTAACCGGACAGTAAATCATTTAAACATGGTAAAAGTCACGAGCGTTAAAATATTTCCATTTATACATATTATTACTACAATTTGTTATTTTTTTAAAGTTGCCACCAGGCTGGTTGAGGCAGTCTGTAATTTCTGATCTAAGTGCTCCTGTTTGAGTTAAGTAACATGTTCATTTTCAACCACATTCTTCTAAGAGAAAATAAACTTATACATGTACATTGCTCAAAACACATTCTTCAATTCTTCATTTTTTGTAGGTAATCAACTTTTTTCATTTTTTATAAATTGATAAATCTATTATCGATCATATAAATCTTTTTGGTAACATAAAGACTAAAAAAATTCCTAATGATAATAACTAAATGATACTCAAAAAGATAATTATAAAACATTTTTCTAAATAATTCATTATCTCATTATAATATTCTTCGAATAGCTTATGCTGTAGAACAATGATAAAAACATAACAAATTAAAAATGAAATAAAAAAGAACATGGTAATGTTTCTCTATGAGTTTGTCCAATTAATTCAAATTTATCATTGTAAATTGATAACATTGCATCATTTGATTGCTACAGAGTTCTTTACGTATTGTTCATAATTAAGGGTGAAAAAAGTTTAAAGTAGGCATTGATAAATAATGTTACCATATTTGATCATTTGCACTGCGTAGGTAAAGATGCAAGTAAATTTTTTCAATCAAATAATTTGGATTAAAAAATATATGCTGGAATAATTATTGTTGGTTACTTTTGTAAAAATCGTAGATCTCTTTCAAGTTTCTATTGTGTGGAATGATGATGGTGATGAAGCTAAAATCAAAGAGCCAAAATATCGTAAAATCTTCTAAAATATAAATATTGTCCACCTCAAAAGTTATGAGACCTTTTAAATACTTTTTAAGGTACTTTGATTATCACATGATTTTTTTTCTTTTTCACACCGATATTACTGTGAATTTATTAATGGAAAAAAATTCAACATATACATCACTAACGAACTCAAACAATAAACTTATTTAAGTCAGTTGAAATAAATAAAAACCACAATAAGAATAATAAAATATTTGTACATATAATTCATAGACTAAAGGCATTGTTGATTTCTACAAATTGTTATAAGAAATTATAACAAAAATGATTTCTCGATTAACAATTGTTTAAATAAACAACTTATAAAAACAAACCTAAAATCTCAATACTTTATCCAACAAAGGACTTCTTTAAAATCAAATTCCCTTTTTGTGCCCTAGGACATTTTGCTTCAGATATGGCATCCCAGCAATGCTCTCTTCACCACCATCGTCTGGAACTGTGCCACTACTTTGGACGCTATCCTCAAAGCTATATTACATAGCATACAAGTGCTACTCAGAAGAATTTTAATACTGCATTTACAACCTATGAAATTGAAATTATCACATTTAGGTATTGAAATCTCCCTTCTGAAATTATTAGTCCACAGATAACGGAGACCCCAAAACTTAATGTTCTTTGAAAAGTCAACTGAAAGTTTTTGTAACTTCATATTTTGGCAATTTATGACTGAAATATTAAAAATCAAATTTAGTCCTAAGTGACATAAAACAACGTCCTTGTAATATTTTATAAATCGATTGAATATCGTGAGTACCAGATGAAATTTTCTCAATTCTATAAACTATTGACGTTGGTCTGAACTAATTTAAATGCACTTTCAATATTATCGAAGTATTGAAATCTTTAACAAAATTTTTGAACTCTTTTTCATAGTAATGTCGTTTTATTAAACTTTTCCAATTTAATATTATTGTATTTCAATAATTTTTACAGGCCGTATTCAATACGATAATGGGCTGGAATTGGCCCACAAGCAGTCAGTCTTGAATTAAATTTTTTTTTTTTTAATTTTCAAGTTTTCAGGAGGACAAACCAATTTTCTACCTGAATTCATGTATAATAAACACAGAAATAACATTTGTAGTGATTCGTAGTATTTTTTTTCTTAACACTAGAAAGTAAAAGTCCTTTTTTATTTCATGGAAATAAATCCGAATTAACATGGCCTAAAATATTTAAAATTGTTATTCTTAATTAATACCATTTATTTAACCATTTTCGAATTTGTAAAGGTCCTGGACTCTCGAATGCAATTTTTTTCTTCAAATTTCATGTTCATTTCCGTCACTTAAAACATCCACTCCCAATACCAAAAAAATTTGTAAAAAAAACCAATTTGGTTTTTTTACTCCTGTTCCCCAAACACTGCTAAATAAAATAGTTTAATGTCTTAAAAACAATGTATATCACAAAAAAAAAAAAAAAAAAAAAAAAAAATATTACTTCAACTTTATAAGATGCTAAATTTTGAAAAAAAAATCTGTTTTTGTCATGTTAGTCAAAATGTTAAACGTTGTTTAAATTTTTATTTCAATTATATTATTCGAAAAAAATTTAATTAAGCTTGAATTTTCATGCTTGGTTTTCTTTTGGCAATAAACATAAAAAAAAAAGAATCAATCTGTTATGTGTGTATAAATAGCATTTATTTTTTGAATAAATGAGTGAAATTATAGAAAACAAAGCAACTCAAAAATAATGGTGGATGTTTAAATTATATTAATTATCGTCTTCCATTAGTAAATTACTCTTATAGAGAGTAGGTTTTTTTAAAGATTTTTTGTTATTTTTATATATAAACAAAACATTGGAAATCAATTTCCTGGCTTTTTTCTGTAATCATTGAATTGACTTGTTAATTTATACAAAAATTAAATATAATTTGTAGGAGTATTATCAGTACAGCTATTAATACAGTGTGAGGGTACAATACGTAGCCTCATGTTGTTCCTTAATAAATAATTTAATAATTTCTTTGTTTTCAGAAATAATAATAATAATCATTAAAAAACTTGTAAACAAGGCGTTTTCAAACATAATTGATCTATATGACAACCTTCAGCATCAACTTCAGCCAATAAAAGGCCTTGTATGAGTTGATAACAAACTCCTCAGAAAAGTTGTGCCGCGCAGCTACTATGGCGGCATTCAGTGAGTCCACAATTGGGAGTAGAGTTTTGTTGGTTTCCTTCTCCAAAGTGCCCAACAATGTCAATTCCATCATTTTAAAGTAAACTGAAGAAGGGGGCCACATTTAATTTTACCAAATTCAGACATGTTATTGGAGTAGAACTCAACTGTTAAAAGGTAGGGGTGGTCCTCTTGTAAGAGGACAATCCCAAGTCCCCCTTCACGGCTTCCGTATGTTTTTAGTAGCTACGAAGAAATCGTTGGCGTTGTATTTCATCGATTTGATGTGATCCTCTTTCATCTTCTTTTACGAACCAGACAGGAACCTCGGACCCCTCTTTGAATTGTGCTCTTCACTTCCTAGAAATGGTGTCTTACATACTTCATCATGGCCACCTTGAAAACAAACCTCCTTGATCACTTCCCAATGCCCTTCATTTTCGTTACCTCAACATCAGCACCTGGAAAATCTGCGATGCATCGCCTTTCGCTATTTGATTGCACACAATAACAAGATGATGTAATGTTTATTAACGGGTTGCCATTCTGAAAACTCACTTATTCAATAATCAATGAAGTTTTTGTGATTGAAATTAAGTCATATTTCCATATATTGAAGCATTAACAGTTAGTTAAAGATAAAATAAAGTTAAGCATTCTAACTAACATGCATGTCGATAAAAATGACACTCAAACGTGATTCGTCATTCGTAAATTCCATGCAGTTAGGCATATCCAGGACCACTATTTACGCCATCAGCAAGTTCATACATTAGACAAAAAGAAGGGCTTTGTCAAAAGGGCTGACTGGACCCTGAAGATTTAAAAAACAGAGCCCAGGCTAGTTCTATCTTGTCCATAAGGACTCATGCAAGAGATCTTGGGGTTTCACAAACAACTATCAAAAAGTGAGTTGTAAGGCTGGAGAGGCCACTTTTGACACCATAATGAAAGAAACCTAATACTTCCGTTGCAAGATTATTTTAAATGTCTTCTTAACTCTTTTTTGACATTTTTGGCCCTCCTACAACCCTGTCACCAATCCCTCAACTACATTTCTGGTTGCATGTCGAGGTGAAAGCCTGCAGTGTCCTTCATCCAAACATTGAGGCCTTAATGATTTAGAAAGTACAGATAAATATCTATTTATAATATTAATTTTCTAGAAATATGATCGTTACTTAACAAACTACATTTAGTTGATAGTTGAAACTCAAAATGTTAAGATTTAAATGAACCACTCGTTATATTTTACTTATTCAGAATAGATGGCTGAACAAAAATGGCAATAAATAATAATTATAATTACTACACTAATTTTATTAGTAACATTAATTAGCAATCCATGTTTAGCTGCCCAACCTTGTATAGTACTAAAATATATAATCTATTTGAATGCTAAAAACAAAGAGACCAAAAATCAAAATGGTAGTTTTGACAAATTAAATTATATTTTGGAGGAGAGAAGATGAGCTGTAAAGATGTTATATTAAATATGCTGCAAATACATTAGATAAAGAAAGTAAACACAAATAACAATATTTATCTTTGAAGGACAACGGAAAGGATAAACACCCATGCTGATCCTCAATTCTACTCCATGCCAATCAGAACTAATATTGATAAGCAAGCAATAAATTTTCAATCTTCTTCTACATTATTCATTAGTACACTAACAATTTTGTTGACAATTGAAACTTACAATTTATCTTCTCCTCAATAATAAATGAATTACTATATAGCAACCTTGGAAGATAAAAGCCACTGTTTAAGTTGTCCACAAAAAAGCTAGCACCTATCTAAGGTCATGTTTTTTTTATTTTATAACTTTAGTTATAAAGTTGTGTTACCACATAAATATGCCTATAGTTTGGAACGGACAAAATTACTGATTATTTATTTCATTGTAGCAATGAAATAATCATTAAATCTAAAAAATTCTCGGTTTCTAAATTAGAATGTTGTTATATTAAATATATCTTTTTTTTTTTCGATTACTATATTCTTGTTCAACAACGAATAAAATGCCTTCAATTAACTACGCTTCATTTTTTCTGTTTATATAAATTCTATAATTTTCTCTCCTTAAGTATTTTCGTATCTAAACGGCTATGTTAGCCGATACAACATTTAATTGCAATTAATAATAAATTTACTAAGCAATTCGAATGCTTACTTATATTTGGTTTTATTCAATTATGAATACCTGCATCTGTGTATTTTTTTATCTTGAAAAAATAAATAAATAAACAAGTCATATATTTCACAGTATATACACGAATTAAAGGACTGTCTAATCATTGAAAATTTTTTAATTAAATTTTGATATATGTACATGAAATTTCTACCTATAGAGTTTTGTTTATAGTATGCTTTTTAAAATCGGCGTTGGTTACACTATGCAACAACATACTGACATGCAGGCTGAAATTCAGATTTAATATTGTTTTATAATCCATATAACACGAAATAGGACCCTTAAAATTTTCAACCTTTAAATTTTTGAAATTTAAAACATTTTAAGAAAAAATCAAGTTTATAGTGTAGAACTACGGCCCAGCGCCATATTTCAACATGAAAGAAAAATAAAAATAAAATCAAAGTAAAAGAAATTAATACTAACATGTCAGCATTTGAAAAATGAACTATTTATTATTTTATCTTTTATCCAAACTAATAAAAAATGTATTAACCACTTCTATCATATTTTTCTTCAATTACTTTATATACTAGCTGAAGTTATAAAATACACGTTACATTTCAATTAAAAAAATTGCCTTTAAAAAAGGTTGTTTTTAATTGATTTTTGGTCAATTTAGTTTTTAATATTTATTAAGGAATTTTCATAAGATAAGGTGGTTAAGTTGCATTAGATATAGATTACAATAATATTTCAAAGGAAAAATTGAACTGCTTATGAGTATTCTTTCTATAAATTAATCAGTTTTTTTTCTTTTTGATCCCTTGAAATCTTAATAATTGAATATAAATGAAAATTTTATTAGTTAAAGCATTAAAAACAACTTAATTTAAATGTTTGTTTTTTTCTTTCCTTTTCATCTGTATAGTTATTTCAAGTAGAAATATAGTACTAATTGTAATTATACCCATAAAAACTTGATCTAAAAAAAATACTTTATAGACCAAACCTTTATATATAGAAATTTTTAGTTGAAATTTTTTTTTTACGGCTTAAATAACAATAATGAATGTGGGTTACAGACTGTGGTCGCTTCGAACCTTCATTTTTGTGGCATAATGTTATTTGTCAATGACGTCAAGTGAAGACAGCAAAAAGAACCCATTTAAATATCACAAAAAAGGAAAATAATCCTTTTGATGAGGATTGTTCAATATTAAGTATGTTTTTTAGTGCGCAAGGCAAGTTATTGCTCATAAGCATATCCTTTAAAAATACCAAAGTTAACAGATGAAGGCGATAGAAGAGTTGTGCACATACCTTGTCATCACGATAGTTTTCTTTTTTTCCCTGGAGTAATTCATGGAACTCTCGTCTATAAGTACATCTTGTAAATGAAAAGTGGATTTCAGGCCAACAAATATTATATTTCCAGATCACATGGCTGTTTTGTCATTATTTATTTATATCTAGTTTAACCGTTCATTTATGTTACAGAGCAATGCCGATATTAGAATATCCTTATTGTATATTTGCAGGTGTCATTGCAAATGAAGTAAAGTCGTTTCAAAAATTGGAATTTGGACTGTAACAAAATTTGGCACCCCTGCTGCCCTGATGCCCACTCCCTCGACTACACCTTTTGAGTGTATGTCGAGGGAAAGGCCAGCAGTATCTGTCATACAAACACTGAGACCTTCAAAACTTTAGTCAGTCAGTACTAGGACACCATGTCCAATGACTAAATCTGGCCCAAACTGGAAACCATCATTACCACTAAGGCCAGCAGCGTTAATTATTAAATAAACTTAGACACAAATATAGTTATAGTATTAAATTTGTTATTGATTTTTAAATTTTATCTTGTTGAATTATAAAATTCTAAGTTTTGTAGATTTTAATGAACAACTAGGTATAAATAAAATTGTTGAATGAAAGGTTCCAAATATATTTTAATTTGCATTGAGTTATGAGACACTTGGACTTTTAAATTATTTTCTAACAATTCACAAAATAATTATTTACGCATGAATGTTGCCGACTGCACCTCTTGCTATATTTTACAATAACATATACTTTAATTAGGAGAAGTAGAGAAATGATCTTTTGTCGCAACAAATATAAAAAAGACACATTAATTATATTTATAGAAATTTCACTATTACTTTATAAACACATATTTCTGATGATGGTAAGCGGAGGAATTTCGGACGTGTTGAAAAAAGTAACCGAAAATCGAAATAATAACCTTGAAAATTGAAAGATCGATTTGAAGGAGCATCATCGCTTTTTGACGATTTTTTTGATTAGCTATAAAGCTACAGCTGAGATAAAGGTGAGGGGAAGAAAGAAAGGAATAAGAACATAGACATTATTACTTCGATGTCGATCCAGAATTATAGTCTGAGTCTAAATAATACGTACAATGATAACTTCCCAATATATCTTCAAATCTTTCTGTGTTTATCAGCACATCAACATGTTCTAACTAAGTTTTTAGTATAATATTACCTAGTAGAAAATAAACTTCACTCACTCAAACAAAGGGAACTCACAATTAAGTTTTTCAACTCCAAAAAACGGGTGATCTACAAAATACACCTGATTTTCATCACTACATATACCATGAACTACATGATACAAATCTATCTAATTATTAACCACTAATTCGTCAGTAATCTTGATAAAAATTACCACATTAGAAAAACAAATTCATTTTTTCCGTGGGTAATAACACATAATTGCATCCGTTAGTGAACTGGCATTTCATACACACCAAAATCAATGAAAATACTCATAATTTCTTTGAATCTAATTTTCATCACCAAAACATTTGAGTTTGCTCCTGGAGCATGCCTAAAATGATATAATGTTTTTAATTTATATTCATATTGGCTTTTCTAGCATTTATTCGTATATTTAGCATTGTTTTATCGATGTTAATTTAAATTAATTAACTTTAACAATAAAATTATATTTCTTTTTACTATAAAAAATCAAATGAATACTTGTTAAAACCCTCAGCTCATGTTTTAAAATTATTTTTTAAATAAGGATTTAATTTTTTCTGATGGTTTAAATAAAAATAGATGGACTAGTTTAAACAATGATACATAATTTATAAGACGTAATGACTATAATATTTAAACTTGTTGGGGTAAAATATGCTATATAATACAGACCATTGTCGTCACAATCATGTGAGTCCTTGATTTTTAGTTCTATACTCGATTTAAGACTAGTGTATGACATAAGACATATATTTATCTTTAATTTGCAGATCAATGATTTGTCTATCTTACGAGATACAATACTCAAATTGATTAAATAAATTTAAAAAAATGCTGCTATCCAATTTTTTGTAGAGTTAACTCATTATAATAAAAGTGGGTTTAAGAACAAAGGCATTACAAAAGCTTTATCAGTAGAACATTTTGCATTATTAATTTAATTTAAGGAAAAGCTTATATTCTAATTGGATAATTATTATTATATTATAATAACAGAAAAAACACGAAGTTATACACTTGAAATGCCCATAAAGTTCAGTTGTGGGTATATTCCCTACTTCTTAAACTAAATATAAAGATGTACTCGATTAGCCCTTGATATAAATTTTAGTACCATATGTATGTTATTAAAAATAGTAATGTAGTCTCTGTCATAATTAATTAAAACCTAAAGAACTACACGTTGTGTGTAAGTATTTGTGTTGATAGGGGAGACATAATATGAAGCTCATGTTTATTTCATGTTCATTTTTATCTGCTAATTAATCCCAAATCATAGTGCGTGTTGATAGAAAGCTTATAGGTAGCTTTGGTTGGTACTTTTAATTCAATTTATTTGTCACATATAATGTTTTATCAGTCCTCGTTTAGGCTGAATACTGCAGTTTCGTCTAGTTCAGGACTACTTATCAGTCCTAAAACTTATAAGTTTTGTCCATAATGACGCCACTCAACATTATTTCTTTGTTTTCTTCAATCATTTAAATACTAACAGCCTTAATCACATGTATTTAGACTAGACTGGATCGTTAAAAATATACTTTTACAACTTAAATCCAACACAAATCACTATTTCTGTTCTCTATTTTATTATAATTAAGAAATAAGAAAGAAAATCTCCATTTAAATAAAAGTCGTGTTCGTATGTAACGTATCACATTTTGGTTTTAATCATTTAACTATTTTGTAAATAATACTTAACTGCGTTTTTAATAACTTAGTTACATAAAAATTTAAATTTTTTGAAGACGTTTACTATTGTAAAAAAAGTTCAGCAAAAGCATACAACAGTTATTTATCGAAAAACTTTTAACTTTTATACACTTGTGAAAATTATTTATTCTCTATTACAAACAAATTATTTTTTGGTTTCCATTACTACATTTTTTTTGCGAATGTAAATTAGCGTTTATGTTTAATGTAAGAAAATGTATTTTTTTTTTTTTAACTTGATAAGAATAATCAATTTATTTGCTAAAAGATAGTAATTTCTAAATATATGGACAGTCTACAAAACAAGTCAGCCCATCAACTTTAAGATAGAATTGACAAAAAATGAAATGCCACATAAAATTAAAAACAGGTATGCGTGGTCACAAAAAAGTTTGCCATAGTTAATTTCCAACATTCATTCAAAATTTTATTTTATTCACTGCTCCAAAGAATGAAAACTACAAGTTCAGAAGGTTTTGGCAGATGTGATAGAATTTGAAAACCTGGCATATTACTAACATTCAGGCTAAACTCGTTGTTGATATTGACATCTGTCAATAGATCATGTGATGAGGCATCATTTAACCTTATGAATACTTGAAGTAGAAGGTCTTTGTGATACTATTCATCAAAGAATACATCTTTATCTCTCAACCAAATATATTTTAGTATGACTTTGATTTTTTTTAATGAATTTAAAATAATATCTCTTCATATAATTACTTAGTTATTTGTTTGTTAATAAATTATGTAGATTATAATTTATTTTAAGACTCAAACATACCCGTTGTTTTAAGTGGGTCATTTTTACCCTTAAAACAACGTGTATGCATAAAAAGTAATGACACCATGATAATTAATGTGACTTAAGTTACATACTTTTTATCCCAAATTTTAAATAATAATAAAAAAATATGAACAATTTGAAAACAAATCTGTATATTGAACTTGTTTTACAATTGGCATTTGTTTTACGTCATAAATCGAATTTTACAGCTTTGTATCTGGATTTATTTTTTAGTTCTGTGTTTTAATTATACAATATAAATCTATTTACTAGAGAAGTAAGTTTTTTTTATATAATAAATACTTTCATATTCTATGATATAAAGTTCATATAGTGTATAAAATCATTTGATTTTTGGTCACACTATTAAAACCCAAAGACTTCATTGACTCTAATATTTTATTACAAGTAAAAATAAAGATACTTTACATCTACTTTTTTTATACTTTGTCTCATATATATTGTTTAAAGTATTGCTTAAGTACGTGATTTCTCTTTATTAGGGATTAATGAACAAGAAATAGTTAATGAGGCGAGGATTTAGGCTGTATTAAAATACACATATACGATGCTTTGGTTTTTTTGCAAAATATCAAGACCATAAATAAGAAATACCTGAAAGCATCATCCACGAAAAAGTATTAAATTATATCAGAAAAAACTTTTTTAATCACTGATCAACAAAGTCGTAACATTCTTTTGCAATTTATTTAAATTTTTTTTTTCTTTTTTCAACAAGAAACATAAGAATACTCTAATTAGCTAAAATGTCTGATAGTGTGTCTTATTGAGTGTTTTTTGAAAAATAAATACTTGTAAAAATAAGTTTTCCATTTTAAAGTTTTGGTATTTCTGAATCTTTTCCTGAATAAACCATAATGTATTTGTAATACAACATCCAAATCCATGGGCATCTTTTAGGATAGTAAGGTTATATTTATGCTCTAAAAAACATTGTAGAAAACAAAATCTCTTTCCAAGTGTAAAAATTTGTTAATCAAACGACATACAAAGACTAGCAAAATCCGTCAGAGATGGTCATCATGTTCACGTCATACTGCTTTTTTTAGGTAGATAAATTAATCTCATGAAATATGTTATATTGCAATCCAATTTCATATTTTCAATCAGCTGGCTTTATGAGTCCGTCTCTATCAGAGATCTTCTCTCCAAAAGCACGGAATTATAGCTTTCTGCTGCCTTTTAAAAGGGGATTACTCTAGAAAAACTATAGAATACTTAACAAGAGGAATCAGCTTGAATGTTACAAAAGTTAAAATATTTCTACATTGTGTTTAAGGTCTAATTATTTGTTGGTAGTTAATAGCAAAGCTACTTTTGTTATGTACCTTGTGAGAAGATCTTGCAGAATAAATACTACATTATTTAAAATTCGGTAATTAGTATACATCAAACTGACATAGACGTACCTTTAATTAAATATCTCGGCTTTTTCAAAGGACCATTACTAAATTGATTTTTCGAATTCTGTTAAGTTTTACTTCAATGTAGAATATATTATAACTTATCAAACTCTATTAATTTAATTAAATATATTTAAATGCTCTTATGGTTTTGAGTAAAGTATGCTAAACAATCTCATTAATTCCAGCTTCTGAATTATGAATCTATAATTTTTTTTAGGATGGCTTATTTAACTAATTAAATTATAATAAACTTAATAGATACACACATAATTTTATAATAATCCTTTATATGGGGTAAATAAACACGAGGGAGATTATTTTTGTGTTGATTTTTGGTCCGAATAAAAATATATCAGTATAGAAAAAAGTAACTTAAGACAAAAAAATATATTTATTTCGTGATTGGGTGCATGTCAATTTAGTAAGAATAATAAATAGTGGTGAAAGCTTCTAAAAAACTAAGTACTGCTAGTCAATTTACATGAGTGATAGACGTATAACAATTACGAGTTCTTTTTTATTTCTCTAGGTATAAAGGCTTAGACTGTTCATGTTATTCCTGTTCATTTTAAAGCGGGTAATATATTAACCTTCACCTTTTAGATAATAGCAACCCAAACAATTTTCTTAACAAAATAATTGATGCATATTCTTCTGTAAAAATATAACTCTATGTTAAACCTCTGATTCTAATTATCTTTCTCCTTCTGTTATGTCAAAGGGTGTGCGGTTAGTCTCTGTGAGACCTGTTTTTGAAATAATAAATAAACAATGAAGGGACTTAAAAATGTTTAAACACGGATTCCATTATTTTGAAAGTTGACCACCCTTAATAATACTATGGCAACTAAGCTTTGCTCCAACTTAACTTTATAAGCATAGTTACTAAAATTGTCAACACTACTTCCTAATAAATTACTATGGAAGTTCCTCATAAATCCCCTATATAAGAATACATACAATTTGAACATCAAATTATCAAGAAAAAGAGGTAAATATTTCAAATAGTAAGATTGTTAAAATACAAGAAAGGAATTATAAAAGGCGCTAGCACATCTTGTTAGAAAAAAAAGATGTAAACAAATAAATTAAACTGTTAGTAAATTCATTATAAATTAGTGTTGAAAAATGCTGGTCGGGTTAACTAGGAGAAGGTTTTTTATTTTATCATATATGGTGGAATTAAACACTATTGTTGGTATGCTACAATATGGCAATTTAGAGTTCGAAAAAAACTGATAGCAGGCGTAGACAGAAGTTTAGAAGTGTATGGGGGTTTCCACTTAAAAATGTAGGATTTTCATTAGTTAAATGGGGGTAATCAAGTAGACGTCATTTATGTTTAATGTAGATATATTCTTTATATTTGACTGAGTCAAAAAAAAAAAAAAAAAAAAAAAAAAAAAAAAAAAAAATACGTTGCTTCAATTTATTGCACCATAAATAAGATCAAATCTGCCTTTAAAATCAAAAACTGGGTGTTACAAAAAGAGCAAAATATTTTACGGATCTTGATTTATTTATTTATCTTGCATTTTAATGAAGTTTTTTATCACTTTGTTGATGCAAAGTACATAAATTTCAACCCTATATTAACACTTTCAATCTTCCTTATTCTGAAATATAAAAGTACTTTGTCTTATTTTTTTCTCAATCCCTTCTAATTTAAAGTGTCTTCTTTTGTACAATATCGTGTTCTAAAATGTATGCAAATTTAATTCAATTCTCATGGTATTTAAAAATAATGCCTTGTATTATATTAGGTTACAAATTTCAGCGTAACTATAATATAAACAGTAGAAAAAAAATTGATGATATTTTGTGAATAAATTGGTCATAACTCTTTGAATATTGAAGTTAGAAACATTATTTGACATCTAAATGTTTTTTTAGCATTATCTATTAGATAAAACTGGTTTAAAATGAATATGTTGAATGATATATTTTTTGTAATATCCTTAACAATTTTATTTTTATAATGCTTCGATTAAAAATGGGTTAAATAGAGAATAATAACAATATTATTTGGAAAAACCATTCTTTGTTATAATGAAGTCCATTTTCGTTTATACTTACAGTAACTTTTATCAATTAATTATAAAGTTATAAATATTACTTTAAACTGGTGTAATTTATCAAATGTCAAGGCTCACTTATGGAAGATAAAGTTAAGTTAAAGTAATGTTCTGTACAGAATTGTTAGCAATTATGTTCGCATTATTTTGTATATTTAAAATTTTTACAAAAACACTTTTTATATTTTAAAGCAATTTTAGAGCCTTTTAAATAGGTAATAAGAGTGAATTTATTCGGTCTATAACATTGTTCAACTATTTTTTACTATGTAAAAAAAGGTACCATTGTCGTTATTATTATCATGAGTTGACTCTAAATTCTATTACAAAACATTCTATTATAAACAACTTTCTTTGACAGAAAATAAAAAGCCTAACTAAAATTAGAAAGGAAGAAGGTAGGCTCTACGATTAAGTCAGTTGTTGACAACCTACCAAAATTTATCAAATAATGTCCAATGCAAGTGACAACTACCCTGACAATCATCTGGTTAATTACTTTTTCTATTGCTGTTTTGTATATAATTGAATTTCTGGCCTTCCATAATTACATCAAATTCTGTTGGTCGAAGAAAATGAAAGATCTGGATAATGTGGAAACACAACCAAAATCTGATCCCCTCGCACCAATCCCAGCTGTTCCTACCAGGCAGGACAACAATTACCCAATAGTGTTATGATTAAATTGCTTTCTTTTCATGAAAGTTATGATATGTCCTCTGTTATGTTTTCACCCCGATTTGAATTCGAAAATGTATTGATTTACAATCAACAAGGGTTGAGTAATTCTTTTTTAATTTTAGATTTATTGCCTTGATTAAATCATTAGGGAAAGGTGGTCAAATATATAGAAATAAATCTTAGTCATCAAACGGGAGTTTTGTATTTTATTATTGTGTACGTCTAAAGGAGGACAAAATGAGTAGTGCTGCGTATTTGTATCGAGAAGCACATAGAGGCGAATGTGTTGTGCATGTGTCAGTATTTGGGAGTCAATATAAAATCTATTGAAACTTTACAATTAAAAAAATTATATGGTTTTAAATTGATTTTACCTCAAAAAATATGAAAATAATATTGTCGGCCCAAAACTTATTTTTTGTGGTATAGAAAAACAAGTTTTTATATAGACTCAATACAATAATATTTTTGTATGAAAAAAATCTTGAATAACTTTAAAAATATCTTTTTTGGGGGGAAGTGCTCTTCTTTTAACCATTTATTTGCATGTCTTTACTATGCGTCAAAATATACTTTGTAATTGCGATCAAAAATGCAATTCCAATGAGGCAAGAGTGTTATATATTTATATATATTAGTTTGTTAACAAAGTGTCAGAAAGTGGAACCCTCTTGTGGCAAAATAATACATTTTCCAGAATAATAATATTTTTTTAAATTTAAATATATAGGTGTATGTCACTTACAAAGCAAATTATTGTCAGCCCCTGTCATTGTTTAACCCTTTGTTCGTTAAATGGGACTTATACACTCCAAAATTGCTATAAATTAATATTCTTCTAAAATATGCAATATATATATCACCATTATTTTCAGTATGCTCATCAAACATTTAATGAATGTAGTACAATTCTTTATTTCTTTTGATCATGTCTTGTTTAGAATATTTATGGTACATTTCGCCATTTTTAACTGAGATGAGTAATTTAATTAAATGCTTTGCTTTTTTTTTTTTTTCCTTTTTATCTTTTGGACACTTTTTTTTTCAATTTGAGGACTTCAGCACACAATAGTAGTAAGGATATTATAATATTGGAACTATTATATTTATATAAACGTTACCTTAATCAAAAGTGATGAGTACTAATTTTATACTAAACATTCCCAGAAATTTATGAGTATTTCATAGAAAATTTAATAAAAATATAACTTTGATCTTTTTACTATAAAAATAACAAATTATGTGCAGTTGATATCCCTTAGTTAGATTGTTTGGATTTCTTAAAATAGGGTTAATTTCTTCTAGATATTTTGTATTCGCCCAAGTATTTTAGCAGTTTAATTGATAGGAACGATTTCAAAATGAATGAAATAAGGTAAAAATTGGTACAAATTTAAAACTGCAGAATAACTATAATCGTTCAAATAATTTTAATGTATTTAAATATTTTATATTTCAGTTGTTTATTTTTTTACCCAGTTTTCTAACCGCCTTATGAAACGGATATTCAAAAATGAAGAATTAGACAAACCATTTATAACATCAAACTACAGACTGTTGCAACAAATTTATATATGTATAATTTTTAGTTTGCTCTTTATGGTTTCTCTAATTATTTTAGCCAACGGTTTTTTTATACATTATAATATATTGTTAATGTGTCTGAATATATATATCTGTATATACATTATGTTCAATTTAAAAATATATGAATCAAACTGAGCTTCGAATACCGAAGCCAAAAAAATAGCAACTATCCTGACTTATCCTAAGTAGTTACTTTGTAAAATAAAAAATATAAAAAAACATGTAATTTTCAAAGCTTTTCCTATTAATATTCTTAAGCGAACATAAGCATATTAGTATTCAAAATTTATCTACACATTTTTTGGATTTGGGAGGGAGGGAAAAGATACGTGGATTTTCTCAGAAACATCCAATGTTAAAAAAGAAAGCATTAAAAAAAAAGTTATATAAGAATAAATCGTGTATACGTAGATTAATACCTAATAATGAAGGAGCACTTTACTAATTCAAATACTTAAATAAGTAAAGCATGTTATTCCAAATTACTTACTTTTACTCATTATTTTTGGGATAATGATGAAAAACATCCACTAATATATAGCATAAGAAGGTTATAAATTTCTTTATATGTTCAGGTATTCCATATGAGCTCATAAATTCCCATACTCTCCATATTTATAAATAAAGGGTTATTCTTATCGAGTGGTACAAATTTTATTAGTTTCATTCCAGAATAACATTGGTGCCTAACCAGAGAGGAGGACAATATCTTATCTCTGAACGGAGCAAGCTAAGACGATTTGAAAAAGCAAAGAATATTCTCAATTTTCTAAAGGCCAGTAAAATGTTTGCCAAAGTTTTGCTCCTTTCTGATCAGAAAAACCTTAATATGTCTGTGAACAAGTATAATTGTTGCAAAATTGCAACCGAACATCTACATGTCTTCAAATAAAAAAATCCATAAGGCATCAAAGGCCAAATTTTCTCTCTCAATTATATGGAGAGGAAGGAGGGGCTAAATCAGATGTTTACATGGAACTTCTAAGTAAGAAAGTAATACCTTGGTCAAGAAAAAAGTTATGGGGCAATATTGTTTTCACTTAAGATGGAGCTCAATAACATCACTCTACTAAGACAGAGGCCTTCCAAAAATACAACTTTCCAGATTTTGTGACATCAATATGTTGCTGCCTTTCCTCTGAAGAGACGAACCTCTAGGATATGTAACTATAAAAATAGACTTTTTTTTTTGCGATTTATTTATATATATTTTTGATTTTTTTCTGAAAGGAACTATACAATTTAAAAGAAAGACTTATTTTCAAAAAAAAACCATCAAAAATTTCAATTTATCTTTAAGCATATATAGTACTTTAAAACAGATGAACACAACAATTACAAATATAATAAAGTATTTTACGCTTTTAAAACAAGTCAATTTTATATTGAATTCTATGAATTAGTTTGCCCAGATTTTTTATTCAAAGCGTAAATTATTAAAGTTTTTATTAAGTAATAATTTGTTGTTAAATTGTATATGATATTGATTTGAATTCATTCTTTTCAAGCTATAAATTTCGAAAGGTTAACTGATGATTTTTTTAAATATGTAGCTACAAAAAAAAAATACTTTTTATTTATTTATATATATTTTTGATTTTTTTTGTATACAATTTAAAAGAAAACTTATTTACAAAAGAACTTTATTTGTAGTTTATAGCTCAATAAAAAAATTAAATCTAAATCATCAAAAATTCATTGGTAAAAATAATTTTAAGTTACAAGTAATTGTAATACCATTTGCTAAAATTAGTTTTTTTTTTCCTGAAAGGATTAACCATTCTATCGACACTAACAGTATACAATAACATCATTAAGGCTTAGAAAGTTGCCTAAATACGCGTGAGAATATATTTAAAATAAGTACAAGTTGATAACCTTCAAGATTGTTGTGCTCTTATTAAATTCTAGCGGTAATAATTGGCATTTCCCAGATTATTAGGCGTCGGCTAAAATACAAATTTTGTTTTTACACTCATACGTTACTACTTAGTACCTCCATCAATTCAAATGTGTTTTGTCCTCAAAAATGAAAAAATAATAATTATTGTTTTATAATTTTATTTGATATATTGGCATGACTGATGAGTACTTTAGTCTTTAGAGCGCTCATATATCATAACAAATATAATTAATTTTTACATAATAAATTATATTTTTCACTTCAATCATAACATATACTGAAATTGCACTGGCATTATGATATACATTAGCGACAAATAACCAAAAATTAATAGAAATAGTGCTCTTGTTATACATTCACACACTTCCAATAATTCATTACTACAACTGATACATAAAAGTTGACGTAGACATGAAGATCAAGACACTTATTATGCGTTTTTTTTTTTTTTTTTTACACAAATAAATGATCCAGAGTCCAGTTAAAGCTTTTAGTAATACCAGAATTGCTTGAGGAAGAAATGCGTGCAATGAATGTTTTCAATTATTTATTTTTTTAATACTTGTTGTGTATTCCTTCTTGATAATTGATCTGTTTGTTGGGGGAGGGGGGGAGAGGGAGGGAAAGGAAAACGAATTGAAGAAAAGAAAAGGATGAAACTACCTTTTTAATAACTCAAATTTTCTTAATTGTTATGCAAGTTAAGAAGGTTTCCTATGAACATATGAATGAAATGGTAAAAATCATTTAATTATAATTTAATTTAATTATGTTAATCTGTATTTTATTATTTATATGGACTTATTTACTTTTTTATTGATAATACTTATATTTGAATTGTGAATAAATAATAGTTAAAAAAAAAATAGGACAACGTTGTTATTTCTTTTATAAAAATATGTTTATGATATACATCATTAACCACTATATACAGTCCACCCATTGCTGTGTTGTCATACATTCATAAATAAAAACTTTGTCCTTCTTTTTTTAAGTATAGATTTCTTTCTATCTTGAACATATTTATTAAATCATTCGTTTTTTTGGAGTTCCCAAACTTGAGAAAAAAATTATTTATTCTTATTTGTTGTAAATTTAAATTAATTTTGATAGGAATGAACATCAATTTTTACTGTATTCAATTATATTCAAAACCGTACTGAACTATTGTGTTTACCCATAAAAAAATAATCTTGAAGATTCTTTAGAGCAGAGTCATAATTGTAAGTCCTTTTTTCATGCAGAGTATAATTAAGGATCGAAATCTGTGCTATTCCTGCTTATATCTTTGCAAGATACAGAGTGAAAGTTTGAATTAAGTTCCATTATCTTATTGGTGGTTGCAGCTAATTCAATGACAGCTGAGCTGATTAATTCTTGGCTATATCCTTCTCCCCATCGTTGCAGCTGCTTGTTGCTGATCTAATGACCTGTCATGACAGCTTATCTGCTCTTCTCATCAAGATTTTTCAAATGTTAAGGGTGATAATGTTAATTTTCAGGGTTTTTTTGAGCATGCCCATAACAAACTCTATTTTCATCATTATTTATAATGATCTCCATCATTAGTTACTATGTTGTCCCTTCAAATTGACTAGATATATTTTACTTTTTGTTTTACAATCATGAAAATGTATGCAGTTATCATACCACTAAGAATTATCATCAAAAAATATTTATTTAGATATGAACATGTCGTTAAAACATCAAGCTGAACAAAAAATCTTATTTTAGTCAGTTACTTCAATAATCAATAATTTTTTTTTTTCTACAAAAATATGATCACAAAAAGAAGATAAAATGACATTGTTAATATATTGGATGATCAATTTTTACTATAAATACAATCAGAAATGCAACTTTTATTTATTATTTGTTGAAAACTTCATTAATATAACTTTATATGGGTTTTTGATATGGGAATTTCTCTTTGTGTAATGAAAAATGAAGCAACATAATTAAGAGCTAGGACATATGCTGACTCATTTCATTAATTATAAATCTATAATAACATTATATATGTCCTCGAAATATTGGACTGATTATGTATTAGACTGTATGACAAAAGTTAGGATTTTGATATCACTGGATATTTTTTATTTTGCATTTTAGTGATAGTATATTATCAAAAATACGATCATTGTTCATTAATGTCAATTAAGAAACATTATTTACCATTTTATAATTTTGTACATTGAAAAGTGTCTAATAAACTCTTAAAAATATGAACTTTAGTTTATTATTCTTTAATTTCTGGGGTTGATTTGTTTTAATTAAGCATATTTTAATAATATTCTATAATTGTCATATTTTCACTGTATTACTAAGGTATTTCCCTCAATTTTTCGAAAGCATTTATTGTTACCATTTTATTCTTGAGGAGAAAACATCTTCATATGTATTAAGTTACTATAACTGAGTGTACTCGTAAAAAAAAAGAAGAGTAAAACTGATTAATTCTTTAGGAGTTATCTTCTATCTCATTATAAAAAATTATGTGTTAACTTATATGAATTTATCATCAGAAATGTGATTTTATTACACACGGGCTGCATGATTGTTGCTTGCACTCGATCACATAGTATTAGAAGTCATTGACTATCCCTTTTCTTTACTAATTTGGTTTTTTTTTCTCATCTTAGCTATATAACTAATCTGATCCTAATACAAATTTAAAGTTAGAATCTATAATATAAGAACCTACAAAATCTTCTCAAGGAAAAATAAAATAAAATGGCGAAAATATTTGGGAAAAATTACCACTCACGATTCAATCATTAACTATATATTAAATGCAAATGTCTGTGTCTGTGTGAGTTTGTATGTCCAAGAATCACACCGAAACCAATCCATGGATTTTGATTAAATTTTTTGTATAGCGTTTGAACGCCATGGGAACATTTAATAGCATTTTATTAAAACATTTTTTACAGAAGAAAAAAAAGAAAAGTAAATAAGACAGATGATTTTTGATAATAATATGAAGATGGAGTGATCGATACTACTTCTTGAATATTTACCTTGATTTAACCTTTATAATCTCTTTTACTAAAAATAGAAGAGTTTTGAACGAATATTAGTTGCTTATTGTCACGACAATGCCGGCCAAACCTATTCTATCTATCTTTTTTTAAAGTGTGCAAAACATGCAAGAAGATTAGATCTTAAAATAATTTTTATAGTTTATAAGACCCAATATATTTCATCATTCATTTTATTTTCTTAATGTCCCGATCAACGCTAGGAAAACCTAAGTTGGTAATACTTAAAAATAAAATATATATTATTGCATAAAAAAATATTAACTAACAATCATATAGACACATTTTGGCTCCTTGTAAAGACAAAAAACATTTTATAATCTATACTTACTTTACTATTATGACTCCATAGAATAAAAGGCTGTTTCTTGGGACCTTGCTTGATGGTGCAAGTAAGATTAAGAGTGGATCCTTTATTTAAAAATACTTCAACTGGTCCTAATATTTTGGTTTCCGGATCTGTGAAAAGAAACATGAGATATTTAGTTTTTTACATGTGTGCATAATGTTTTTAATATAATATTTTTAATCAAATAATTTATTTCTTAGAAAACGCAAGGTATAGAAATCTTTGAATGAATAAATTATCTGATCATCCTTTTTGCAACTTTTTCCAATAAAATAAAAATTTCCAGACTTATTTACAAATAACCAAATACTAAATGCACAATCGATTTATCGAACAATATTTAGCATTTTCCTATTTATTCATATCCGTTGATATTGATATCGGATGTAAGATATACATATAGGAAAGTGTTGAATTATCTTAAAACATAAATTTATAAAGGAAGAAAATGGCTTATATTTTATCCGACATAATATAGGATGTGGCATCCACCTATATAAATTTGAAATTCAAAAGGACGAGAGACGTCATTTTTGAAAAAGTATGTGAAGACAATTCAATTTTCGGCTTCAAAAAATTGCAATAACTTAGTTTTAATCCTACAAATAGAAGTTATTTTGTTGTCAACAGAATTTTACGCTCAGTATACATTGCAAGCACCTATTTAAAGCCCTTGATTAAGTTATTTTTGGTTTTTTGTAAACCACTTATACCGTAGTAACAAAGAAGATCCATTTCGAATTTCTAGAGAACTCCCTGCTCCATCGTTTAGCTTTTTACGAATTCAGTGAGAGCCGTTCTCCCTAAAAACGTTTGAAATGGATATTGAGTGTCCTATCAGCTTATCCATCTCAATAGGTATGTTGGAATTGCAAGACCTGTCCGCGTAAAGGACTAGTAAAACTTTAAATATAACTGCTCCTCGTTTAAAGTTGTTTTTATGATTGGGGAAAGACATTACCAGCCACTCATATAATGCAATTGCAGCCCCATACACTTCTTGCTGCACCCTGGAGGCCACAGCTACAATATGGGAGAGTTTTGAACAATCATAAAATAGATGCCTCAAATTTTTGAACTGCAAAAGAAGCCCAACTTTTTCTCTTCTTCCTCCCCGAATTTATAAATAAATTTATAAATGAAAATAGATGAGGCTGCAATTCGAGAGCGGAACCATTTTTCTCTAGAGCAAATAAAGGGATTTTTTAAAAGTTACCTGGAGTTTATCAAAACTTTTATTGCTCGTTAATCGACCCAAGCAAAAAAATAGTTTCTGCTTAGACAGGCAAGGGAGACATATAAAGTCATGTAGCTATCACAGATTATTTTCTGAGTGCGTGAAGTCGATAAACCTTTAAGAGCGAAGTAAAATGGATGACCAAACTCAACGACCTTAACATCAGCTTCCAGAAACCGTCGAGTCCCATCGTAGTTTTAAGAAACTCTTGCTGGACCATGCTGATCCTCTCTTCAAATGTAGTGTGAGTATGTTCATTAAAATTCCTACTCAAACGTACGGTCCATAATTATAAATTACTTTGCAGTCTCAACAACCACAATAAATTTAAATATTTCCATACTTAATCAATGTTCTTCATGCCAAAACTCCACATTGCCGTCGGAGCATACAGACGAGATATTGTGACGTTCGGCCATGAACAAAATTATCTAAGGAGCAGATGCAACAATTTGTGACTTTGTGTCAAAGCTCAAAGCTTTCTTGGCAATAATTCGTTTTTGGAATGAAAAATGCTCAGAATGAAAAGTTTGCTATCTTCAGCGCAGCAATATAATTTGTTGAATTTGATAGCAAAACCTAGAAGTGAAGACTATATCATAGAAAATATTAATAATTGAGAAAAGTGAGCTATTGTATTTGCAATTCTGCACTGACTTTTTTTTGAAAAAAGGTTTACCGAAAGAGAGGATGCTCTTTGGAAGTACAATCATTGTCCATATTTCAATTATATCCGGGATATTTATTTGGGGTTGGTCATACCAATTTGTCATCTTTCTAACAATTTCAACTATTCCCCCACAGTTTAAAACAACCACAGACAAAAAATAAGTTTGGGTTTGTAGAAAAAGGCGACAGATAGCCTTAGTAACCTTGTTACTAGTGTCTTCAAGAGTAAACACATCCAGGAATCAAGTTTCATTTAAATATTTAAAAATAGAAGAAGCCCTTCCATCAGATACGAGTTGACGTTATACGTAAGCTTCGATAGAGGCATTGAAAGGGATTTTTATTGGTTTTTTTGGATTATGGGTTAGTCATTTTTTTAAACTTGTGTATAGGAGTGCATTGATTTATTTTATTGTTTGTTTCTTCTTAGAAAGCAATTTTAACTAGGGTGTTTATCTATTTTTGTATGATGCAAATTTTTCTGGATGAATAAAAAAAATGGAAGGTAATTTAGATAATTGTGTCATCTATGAAAGTTCAATTTTCAAGCAAAAAGAAAAACATATTCATACTTTTCGTAACTTATTCCGTAATCCTGTTAACAAACAAACCCAGGCAAAAACATGAACTAAAGTTCGTTGGTGGTAGTAATTATAACGTTATTTAGTACATTATAGACCTAACGTAATATTAATAAATATATCTTTTTTTAAAAAGAAAAGACCCTAAGCAGAAAAAAAAAAAATTGTCTTAAGGCTTATTAAAAAAAGGGTTACCATAAATATTTAAGAATAAATATATGTACTTAAAAAAAAGTTTTAAAAATTACCATTTCTATGCTATGTATATTTGCATATGAAAATAATCCTTGACCATAAATAAAACTTATTTTCTACAAAGAAAATTACATTATATAGATGCATTTTTGTTGCAAAAGTTAATGCAACTCAAAGAAAGAACACATTATGTTCCAGGAAAGTATCTGTTAAATATATGTATTCTTAAGCATTTACTAAAAGTATAAAAAAATATATATGTTTTCAGTAGATTTATTCCACTATCAATTATGGTTTTAAATAATATTTATATATTTCTAAAAAGCTCTTTACCCATCTGTTTTTTATGAAAATACTGGGCGTTCAAAAAGTCTTTCATCACCCATATGCTGACGAAATATAGAGTTTAGTAAAGTACCCATCAATTTTTTTCTATTTGAAGAATTTGAATTTCTTAGAAAAGTGAAAAGTGTTGTAAAATTCATAAAGTTATGTAAAGTAATCAAAAAAATGGAAACAAATAGGTGAAAGATTATAACAATTGTTTGCGTCAGCCATAGCAACTATGAAATTGTTAAGAATCGGAAGATTAACTGCATACAGGGTACAAGATCAGAAGGCATGTGGAGGATGGAGAAAGCTCCAAGGATTGATCTCGAAGTGGTATACCAATACAAAAACATGAAAAAATGAGTTTCTGCCTCAAAACTCTAGCCCACTCCAGTCCTCTGGCCTGAATCCTTTAAACATCTAGGTAAGTCCAACACCTGTATAGTTCTTACAGGTTTTATAACTTGATTTGGAAAAAAACCTCATATATATAAAATATTTTTGCATAATATTGTAGCTGATGGCATTTATTTTCGATCTCAAAAATCATTAAGCTTGAAGAATTTTGACAATTTCAAATTAAAATAATGAATTTAAAAAAATCACATTTTGAAGCAAATAACTGTTTTTCATAAATTGAATCAATAAATACTTAAGTTTTGAATTTAGTTTTAAAAATTTTGATAATATATGCAGTAAAACCATTTTTGGCCAGTAGTTATTTTTGATTGCAAACTCACGTTCCACTTTACTCCATTGCATGATAACGAGAGACTGTATTTTTGAAAAAAAAATTAGAGTTTCGTTCAAGCAAATCAGCCCATCCTGTTTTTAATTCTGTAACCTGATTTGCCAAGCATGATAGAAAATAATATTATGTTATTATACCTTAATTGTGTTTCTAATTAAAAGAGACTCAAAATTTTTAGTTTTTTAGGCAACAAATTTAAAATAGCTAATTTTATATCTGTTTCTAAAAAAGTAATATTTTTATGTTAAAATAACGTCAATTGAAGTTAATTGATATTTTACTCATTACTCCTTTATTATATCTTAAAGATATCACACTCTAACAATTGGACTAATTAATATCGAATTTTAGAATAACTTGTAGTTTACATTAAATTCAGCGAAAAAATTATTTATTTTCAATGTCAAAGTATATTTTAAAACTTGCATGAAAGTATCTCTGGTTTCAAATCCTCTTTGAAAAGACCTCAGTTTAATGAAGTTATTAATATAATATTTTTTAATTATTAATTTATTTCAAAATGATTTTCCTGAAAATTTTCCAAGCTTTTATTGTATTTACCACGGAAAATCTTTGGACTCTTTTCTTCGTTGATAAAGTAAGTTTAACTTCAAATAGAAAAACGCTTAACTCATTCAAAGTTAAGAACATAAGCAAAATTATTAACCAATACTTTTACAGACTAAAGTACTGAAGTCTTTGACCCAAACCAGCAATTTGTATTAGTTAAAAAAATAAAAGTTCATCAGGAAAAGTTTCAACCCTCTAAATAAGTACTTATTTAGCTGATAGAAGAGTGGCGCTTACCACAGAATATAGTAGTTTAATACCAATGAAAAGCCATAATTTTAATGTTTCCTACATGTTGTGGAAGACCATTAAAGGATGTACCATTACCTCAGCATAAATACTTACCAAAAAGCATTTGCATCTGTCTAAAACTTACACTAAGAAATTGAAAAATATTTTTATATATGATATTATTATATCATACAAATACACTAATTTAAAATTAAATTTATTTCAAAACTGAAATTATTATAATAGTTGGTTTTATGTTTTAAAATTATAAAAAATGGTATTTTTTATAAAGAGTCACTAAAGTTTTGCTTGATAAAAATTATTTTTTTTCCATGAATTTAATTTGAATTAAATATAGTTGTAATATTAGATATTTTATAGTCTATAAGATAAGTTGCAATATGTTAAAGAATTATAAAAACGAGCTGAATGACAAATTACTATTTTTGACCTTATTTTGTAAAAATAAATGTAATTATTTTTTTAATTAATTATAAAATATGTATTATTGTGAAATGAGTAGGCTCAACTTATTATTCATCATTGAAAACGAAGCTTAAATTTGAAGTATATTGTCAGTAATCAAACAAATGTAAAAGTTGTTTTTTTAAAGTTATTTTCAAAAACTTATGGGCCTCTTGAGCTACATGTAAAGATATTTCAAAACTTTTAAAACTTTTCTTCAATGTTTATAGTACAATTCAGCACACTTCTTAACCTAAGCCATTTTCATTTCTAAAAATTATTAAATTATTTTAGAACTAGTAGTAATAAGGATAAACCATTGTTGGACTTTATAAGAGTATATTTGATAATCGACATCATAGTAATTGTTGTATGCTTCTTTAATAATAAAAACGAAGTGGTATTTGTTTTTATATCCTAGATTTTAAACATGTTCACAGCTAATCGAATATATAACGTTATCATGGCTAAGCATCTGTTCGCCCAAACATTTTTCAAACTGTCTTGGTCAACACTTAAACTTTGGGTTCGTTTTTTGTTTAGTTTTTAGTGTGTAGTTACTATTACGTATTATAAATAAAAATTTAATTAATCATTAATCCATTCTTTAATTTCAGAAATAAGTCTGTAGCCAGATGTGATAATTTTCCATGCTTCAAAACACTTTTGATACCAACAGTCCGTCGTTCTAATGTATAAAAATATATAAAATATAAATCATTTTCTTTATTCATCCGTCTTGCTTATGCATTTTTCTATAAAATCTTTTTTTAAAGATTTAATCATGCTTCTTATATTAAGTTATAGTAACCTTTTTTATTTAAAACTTACAATAATATAGAAAGCTAATCTATTGATTGTAAAATCAAAATAAATATACTATTGACGTTGAAATATCATCGATACAAACGAAATATGTCTACATATTCATAGCTGTCTTCGTTGCATCGTTCAATCTTTTGCTATCCACAAAAAGAAATGAAAAAGGTCTAAAGATTAACTGGTTCGTGGGCTATTCATTCATTTTATAATGTTGTTGAAATGCTTCATATGTAATAGAATTGATATATAGAGCTTATAAATCAATAATCAGTATTCCTCAAATTATCGATTAGTACAATAACAAGTAGTTATAGATTTTTGAGGGACGCAGGAAGAAGGCTAGTGTTAACCTATGGTACCATTGAATTTTATTCTTTATAATTCATTACGCTTTTTACATAAGTTAGTAGGGGAAAAATGTCAAACTGCTCAAGAAAGATAATCTTCTATATTTAAAATAAGATGCTTCGTAATTCTGTCGAGAACAATTTTGCATTAACAATATTGCTTTTTTTGAGATTTTGCCGCATCATATATTCTTCGCTCTTTAAATGTTTTTATAGAAGAGTTTCAAACTTAATATTTTGTCCTTAACCTTGAAACATTTCTTTTTTTCTGTCGATAGAGTTACATACATTCTTTAATACTCAACTAAGATCAGGACTCTTATTCTGATTTTGGTATTCTGATAAATGAACTTGCATATCCTAAGCTGTTGTCCTTACTAATTAACTCCTCAATAGTGAACTAGATTCAATTACATTCAAAAGCTTATTGAACAATCGTTTATGCTCATAAAAGACAGAGAGTCACTTTGAGGATTTGTTGCAGAGTTATATTTATAAGTCCTAGTTGGACTCAAAGTAGAAATAAGGTTGACATTGGAAGAATTCTTCATAATGTCCTTTCCCTCATCCCTTGTCTCACATGATTGTAGTTGATGTAATGGAAAATTATGACATCTAATCTGCTCTCCACTAAAACATTCTTCAAATTGTCATATTAAAATATTGATTTTCGTTTTTTGTACATGCCTAAATTGTGCCATATTGTACAAATTTCCATCACTATAAATGTATTTCTTGATTCTTGCATGTCCTTAAAGAAGAAAATATACATATTGCAAATGGACTTCAAAAACCATTCCTAGGTCGGATGAAGTAATTGTAATTTTAAAATAATATGCTCTTTTTTTATAAGTTTCAAAACATGTTAATTTTCAGATTGGCCCGTAATTTTGGTTTAAACTATTTTGCAACAGGATATTTTTTCTTAAATCATTTTGTTGTAGACCATATTGCCTTCAAGCACTTTTGTCTCACATTAATAAATTATATAATTACGTCTTTATTTTCTATTTTTACTTTCTATTGATGTTCCCTTTGAATTTTTTTGATTAAAATATGTAATATTTATTACTATACATAAAATGCATTTAATTTTATTTTTTCATGGAATAATCATAGAATTATGCCGTTAAGGGGTTTATTTAGAATTCATAAATTAATTTATCATAATTGCAAAAATACCCTCTACCCTACAAGACAATATATATATATATATATATGTACATAATAAAAATATTCATTTTTTAGAAAATAGTTTGGATGTTCATGATTTAACATCAATTTGAAATTGGTTAATTACTTAATTAAAGTGACTGGGTATATTATTACAATATTTGTTAAAAGGTTAAACTTTTATTTCAATATTTGGTTAGATAATTAATTCCATATCTTAGTCAAACAGTAAAAATTCTAAAGGATCTTTGATATTGGTAAAACTATATTATATATACTTAAATTTTTTTAAACGTATGCAAATAAAATCCCAATTATAATCAAAATCTCTGAATTTCCATTATAAATACATTGAAGAAATAGAAATAAATTAATTATGTAAAGGTTGTGTTATCAATATATAAAATTTTATTCTCCAAAGGATTAAAAAAAAATAATCAGTTGAATTACATATTTTTGGAATAATTAAAAAATGAAATTTTATATCTGTAACTTCATCGGGCTCGGAGCTTCTTTTCAAATGAGTTTGACAAAAAATCATACAAAAATATTTTTGGGTTTTTGTTTATAGTTTGTTCCTTCCTTTATAAAAGTTTAAGTAAAAGAAAATACATTATATTTCAAAATGATGGCTTTAATAATGTGTCTATTGCGTTCTATAAGTGTGATAAGTTTACAGTAGATGACGTAAGAAACAACAAATATTTCCTATTAATTTTTTTTACTGTTTTCATATTATTTTACGGAGTATTGCTTAAGTGTGCGTAAAACATGGACACCCCAAAGAGAAAATAAGCAATATTTTAGATTTTTTCTCATTTGCGAGTAAAAAATTAAGCCATTCAGCATATAATGTGTGATGGTTTTCATATTCGAACAGATAACGACGAGCAATTTTGAATTAGTCGAGTCAGAATGTAAATTAGCACTATTTTGATTGCCAATGAGATAAATTATGATGGAAAAATAATACAAAAAAATCATTAAAAAGTAATTGAATTATTTTTACTAAACTTTAATTAAAACTAGATTTGGGAAAACAATTTTTGGAAATATATACTTATATAATAGATTTATATCGGCAATGCAGTTAAATTTGGTCTTATCCCTTCAAATTGATTTTTAAAACACCTTTTGCACGGTATCATTGCAACAAATGTTTAATAAAGGTACTTGATTAAGTTTACTAAATAAATTAGTTTTGTGAAAATTATAAATATATTTCTTGCAAGAAAAAATAGGGTTATTATACTAAATTATATGATTTATCAATCCTAAATGCAACAAATATTTATAACATATATATAGTTGATATTTAATACTAGTTAAAAATATTTATTCTGGGAGATGTTTTGTTCCTTGATTGGTTTTACTATAGACAAATAATATTGGGAGGCCAAAAGCTAGAAAATATTTTGATATAAAATTTAGCTGTTAATAAAGATGGATGTAGAATAAAAGTAAAGATTTTACAAAATATTGTCCTTATATAGCAGCTCAATTCTTTTACCAGAGACTATAAAAAAAAACTGCCTGGGTATGACAAACTTCCATCGAGCCTATCGTGTCGGCTTTATATATTTCTTACTCACTTAAAATCATTATTTTGTAGGTAGTGTTTTATCATTTAACAAAATATATTTTAAATATTTCTGTTAATTTTTATGATTCAGAGAAAATTATTTGTAGGAACAAAAAATTAAAATATTTATAATATTTTTGAAAACTTGGGCAACTCCTTTTTTTTATAACAATGTCAAAAATTATACTTTTACGTAAGTAAAGACATTTTACTCCATAACCAAAAAGTACACCCATAAAAATAAGTTATTTTTTATTAGTTATTTAACTCTTTGTTAAAAACATCATTTTTATAACACAATTAATGAACTAAGTAAAAAAGTAATTCAACTTTATTTCATTACTTCATGAATAGTTAATTTATTATAGTAATTACGTAACTTAAATTTTGTATCACTTGATAACTATTTGGTATATTTTAAGTACACTTGTAAATATCCATTAAAATTATGATAATATTAGTGTGAAAAAGTAAAGCTGAGAGGAAACATACTAGAATAATCTTAATCACATTAGTTTGGGTCTGAAAAAAAATATAATTTTTTATTTTATATAAATAACATGTCAATTAATTATTTTTTATAAAAATTACTATGAAATATATATTTAAATTTTGGGAATCGAATTTAAACATATGAGTTTGAAGAAGTTGCGTTCATTATAAAAAATAAATATGACAATTTTTGCTGGAGCAAACTAGAAAATATACATAATTTGCTTAATGGAACATTCCGAATTGTCTGTTGAGTCTGGAGGTCGATTTGAATGGAGTATTGAGCCAGGAAGCAAGGTTAAACTGATATACTTTAAATTAATGATACTTTGCAAATCCACAAAGAATGATAAAGACAACAGGGAAGGATCCATAGGGCATTAAGGCATAGTTTTCCTTAAACCGTTTCTTAACCAAAAATAGATCTGTTTATTTTTCCTTAATATTTACCTTCGTACGTCTCAATCACCAAAATGAAAAAAGAATCCAATATATTAAGTATAAAAATTAAGGAATATCTTTTAATCAAAACAGTTAATTGAATTAATAAAACATGTATTAAAATTGTTAAATATTATTATGCTAATATATCCTTAATTAAGCATTATGAAGAAAATAAAGAATTTCATTTAACATAATGTAATATTTATCTCTTATTTTTAATGAGTTCTAGTTCAAATTGTAAGTAATATACCGAATGGTCCATATAAATCTGAATAATTTAAACTTAAAATTTAACAGGATATAATTTACTAATTAACTAAAAAAATTAAAGAAGATTAGTACAATAAATAGATGTGTGTCTCAGCTCAAAGAATGATTAATTTTGCGGCCCTTAGTGGCAATGATGGTTTCCAGTAGTGGCAGAAGTCCTGACAACTGCATTGGAAATAGTCCTCAGTTTTGGCGTCCCAGTTCTGGGTGACAATTGGTATGAGGGCCTTGGTGTTGTGATCAAGTACACTGAAGGCCTTCCCTCGACATGCATACAAAAGGTGTAGTCGAGGGGTGTGGCATAAGGGCTGTAGAGGCCAGCAATTTCAACAAAGAGTTCAAAAGACTCATTCAAATTATTTCCATAGAGTCTTGTCAATGAATGAGACTGTTTTCTTTAATTGCTGATGTGAAAAGTGACGTCTACAACCTCACAAGGCTCTTTCTACCTTGTTTTTTGATAGTTCTCTAGACAGTCTGATGTAAAAGTCCGAGATATTTTCCATAGGTCCACATGAAGTTGAGGGGATTGTCCTGGGATGTTTTCTTTAGCTTTACTGGGTCCAACTTTTCCTTTGTGACAGAGCCTTTCTTCCTCGCTAACGTTTCATACTTGCTGACAGGGCAGACGGTGATCCTACGACCAGCTGATTAGACTGTGCAAATGAAAACTCATGGATCCCACGCAAGTGCAATTTTCTTGACTTGTACGTAAGCCAGAGACCTCAAGTTTGGTTTATGTTGTACTTAATTTATTATTCTTTAATATTTTGAAATATTAATTAATTTCAATCACTCAACTTTCATTAGTTATTGAATTAGTAAGTGTTCAGATTTCAATGGACCACCCAGTACGTAGCTCTATAAAAATTAGAAACAACATAACACTTGTAGTACGCCTATTGAAACAAAGAAGAATGGAAAAGACAAAAAAAAACGACTTTTCAGAAAAACATTGAGTTAAATTCACTAAACTTTAATTAAGAATAACTAAATATGGTAGTAAAATCTCAGATAAAGGATAAAAAGTATATAATCTTAAATGTTTCAGGAGGATGCTTTCAGCGATGAAATGTAGACTCAATAAATAAAAAGTATATCTAAAAACTTTTGGGGTATATTATTTCCCACTTTACATACAAAGACGTAACTCAATGGTAAAAGTTTATTGATTTATATAGTGTAATTACTTAAATGGTTATTTTTACATAGTTGTATGTATTTAAACTATGATGATAACATCCATTGATCATTTTATACAACACCCGATCTTTTTACATATTTAACTATTTATGTTCAACTTTTTATACCAATTTTTTGTTACAGAATGTTTCGTACTTTTATAACTAATTAGGCATGTACATATAGTTTTAATATATTGTACTTTAAAAAATAAATATAAAAACTTTGACAAAGTACTTTTTTAAAACAAATGTAGTAACATTTGTCCAACACACACAAAATTCAACGAATTTTATTTAATGTTAGGAAAAATAAAATATATTTGAACTATTCAATGTATTTTTTTATCAATTTATATCCATCAATAATAATAATGTTTTGTATTATATTTTAGAATAAAACTATTGTAATATCATAATGAAATTAGTTTTATTCGTAATAAAGTTAACACAAGTAAACCGGCCATTTGTCAGGGCCAGCTATAATCTTTGATTATTATCCTACTAAAACCTTTCCATTTTTATAAAAGTCGAAATGTTTTTCGATCATGTACCTAAATAAACAAGTTAAAGTTATATTTTCTATAAGTATATATGTTGTTTGTGGACTTAAAAATGATACTGGCATGACTAAATTACTGATTTCTTGTGAATTTTATGTAATCAAGAAAAGACAACTCAAACAAATTTTTTAAATATTTAAATACAGCTTGTTTGTGGAATCCCACGGTGTCATTAAGACAGCTCAGAGAGAACTCAAATATATATGAGAGGTGTGGCAGTATTTATCTCCAAGTTGCACCCAAACTTGCTAAGTATAGGTGGTTGAGTTTGGCTAAATATTGGGAGAGTTGTCGGATGTTGGTGATGAAGTTTGGTTCTCTTTGGTTCTATCGGGCTTCTTGATGTTATAACCAGCCTGGATGGAGGTGCCGACGATCTCTGCAGCTTTTTCAGTACTGTTTTGGAAAAGATCGTAATCGCGTTGTATTTATGTTATTGCTCTGACATTTTCACACTTAAATTTATGATATATTAACCACACATGTTTTTTTTTTAATGCGTAATCAAGCCTCGTAATTAAAAATAAAGGGTATAAGTATTTTGTCATTGCATGTTTTTGGACCTTACTTTATATTTCCATAACCCTGCCAATATAAAAACAATTTGGAATTATTATGATATTTTTTTAAATTGTGTCATGAATCAATGTCAAAAAATTATCATCAATTTTTACCAAAGTTGCTATAAAATGCTCTATAGTAATAAAAATAAATAAACTGTCAAAATGAAATTATTAAATTTTATCAATATTATTTAAGAAGGGACATATCGAAGCAAAACTAACCTTCTCATAAATCAAATGATAAATCTCAGCATAATTCAACATATTGGGTGTATCTATTTGGTTATAATGTACGTTTTTTTACTAAAGGTTGTTTTTATGTTTACTAAATCACAGGAATTATTTAAATATCCTGATATCCTGATGCTTTGACAATGAAAGCAAATTGTTGTTATAAATATTAATAACTTGCGTTTTTATGAAGATGATAGTAATTTAAAAAAAATAACTTATAATTGATGTTCTAACAAAATATAATCTGAAAAAATAACTTCATCTATACTAATTAAAGTAAGGGATGTTGAAAATAGCAGCAGAGTTGTCGTGAATATGACAAAGAAATGAAAAAAGCATAAACTCCACGCTGTATCTATTAAAGGTGTAAAAATAAACTACACCGTTGCCGATTTTCAATTTTACTCCAAGTCCAGAAAGGACTTCAACTAATACCTTCGTAGCATATGAACTTTTTAAAATAACATCATGTAAATAGTATAGAGTTTAGCCCTTTGTTAATGAAATGGGATTTTCTGTCATTCCAAATTTGATAAATTGAATTAAAATATGGAATCCCATATATCAATACATATATATTATAATATAATATATATTTTTTAATAAGTTTAAATTTAATTTTCTTGGAACGACTTCCAAATTTTGGTATATTTAATTTATTTGTATACTTTTAAGTCGTTCATTTGCTTTATCTATTTGTTTTTTTTTTAATTTAAGTTCTTAAGTTATACACTTTGCCACAAATGTACTTTCACTCAATATCATTTAAGTTTATGAGTACATTTTTAGGGTTCTTGGACAACCATTTCTTACAGAATTTTTTTTTTCGCCGAAGAACATTTTCCCGAAAGGGAAATTTTTCGAACGGACAATTCGCCCAAGAACAATTTGCCGAAGGATAATGTGCCGAATGGACATTTCGCCGAATGATTATTTCGGACATTTAGCCGAAACATAATATTTAATAAATACTATATTGATATATGGGATTCCATATTTTAATTCAATTAAGAAAGATTTTATGATAAAGTGCCAAAATTGATATCTTATAAATGTCATAAAAGTAAATGAATTAGTGTTCTTTTCCAGAAAATATGTTTTTATACATATGTAACTCTTTAAAGCAATTACTTAGATAGCATTACTAAGAAAGTTAATTAAAAACATTTTTAGTTTGGCAAAGAAAATACAAAAACTATTCTGGTAGCCCTGGCAATTAAAAAAGGTTTAAAGAAGAGCAGTTGAACTGTTATTTTTGTCGTTTTATTGGATTAGCTGCTATGAGTTGAAATAAACAAACACAAGTCCAACTCTGTATCAATCATAGAAATATACAGGAATTACACTGTTGTCGATCCTCAATTTCATACAAAGTCTGGTAACCCTGCCAATTGATTAACATTTTTGCTGGAGAGCAGTTTAACTAGTATGATATTTAAGTAAATTATCTTCTTGCAAGCATAAGAGGAAATAAATAAACATAAGACGTGCTCCGTAACAAGCAAATAAGTATTAATGATTACTCCTTTACCTATCCTTAACTCTATTCAGAGTCCAATTTGGAACAAAACTTATAGTTTTACTATCTGTCATTGATGAGCACACACGCTCGTGGTTAAACTTTATAATTAAAACGAAAGAACAAAAAGATGACCGCTTGTGAAAGTTACCAACTACAAAAAACAAAAGTCTTTTGATAATTAATACTTCGGATTTACATTTTTATTTTTATGGGACTTTAGTTTATCTTTTTGACATAGCGTTCTTAGCGATTAGAAATTTGTATAATATTTGATGTTCAATATAAATTCTTTTGGTAAACTATTTTTTTCTATGAAGAAGAAGAAAAGTATAAAAAAAGACATTTTAGATTTTTTTTTTTAAAAGAAATCAAATTTTATATATAGAAAATCAAAGTTTTTTATCTCATATCTTTTTAGTAACGTACATACATACTTAAGTATATCAGTTTCAAACGTGAGTAAAATTCAAGAACATGTCAAATGTTTATTATTGTTCCCCTTGGAATTACATCATACATATGAGAGGTCTTTCTTACCATACTAACGTTGAATTAAATATAACAGTATATTTTAATTTAATAATCAAATTAAGTTTATTTCAAGAATTTTAATAAATTGTGGTTATTGCATTTAAAAAAATCAAAATAAGTATATGTTGTAAGGTTTTTCTTATTGTTCATTTTGTTCAAAAAAGTCAATCAGCAACGGTTGAGTAAAATTGAAAAATATTTATAGGTAGCTCAACATAAAGTTTTGCAAATTAAAAGTGACTTTTTATCATTATCATAAAAAAGATTTGAGATTAAGCTTTTTATGATTCAAAATAATTTATAGATGACTGAATTTACTGTAGGATTTTTGATTTAGAAAAAAATTTACAACTTGAATAATAATGAAAAATAATTAAAAAGAACAATAGATCTAATAAAACGTGTTGCGCACCATGTTGTTATATATTTTTTTCCCCCTAATAAACATCTAATTTTAATGAAAATTTTCTCATGTCGTTGCATTATTAGTGTTTCAGAGGGACAATTGTTTTTATATATTTATATTTTTTTTTTTAAATAATGATACTCAATTATCATTAATACTTATTCACTTTGCTTTATGAAATATATATGTTAAATTAGTTTATAACTTTATAAACAAAATATAAATTATTTCGTTAAAATATAGTTTCTACTGTATCAAGAATTATTATACAATATACATATTTTAAATAATAACCTTTTTTTTCTGAGTAATATGTCTGAAATACTAAAGCAATCTAGATCAATTTATATTGAGTGCTCTTCAACAACTTTTAATAAGAATTGAAGCTGCAATTCGTCAGTTGTTAACGATTCACTGCATGCTTAAATGAGTGCCACTCCTAATTTCGATTGGTTATTCACATCGTTATGAGCATCAATTATTTCAATGTATTTTTTTAATAATTCTTAAACGGGCACAATTTTGGATTAGGTTTAAAAAAATTTATAGGAGCTTCAGTATCTGGATACATTTTTTAAATTTTTTTTTTTTTTTAAAGCCTTTGTGTTGTCAGAATATTTTTTTTATTGAGTTTTGGTTTTTTATTTCAAACAATATTTTATTTTTCGATACCAAATGGATAATTAATTAGATTTAAAATAAATTCCATAAATGGTAGAAAATGTTTGATATGCCATTTTTGAAATTAGAATATTAAATCTGGAATAATTAAGTAATGATTTCACCAAATTCAAATTATTAAATGAAGCTGAGGTTGTTCAGAGAACTGATCATTGTTTTCAAATATATTCGTAAAATAATGATAAAAAATATCCAGAATGCTCGTTGCTCTTTATAAGTCAATTTATGTTGTGACTTAAATAACCACCTTTTTAGACAACTATAAATAGTGGCTTCGGCCAGGATACAAATATTTTTATTTTACGTTGTGGAGTATCACCAAGAAATAATTTAGCTGGTTCCAAAAATTCTTTAAAATCTTATATTGGAAGACTCAATTAAAGATATTCTCTGGGAAAATTGATAATTTCTTTGTCGTATATCTTAAGTGCAACATGTTATTTTGCTATTTACAGTTCCAGGCTCATAATTAGTTATATCTATCATTTGACTCATTTTTTGGAATCTTTTGAACAGTAAAACCTCGGGAGAAGAGATTTTTTCCATGCATGTATAAAAATGAAATAATTTCTTATTCCATAATATGATACCTGCATACAAATGATAATAACTTTTTATCGAGCATTTATTCTAAAAAAATACAAATTCCGGTTTTTCTACATTCGTTGTATCAAAACACAAAGCTTAATATTGTCGGTTACCTCCCAATCTTGAACGGCTTTAAAAATTGTAATGGCTTATGCTTCATCTCTACTAGATGGAAGCTTAGGAATATAAAGCAATTTAGAAATTCCTTTTCCAGAAGTTAGTATTAAGAATACGATTGATCATGTGTTTTACAATTAGAATTGACTTTATTTTGACATCCCAATTGATTACCAAAGGAACGTCATATCGGAATTTTATATGTATATCTTTTAATTTTTTTGATCTATGTCTAATTTTCTGTAAACAGTACTAAGTGTAACTAAATATTCCTAAACTACTATAATTAATAATATGAGTATAGTTCCATAAAAGATGGATTGACATGGTAAAAAAAAACACTACAGATTAGAAATTATGTTTCTGAGCTTTAAAAGGGCCACTTTGATATTTGGGACAACTTTGAATGACTGATAAATGTGAATAATTTTATAACCAATACAGTAACAAAAAGAATAATTTTTCCTAAAAGAAAATTAGTGAAAACGTAAAAATATTAAACAAAACACATTATATGTAATAGTTTTTTTCTTCAACTATTTTGCATTACAATTTAAATTTTGATTATTTTTTTTCACAGAGAAGCATAAATATATATCTTAGTGTAAATTAACTTATCTTTAAAAAGTTATTAAACGTAAAAAAACGGAATTGTGAATTGTTTTCACGATAAACCATGAAGAAATCATTTATTTTTCGAAAAAAATTGATAATATTCAAAACTTTGAGGACGTTGAGGAAAATAACTTTGTAATTTGTATTTGTTTATCAATAGAAACGAGTTTTGACCTTGTGACTTTTTACCTTTTAACAAAATAGAATTTAAAAAAATCCCTATCTGAAGATATGTGGCATATCATTAAAAAAGCCTGGTAAAATAATTATTCTTAAAATATGTTAACAAATTGTTTTCAATTTCTATAAGGAAATAATTTTAAATACAGTACTATGAACTATTAGACTTACAATGTTTTCTGGGAACTTGGACTTGTCTAAATTCAATGCAAGACGGGATCTTTTCTTTTGCTATGTGTTGTTAATAAAAGTATGATTTATCCATTCGTTTAATGAACTTTGATATTTTACACTCTGAAATATATACAAATGCTTCGTTATCCGTTTAATATACGTTAAGTCTCCATTATTTTTCAGTATGTTCCGGAAATGTTAAATATTAAAATATTCAATTTTTTTTTGTTCATCTTAACAATGCCTTGTTTATGATTGATTCGTAAATTCACCAATTCTTTATTGAAATTTTGTTATGTTAATTTAATTATTTTGATTGCTGAAAAGTCTTTTCCTTTGAATTTTTTTAATTCACCTTTTTTCATTGCAAGAACAGAGACTTCCTACAAGTATTGTACTTGTTCTTCTTCAGGATTGAAGACTACAGTACCGTCTAGTTCAGTCTAGGTCCTGTCTTTGATGATTTCAGACAAATTTATGCCGTCTTCTTTTAATCAATTCTAGTTCTGACAGTCCAAAGGAAAAACAGTCTTAAACCGGCCCCAAGGACTCTCAGGACCAATTCTAAGACTAAACAGGACCAAAAAAAAAAGGATTAACACAACAATACGTTTTAGAATAAATAAAAAAACCAATTAAAGTATTATATAAGTATGAACAACTATAATGGCGTGACAAACAGCTTTTAGTAATTGAGTCAACAACAAAAAGGGTTTTAATTGTACCTGGTCGATGTATATTTTCTCTCCTTACAATTAAATATTTTCTATTTTTTTAGAAATCTAGTAAATACTTATTTATTAATTTTTCTAAGATTTAATCTTTCATTTTTTATAGTAGAAACTATAATTCAATATTTTAAATATATTTTTGACTTGATATTGAAAATCTATTTTTTTTTTTGCAGTTTGCCAAAAAAATCAATGTTCTTATTATTCTTTACTATATAAAAAAAATAATTGAAATATATTGTTTCTCCAATACTGGACAAAGTTCGACAATATATTAAATAAATTTTCATATATGGCAGAACATGACTTTTAGATCTTTATCGGTGCAATTATTTGTTATTAATTCAATATTAATATGGAATGATATTAATATTATGAAATTTTATAATTGAATAAACAATAAAAAGTCATTGAATAACTTATGACATTAAAATAGGCTTATGGCTTCAATTACACTAATAATAAAAACTACATTTGTTGTTTAAATTTAGCAAAAAAAAAAGCGGAAAAAAAATAACTATTCGTTCAAGAACATTTAAAAATTAACACAGACACAATAAATATTTGACCTTGTTTAATTTAACAAATTAAATTTTAAGTATATATAAAAACTAATTGGAAATAGTTTATTAGTAAATATGAAATTAGTACTTATTGAGTTATTTATTATCCTGTTTTACCTAAAAGAAAAGGTTAACTTACAAGAGCTATGGATTGAAAATACAAATTAATAAATTATCTAACCAAGTTCATAGATTGATAAACTTATTAATGCTTCAATATACTATAAATTGTTAAAAATATTATTCAAATTTATAACGAATCGTTCGATATTCCACATGTATTGGGCATTATAATACAAATAATGACTATATATCATTTTGATTAGTAATTTGGATTATCAACTTGAAGGTGAAGTTATATTTTTTAACCAAACATAATAGAGGTTATTGACAGCAAAAGCAACATTATAACATTATGACCCAGAGAAAATGTTGTTGTTATAAAGCAAGGTTTATGTAGGCATGGAGCTTAAATAGGTCTGTCATGCTATAGCATATGTGGGCAACGTTCTTACAGCAATATGGTAGCTTTAGCAAATATATAAAATATAGCCACAATGCGTCTCTCCTGCATTTTTCAATCAAAACAAATTTCGGTTTCTTTAAACAAAATTTTTTTGCAATGACCATTTTTTCTATCAACTGTTTAACATTAACAAATAAATGTATATATATAGTGATTGGTAATTTTATCTGAACATTTTTTCTGCCAATAATTTAAATATTTGATATATTTTAATACAGAAACATCGATTCACGGATCCGGGATCATGAGTATATTTTGAAATAACTTATAAACTTGTGGCACCGTACTTATAATCATGTTTTTATTGTAGGCTTGAAGAAATGTAAGAAACTCCATTCGCAGAAATATAGAAATGTCTCAACAATAAAAAAATTATAAGGTTAAGTTCTTACCCAAAGCTTAGAAACTTGAAAATGATGACATTAATGTTGTGTTAAAATTACCTACATATAACCTAAGCCTATTAAAAGTCTCTCATGTTTTGTTCAGCTATATGTAATTACTGGGCATTGCAATAATTGTTGGGTATTCACTTCTTTCTAGAATTTAATCCTTTTTTCACTTCTCAATGATCATTGGAGAATAAATTCAGAAAAAAAAAGTTTTGAAACAAGATTATTGAATTGAAACTTTTTCCTTTTCATTTTACGTATTTAAATTTTTTTATATACGATTGGATATACGTATTTAAAACAAGGTTTTTCACTATTCAAAACTAATAAAAAATCTTTTTTTATACTACAGAAAAAGTTATTATGTTCTCAATAAAATATAAATAACAGGAAAATTTCAGTATAGTATGGATAGGAAGATTTTTGAAATATCGCAATGATGTACATAAATGTAATGATGTTATTTTGGTAGGGGAAAAAAATAATAACAATGGAGTCTTATGTAGTTTCTTTTTTTGTAGAGGCAGACAATATTTTATTCTTGCTTGTTGTTTTTACAGTGAATTTTTTTTTAAAAGTTTCATTAAAGTTTGTATCATGTTAGGAGGTTTAATGTTACAATACTCTATTGTCTCATAAAATAGGAGTTGGAAATGCTGTTGAATAACAAATTAACCAAGTATTTTTTTTAGGTTATTCTTTCGTTTTCTATTACAGAAATGGAACATGAAACAAATGATAGGGCAAACTATTATTTTTTTTTAAAATTAGTAGAGTTGAGCAAAAGTTGAGCATACTTATATGTTGATATAGTGTGTTTTTCACAATATGTATCAGAAAAAGATATACTTTAAGATAATAAAGTGAAATTAAAATAAAATTAGTAATGAAATATTTCCAATTTTTACAAAAAAAGGAATATTAGAAGCAAAAAAACAACTTTATTTATGAAGTTAATAGCGGGAGTATTTGGCATTGCTCAGATTTATAAGAAAAAATTGGAAAATTATCTTAATCCCTGTGAGAGTAAATCAAAAACAAAAGTAATCTATGATCTATATATAAAAGATAATCTTTTATGCATACCCACACAGTCAACCCTAGAAAGGCGGAAATTTTTGCTGAGTCCCTCTTTTGAGCCTATTCAGGCTAAAATAGGGATATCAATTTGGGAGGGGGGGGTTCATATAAGGAGGGTTATGCTAAACCCAAAACACAAAAATTGTTTTTTGCAATTCAAGGATACTAGATAGAGGGTGGAGTTATTATTCGAAAAGTGAACGGTATTTCAAAAAAAACTATATGAATAACTAGGTCTTTTTAATTAAATCAAAATCAAAGAGTTATGGCAAAAAAAGAAATTGGTGAAAATTGCAGTTTGGTTTTTTTTAGGTGCAAAATATGAATTTCAAATAAAATAATAGATTGTGCAATAAAATATAGTTTTTAGTAATATTTCTGCAGATTCGTTTGCATTTAAATTTGACTCATAATAATTAATGTTTAACTGAAATATACGTTTCTTTTTGTTACTCATTATTTCGTCAAATGTCAATTTCGAATTTTTCAAAAAAAATTACCCAAAAGGATAAAATGTTGTTATTAAATTTTAGACTTTAAGTTTACACAATAGTATTTTAAATTTCTGGATCATTTCATTTCATTATTTTTTGCTATTTTTGCAAAAATGAACCAGTTATCGAGATATTTTATATTTTTCGACAACATAATTCTTTAGTGATCTCATGTTTTTGCAAATATAAAAAAAACTATATTTAGTTTTGTGTTTCTCTTTACAATTTAAATAAATACTATTTACAGCTTTTTTTGTGCAAAATTACTATGATTTTTTTTGCAACTTTCTTTGCAAATTTCGACTTGGGATTTTTTTTTAAGAATAGGAAAAGTTTACTTCTTATCTAAAAAAATTTTTTATCCATACATTTTGGTGTGATGTTTGAAGTTTAAAACACAATACATTTTTTAAAAAATCATAATAATACTTCTAAGGTTACAAGCTAAAACTAAGTGTATTTCTGTTTTTATTTTTGAGAGGAGTGGGGAGGGGGGGGAGGAGAGGCTTTGCTATGATAAGACTTTTTGTATTACCTTACTTAAGGAAATTGATATAGTGTACAGCATCCAAGAGAATTAGAGCAATCCGGAGCTTTTTTGACAACAATAAAATATTAATGTTACTACTATTTCTATATATAGTATTTAGAAGTAGTTCCAGAACAATTTTTTTAATTTTTCAATTAGTTAGACCACTTTTAATATAATTTTCCTTTCCTGCCTTGTAAACCTTTGTTAGTTTTTATATAAAATATACAGAAACTGAGGGGTAATAATTTCATTTCTAAAATTTAGATAATATATTGAATATTTCAACAAAGTTTGTTTGTACAAAAAAAATTTAATATTTTTACTTTAAGAATAATAAAAAACATATATTCTATCAAAACCCTGAGCTTATGATGTTACTTTTAAAATAAGGATTAAATTTTTCTCATGTATTCTATTCACACAAGTATTATTTACATTTATATTAATTCATATTTACGTGTACAAATTATATGAAGTAAATATTACAATTTAAGTATGTTTTATTTTTTAGGATTATTTTTTAACCTATTCACTAACTGCGCTATAAAAAGGATTTTCCCCATTGAAGGATTAACAAACCGGCAGATCATACATTATACAACCTTAGACTAATAATATGTATGCAATATTGAAACAATATATTTGTTTTTCAAAATAAATCAATTTAAAATAATATATAATCTATCAATTTATATATTTTTCAAAATATATTTAATAATTTATAGTCGTAATATATAATGTAATTACTAAAAAAAAATTACACTTTTTTAATTTATGTACATTCATTTATTCACAGAATCCAACTTCTTTTATACACATAATATTAATATTCAATAAATCAAATATGCATATAATTCATATTATTTAACAGTTGTGTAGGATTTTTTTTTTAAATTTACTCCTTTGATTTAGTACAATACTGATATTTTTATTCTGAAAAATTAGATTGATTCTCTTTTTCAAAAAAGAAATAATAATTAATTGATATCCGTTGATCAAAAGGCAGAAAATTAGTAGTTATTTTTTATAGTACATTTCATAGAATTGTAAGGCTAAAATATTGTTGAATAATTGTAGATTTAAATTTAGATCTTAAAATTAGAGCAATTCAAAAATTCTAAAAAAAAGTTACATTGGTTTTTATTGTCATAAAAGTATGTTAGGATAAATGAAGATATGAAAAGTGCAATTTGTAAATAAAAATGTTACGTTTCGAATAGTCAATTGTTATAATTTTCAGTGAGTAAAAAAACCAAAAACAAATATGATTTTTAAAATGTAATTTTCATTATTTTACCTGCAATTATATATAGAATGAAATATTTACATGAAATAATAATCACACTCTGTATTTTGTATAGGCATATACAGGATTTTTTCACATATACATTTATCTTTAACAATACTCAAAGACTAACAAGGACTTATATTTAAAACTCCCTTTCAAATCGTCGGTGTAAACATACTCATTAATAGATATTCTCTTATATAGAATTTAAAATTTAATGTTAACAGTGTGGAAAAGCAAAAAAAACACTATTCAGGTTACCTAAAGCTAAAAACCAAGTAGCAAAAAGGAAAAAAAATAGTAATAAGTTATTAATTATTAAGTGATTAAGTTAACATAACTTATTTTAAGTCTTGCATCAGACTTTTGATTGCTAATGAAAAGCAAGGAATTCTCTAAATATTTAGTTTATATAAATATTAGAATTAATTTCCAATTAAGAGATTTAATGCTTAAACTAAATATTCATCAATGTAAATATCTATGTTTCACTTATTTAAAGGTTCATTATGTTGATTAATGCAGGCATGAATTCTCAAATTTAACTAAAGGGGTAAAAGGTTCAATTCAGTAAGGAGTTTAGTAACTTTTAATTAGCTTACATTCAAAAATTGACAAATTAATATGCTTTGATATTTTATTTTTTGTCTGCTAGGTGCGTTGAATATTACTCTGTGGCTAACTGTGCGCAATCTCCTTGAACCTACAATTGAGCCTGAATAGTGCATGAGTAAGCAAAATTATGTGACGGTTTGTAGTATGTTGTTGTAACTTGTTAAGATTTTAAATGCCACATGCTGAAAAAGAATGTGCATAGTGTTTTTCATAGAAATAAAATACATTTATACTTTTTAATAATAATAGTATAATTAATAAGTTTTATTATTTTTCCTTAAGATGGCACTTTTCCCTGTTGCTTTGTTTACATAACTAATATAAATAAAAACAGTGTCATGGTTAAGATATGTTTTGCAAATGGAAGAAAATTTTGCATACACCATACAAGAAAAGGACAAATCAGAAATTTGTAATTTGTATTATATTATAAAAATTATGTATCATAAAAACAAATTAAAACACATTTGGAAATCTTAACGTTTGAACAGCATAAAATTTGTATAATTTTTAATTTGGTATAAGTCTAAATATAAAAATACAACACATTTTTGTAGCAAAGGGCTAAATGTACAACTTGCTCTTAATAAATTGTTCTCTTGAACTCAATGTGTGTAGATTTGATTTACGGTCCCCATAGAAAAAGAAAGATATATTAATTTGGGAAAAGTAATTTTGTATTTCCGGCCCCTTTTTTTACTACTAAGTATATATTTTTTTCATTATTGGTGATATTGGATTATACGATAAAGTGTTGTAATTGTGCAAGTCACATTTTTTGGACAGTATTGCTCTTGGCCGGTTCAGTCTGGAATTATCGTGGATCGAGTTAGTTAGTTAAATATTTATTCCTATAAACCATGGATACATAAAATAAAATTGTACAAATACATACAAGGCAACGAACGCGACCGCACAACAGGATATTTGTGCTACTACAGGAGATTTCATTTGCCCTTTGCATTGCACTGTGGGGACGTTTTCTACTAATTAAAAGATGGTTTTCATCTGCGTAACAAACAAAAAATTTATTAAGTAAGGTATCCATAATCGTATTCCAAACGACAATCAATAGAACGGCCCTTTGTGGTCTCGGAATTCAATTGTATATCATCAAATTCCCCTGTGCAATCAAAACTGGCAACAAGTGTGCATTGTTGTTGATATATAGATTTTTCTATTGTATTGGTCACTTGTGAAAGAGCCTTCTCAACTTATAAGCCACTTGTATAGGCATGTTGTAAGTGGAGTGTTAGAATGACTTAACTTCATATTTCCATTGTAAAATCTGCTTAAGTACTTTAAGCATAAAATTGGAAAGAGTTGTCGGTTTGATGGATTTGGCAGGCTGTAATCTTTTTTAGCTGGTTTTGGCAGGAAACTTAGTTTTATTTTTCCAGCATCTTGGTGTATAACCAATGATGAAGATTACTTTATTAAAGTTCTGAGGTATAGGCGACAATTCTGTCCTCAAGTTGTTGCAGTACAACTGGTCTGAGTTCATCAGACTCCGAGCTTGCGAATAAACCAAAGGATTTGAAGGATTCCTTATCTTGCTGCTATCGAATAAGTTTATGTTAAAATCATTTACTTCTATGGATGTTACAGAAAACGTTCTGAGCCAAAATTGCTCGAAGTTTTGCTTTGTTGAAAAAAAAATTATTAAAATTTTTGAGCATAATCCCAGGAATGACTTAGCGCCCAGTTCAACCTTCCATCTTTTCATTGATGAAGACCTACAGTATCCAAACTATTTACATGCCATGTGTTATCTTTTAATCCCATCAAAAAAAAAAGGTCACTAGAACCAAGGCTTTGATCAATCTAAAACAGAAACCTCTCGTAAAATATCTTGTCTGATTCTTCTAAGATGATAATTTTTTTTTTCAAATCCAGAAAATTAACTTGGGGAACAAAAGATGGCAGGAAAAAAGTATTTTTGATATGTACTTATACAGAAAACATCTTTTTTTTTAAAACTATGCAATCTATGTTTCTGAAATTTTAACCATACTTAAGAAATAATCAATAAGCCAGGACATAAAATGTTAATGCCTTATAATTCCTTATAATAAAAATAACATTTAAAAAGATTGTTACTATAGGTAACGTGACCCAGATTAGTAGTTTTACCGTTAAAACTTAATTTATTCTCTTTTTACAATATTTATTTTTGATATATTATTGATTAAAATAAGTAAGTATATTAATTTTTTGCAAATACTTAAAAATATATATAAAATTTAGTTATTAAATTATATATATCAATAAAGTTTCATTTTGCATAAGTATGCAAATTTTCAATATCCTTTGTTTTTTTAAAACTTATAGAAAATATATATTGATTTTGTAAAATAATTGAACATTTTGTTAGTTATCATTTAGAAATAGTGGATGTACCCTAAGTAGCTCGGAGTTATTTTTGAATTTATTTAACGTATTTTTTACTCAAATCTATTGTTTGGTCGTTTGGAAATATCTTAATTTTTTAGTTTCCATGATCAGTCTCATCTCAGGTATTTAAAAGTTATAATTATTTTTATATCAGACTTAAGAAATATTTTAAATAAATCTATACAAAGATATTTAAAATAAATTCCTAAAAAAATATGTAAAATAAATTTATAAGAAATAATATAAAATAAATTTATTAAAAAAATATTTAAAATTACAAACACAGACTCTAACAAACTTATTTTGAAACAATTATTTTAGTATTTGTGTCTTACATTAAGATAAAAAAACCATTTTTCTTGAATTTGAATATTTATCGTAATCATATTGGTATTTTTCATATACTATTTTTCATACGTCATAGAGGTAAATGAATTAGTTTTATTTTTCAGAATTCTTTAGTTTTATTAATTAAGTTATGTCTGTTTGGTGTTAAATACTTCGATTTTTATTATTCACTCTTTGTAAATAAATCCAAAGCGAAGGAGGAGTTCAGAGGCGTATTGAAGTGTCCTTAAACGTTACCGTAACATTGTGCCATATTATGACATATCCTCTACGATTGAACTATTTTAAGACAGATTACATTTTCAGCAATGTGTAGCTAGCGATATTTGCTATTCAAATAGATGCAAGATCCTTCTTGGCTTCCACAGACTTGTAGATCAAGCGTTGTACCTCTGGGCGGTGTTCAACCAAACCAAAGAGAACTAAGACCCTGCTATTGTTTGTAATCCCTCTGTCAGACCCACTCTAATTATTTAAAAGAAGGATCTATAAGTGCTCGCTTGTCCAATCTTTTTTCATTATTATCTTTTTTTTTTCAATAATAGAACAATTCGTAGTCGTTTTGTATAATATTTATTTATATCATCATTAAGTTGCTTTTATAATTTTTTTGCCATTATATTTAACACTACACAAGAAATTTGATAAATAAATTCCCTTAAAAAATAGTACTGATTTGAAAATCGTTCAGTAGCAAAAACGTACATTTGGCAAATGATTCTCCATCAAAATATCCGTTCACCAAATTGTCCTTGGCAAAAATATTCTTCTGCAACATTTTCTTTCGGTAAAAAATGTTGTTTGCCACATGGCCACGAACGACTGCAGAGGAAGTTAAATTATGTTGCAAGACTACTTTGTGTACTTTTTGTTTACTTTTTCATCTGACCTAAAACATCTTATTACTGAAATGTAGGTTATGGTCAAGAAAGAGGCAAATATAATTTACAGCTTTTGCATGTTATTCCAACCCATGGTTGTCGATACAAAGTGGGCCAAAATTATGGAAGACTTTCTCTGTACCAGCTGCAATTTAGTGAGTAGAGGTATTACACGAGAACAAACTAATAGAATATTATTTAATTGTAGAGCTATATTAACAAGTAATTTGTATAGAACACTTTAGCAGAGATTTCATTATTAATACTTTGATATGTTGTTCTTTTTTATTAAAATATAGATAGTAATATAAAAATGAACCTTATGCCCTTATATGAACTTACTGGCCGTGTACCTAAAACTACATTTGGGGATACTTCCTCTAAATAAATCAATTTTATATTCTGTATTTTCTCTTTAAATATAAAAAAAAAAAATTTGCAATGTTAGTAATGAATTAAGCAATTTAATCTGAAAAATATTATTACTATTTTTTCTTCGAATGACTGTGTTGAAGGCATATATCCCACTGTGTTCAGAGAAAAATTATACTTGTTTGGTTTTTGCGATTTTTATGAAATAATGGCTGTCAGAGTCTGTCATAGAGACATAACTTTGTCCATACATCGTCGTGTGAAGCAACTGTTGTAAAATTGAATTATTATTTTTTTTTAAATTATTCAGTGAAACACATAAATACAATCAAAGAAAACCTTATTTACATTATCAAAAAATAAAGTCGCCTTTTTCATAAATGACATGTTATAGGCTAGTAAAGAACTTTGCACATAAATTCTTTAAAAGGTGTACTCTAGTTTGGCTCCAACAGTGATAATGGCGTCCTTCATTTGGTCATTTGTTTTAAAATCGGACTTCCTAAAGTTTCTTCCTGAGTTGTTTAAAGTATCAAGTCCATAGGGGAACAGTCAGGCTTATGGTCAGCCCAAGACTCTTGATTTACAAGCACGTTGAGAAGGACTTTTCACCGGGTCATTCGAATCAAAGACTTCTCCCCCGGACGAAGAGTTCTCTTCAAGTCATAAAGGTATAAGTCTTGCTTCACCCAGTCGTGCATTGAGGTCTGGTGGCTGTCTAATTCACAATCAATGCATTGTCGATCACTTTGCTTCATTTGCATTCAATAGTGCAATAAAGTGGCTTGGCCATATATTTCCCCTTGATATTGACCTTGAAGAAGCTTTTGGTATCCCTTTTTCTGTCACTCAGTACACTGTTGAGCTGTTACAACAAAGTGATTTGGATATATCTGATAGGGATTTTCCACATGCAGATAGATCCAGAATTGTAGTTTTACGTTGCTTCATGTTTTCAAATCTGATGCTTTTATTTCTCAGTCGACCTTACTAAGTTTTTGTTTTACAGTTTATTTGGTAAATTAATTCTTAATAAGTTATGTTGGTTAAACATCGCAATATTACAAATTAGACAAAGAATTGCCGTTCAATTAATGTTGCATTTTAGAAAGAGAGCCTGTAGTAGTGCGTATTCTCATTTTATCTACAACTGTTTGCAAAGCTGATAAAAGTAACGCATTTCTATCAAATATAAAATATGTTGATAACTTGTTAATCTATCATTTGTATTACTCTATAGCCTTCAATTACTTAATCCTGGACTAAAATAATGTAAGATAATTATCGTTAAAGCATGAACATTTAGGAGAAATTGAAATAATTGGTTAAACTTGTAAAAAAGTATCAATATATATTTCAATACAAATCATTATAATGAAAAAATAACACAAAACAAAAGATTCAGCAAATCTTAAAGGCTTAGCTGCGTATATTTCTTATCAATATTATTTGTATTCTTTTTTTGTTAAAAGAGAAGATTAAGGATCACTCTCATGCAGTTAACATTTGTTAAGATGTTTTATTTCTCCAATATCTTAAAAAAAATATCGAATGATGAAAGAACTGTCAAAAAAAATTATTTCTTTACATACCATTTTTTTCATAAGACATCATATCTAATGAAGAATCATGTAAAATACTTACATAACATAATATATGTTTGTTTTGTACTGTTTTGCGTTTGATCTCGAAGCATCAAAAATAATATGTACTTTATTATACGTAATATTGAATCAAAACATGTAACTTTATTTATTTAAGTAGAAATGTTCAAATTTTTGATAGAGGTATGGTCTTTATTGAGGTGAGTTTAATTTTTTTTAAAGTATTGAATTTTTTGCAGATAAATTCGAAATTTTTCAAATTTCTATATTTTGACTTCCACTTTGATCTTCACGTTAAAAAAGAATTACTGTGACTGGTTTAATTATCTCTCTCATATAAAACTTTGAATACAGAGAAGGCTATATGAGCTGATGGCTGTTGAACCATTCAAAACACAAGGTAGCTAAAAAAGTCATTCCTCACGTCTATGACAAAAAATTGTGTTGTACAGATACATTAATTGAAAAAAAAAAAAACAAGAGTCCTCTCCTGTGATCTGACTATAGTCCCAAAAGTTTTGAAGTACAAGATTTTGGTCACAGGAATTATTTTGAAGCAGTTGGCAGCGACGTTTCTGTCATGCTTGAACATTTGGTCGAGTTTTTACATAAAATTAACACAGCTGATTACATGTAGATCCTGAAGGGTGCCTTGATATCCAGGACGAAGGAGAAGTTTAAATTAGTTCTTGTGCAGGACTCTTCCTTGTTCAATTTAATTTAAAAAAACTCAGTCATTCCTATCAAAGAGGGTCCTGTTTTTAATAAAGGCTGAAATATGGCATAGCAATAATCTAGAGTTGAACACTCTCAATTGACATCTTTGGGTCATAGAAAAAACCATCAAACCTTCCTACAGCAGTTTTAGCTTCGTAAAGGCTTGTATCACTAAAGATTGTAGATGATCCCCGCTCATCATATAATAAAGGATGCAGCACGATTCAAATACAAAGGATATTAAAGATGGAGAAGGTCACATGGAAAAACTTCAAAAAATTTCATTAGATATGAAGAATAAAGGACATTGCTAAAAATATTAAATATGTTATGCAAGATTTTTGAAAAATCATTATTCTAATTTTTTGCAAATAAAATCTTTAAAAGTAATAAAATTATAGTTTTGTGTCAATCCCTAAATAAACTATATTCCTTCTGGTACAATACCCCACAGTATATTTACAGGGTGTGCAAGTTGTTTAAATTCTTTTTTTTCAAACCCATTGATTTTTTTATATTTATTTTATTTCATAAAATCAGCTCCAGGCTAAATCATAGTCTCTGTATGAGGTCGAAAGCGCAAGCAGGCTTACAACACTTGCTTGTGGCATGGGTTTTTTTTTTTGTAAGCGTGTACATCTACATGTATTTCAATTAAAGGTAAAAAATGATATGGAAAAATAGGCTTTTTGTATATCTATACTTCTATAAAATAATCTGTAAATTGGTGATTATAAAATAATTATATTCATTTTCTGGGCCGGTATCGATAACACTGAAAATCTTTAGTGTTAATAATATTTTATGTTTCACATATACATTACTTGGTTCAAAGGATCCAACAATTTGGCTTGTCTTGTTGCACTCATATACAAAATAATTTACTGTCTCCAGTTCCTTTCTTCAGAAAGAAAAACAACTTATTTTCTTTATAAGTTTTTCTGTGTATACTTCCAATAGAGGAGTAATCCTGTATTTTATCCGGTATAGAGGGAAATCCAACAAACCACTTGCCTGACTAGTTTATAATTGTTTAACAGTGATCTTCATGCCCTCGTAAATGGGAAGTATTTATACGACATAACATATAGACTATTATCCTTACCTTATACACTACATACATACTGACGTAATTAAAGTCTGCATATTGTAAAAAATAAGACAAAAAGGAGGGATAACGAGCTTATCGTAAATTCTTAATTCACCAACCTTCTTTGCATACATAATTGCTTGAATTTTTGCAATTAGGAAAAACCATGTGGTGCTCTAACGATGTGGCAATCAGCAAATCAAAGGGCTCAAAAACCACATTTAAGAGTCCTTTTTGCAATTTATCATTCTATTATTTTGAAGAAGACCGTCTTTTTAGATTTTTCCAATAAATATTTTTTTAAGAACCTATATTTTATTCTTCTGATAGTGTAAAGTTAACATTTTCTATGACCATGTTATGCTTATACTTGATTCAATTGATATAGCAGTTCATTTTTAGCCCACGGGTAGAGTTTTCACAATTATACAACCATAATCTATTTCACAAATTAGTTTATCGATTTGTTACTATGTGATTTTTTAGTATGCAAGTTATCGAATTTAAAAAAAAAATGGATGTTCTAAAAAAATTTAAAGCCTCACACTATTAATAATAAAATGAAGAAAAAGAAAACTTTAAGCGAATAATACTTCTTCAAATTTAAAAAACAAAATTGCACAGAACTTTAATGAGGGGATATTTCCCGGTATTCCGATTAAACATACATTCCGAGTAAATGAGAACTCCTAGTAAGTAGAGAATGAAATATACTAAGGAGTAAAAAGGAGTTATTTATTGATCTCTGTAAAATATTTTTATATATTTTCTTTTCATTCAATACGTGATAAGTTTATATAATTACTTTAATTAATAATTTTCGTTTCAATTATGCTGCTTTATTTGTGGCATTAGTAACTTTATTTCATGCTCATATTTGATAATAAGATTGATGGGGATATAATTAAAGTCTCTATGTACTAATTTAATTTAAAGTATGAAATGTAATGTAATTTACACTTCATTCACCTTCCAATGCACAATTACTTATAAATTATATTGTTTACTTTTACTATAGATGATGCAAAAATATTTAATGTTTATAATTCGTTTGCATGTGACGATATATGACCTATGATATTTTTCGTTTTGAGGGCCAAACCAAACAGTTTTTATAAGAATGAAAATCTATTTTCAATCCATATTAAATAAAATAGTTAATTAGTGTTTTATTTTTTTATGTAAAAGCGGTACTGACAAACATATGTGTTAATACATTTTGGTTTGAATTTAAGCTTAAACAATTAGTATTCATTCCTCTTTCTGATATTATTAAAGATACATTTATTCATATAATACTTCTTAACGTTGATTCGTAATTTTTCTAAATTATTTAATTTTAATCTTCTTTTGTTAACCCAATATTTTCCCAATACTAGAAGATCCCAAGTAGTTCTAACTAACAGTATTTGTATTATAAAAAGATGACAGCAACGCTTGAATATACTGAGAAGGTCATAAAAATCTTAAGACTTTAAATTTTTAAAGGCCTTACAACTGCTACAGATGTGGTCCTTTGTCATGGGGACCCAGTGGTAATACAGAGTGGTTTTGAGGACCTTGGTGTTGGGATGACGGACATTGCAGGCCTTCCCCTCGACAAGCACCCAGAACGTGTAGTAAAGGGTGTTTGTACCAGTGCTGTAGTGGGGTCAAAAGGGTTACAAAAATAATACAAAAGGTTTTTCCAACTGAGGAGATTTTTTTGTATTGCTGATGTCAAATGAAGCCTTTTTTTAAAGAATTTTATTAAACCTTTAATGACAACATGGTTTATCTATTTGTTTTAAATTGTATCTTTTTTCTCAATTTTTTATCGTCTTTATGTGAAAATATAAGTGTTTTATGTGTGTCTACACATATCGATATATATATATATTTAAAATTATAAATTAATATCGCGATATGAGGAAAAAAACATGTATTAACTTAACACAAATACCATTTGGGAATTAATTTATTTGTTACAAATACAATATAAATAGAGAGGGATTAATCAAAAATATAATATAGTATATACAAAAAAACAAAACATTTAACATTATTTGTAAATTTAAATATGATAAATGTTTTGTTTTTTTATATACTTGTGTTTTAAAATACTTTGTGTATCACTGCAAATCTTAAGCGTAACGTTAACCCTGTAACAACAATGTTTTACATATTCGACATCGTCTTAAATATCTTCTTTTTTTTGGCAAGTTTTATTTTCTATAAGTTTTTTATATTTCTGAGTATTTTATATTTGTCCCATCAACATAAAACAAAAAAAACAATGTTTTTGTTTTTTGTAAATTGAGTGTGAATGATTACATATGTTTTTAATGCTAGTTGATTGTCAATTTTTATAAACAATTTATTATTTTTATTAAATTTTAGGGCCTGTAATTTGCAACTAAAGTAACCACTTTTGAGCATAATTAAATAACAAATAAGCGATTAATTGATGTTAAAAGTTAAATTTATTCAAATTCAATGCCTTTTTAAAAAATTCCAACGCCTATTAGAGAGTAGCGATCATTTAATTGAGTATACATTGTTTATTGATTAAAAAAACAAAACATGAACGACTTTCCAATAATCATACATTTAATCAACTCGATTTACATAAATCTTTCGACCCTTAATTTCATCAATAAAATAAGCTATTAAGATTAGTTATCAATCTAATAAAAATAGACATTGCCTTTATATTCTATATATCTCAAGAAGAACGTCATATTTTTTAACAATAATTAATATATGTGAGCTTTTAGGAGTAATACGCCCAATCTATCATAATATGAGTGATGACATTAGATATATGTTATATTTAATTACATATCCGGTATTAATGATTTTTTCCCAAAAGGGTGCTCGACAAAAAATGTCTATTAAGCCATGAACTATTGTATCTTAAATGACTTTTTATAAATTATTATATTTTATTATAATATTGCAAAATTTTACATATATTTATGAACTATTAAATTTGAATAAAAATATCTCCCACATTAAACTACAGTTTTAATACGATGTGGAAAACTATGACATTTGTTCAGCATGTTATGAGTTTCATACTCTTGAGAATTTTACAAAATTGGAGATTGGGTGGAAAGTAGCATTTACCTTATTCTCAAGAACGTTTCTCCAAAAAAGGTCCAACTATTTGAAACTTGGTGTTAAGAAGGGCTTTTATAAAAAAATTATGTTACAAATATTGGATACTTTGCCACGTTTATCGATTTTTGATTTCAATCCGATATATCAAGCTACTTTTAGTTACAAAATTTAATTAAATATGACCAGCGGACTTTTAAAAAAGAACTTGGTCACTATTTGTAAAACTGATAAAAAAATGTATTCATTATTTTAAATACTTAAAATTTACTATTTTATTATTCACTCGTAGGATCTTGTTATCTCCTAAAATATCCAGCAATTTCTCCCGTGAAATGAGAAACTAAGAAATATAATTAATGTACAGTGTTTGGCAGCAAAACGATGACTAAAGAAGTTTCTCTAAAAATAACTTGAACAAAACTTGTAAAATAGGTCACTCAATATGGCCACAATAAACATCAATTACAGTATTTACAGGTACCAGGAGGCCTTAACAGAAATGATAACAAACTGGAGAGACAAGGACAATTTTTTGGACTGAATGTTTTGCACACCTCTTATGGACTGTTTTTTGTTTTCCGCGCTAGCATTCGAAAACAGGCTCCTGGAGGACTTCACAATGTCTATAATCCTTGCCAGCTGAACTTCAGCATCTAGGAAATCTGAGATGCACTGCCTTTTACTTTCTGTTCGTCATGATCACCAGATGACAATTTTTGTCATATAGAATGTGTATACAAAAAGAATGGCTGAACCCAAATGTCAAAAATAATATTATATATTTTCTTATTTTAATGAAAAAATTACCATAAATTATAATTTCATGTTTTTCTAACCAACCCTGTATAACTAAGTCTTACAACTGTATAGAGAAACAAAAATAAGTAACATCATGATGAATATGGTAGTGTAATGAAATATTATCTTTAAATAAATTTATTATGCCTGGTTAAATGTATTTCATATATTTTATACCTATCTACATAATAGATAATTTATCAAACACCTTCCTTCATATTACAATAGGAGTTGCAAAATCATTTATTTTTAATAGTCTATTTTGAAGATGTTACTAAGGAGAGGAGCATTGACCCTGAACTCAGATTTATTTTCCTTGCACAAAATAAGTAATTGACTACTTATCATATAAAACATAATGTATAAATTTAAATTTGAAGGAACATCCTGTTTGAATTAATTTTCAAATAAGAATATACGTACATGTGATATAAAAATAAATTAAAGTTAAAATTAACTTCGGTTAAATAATTATGTCTAAGTGATGTAGCGTCGATAGCCCATTTTTTTTTTTTGGGGGGGGGGGGCTCAAGTTTAAAATTTTGAAGAGCCTACTTTTGACCAAAGTACAACCTCATGGTCTAGTTTTTTTCTACATCTCTTTGTCTCATTTTTCTTTTCTTTTCCCTTCGTATCGTTTTACATTCCTCTACTTGTATATTTTCTTCTACGTTCAATATTTGTTTTTATTCCCTTCTATTCAGTCCTGCACTGCGGGCCCCTCTGATATTATATGATTGTATATTGGTGTTTATTTTTAGGACTAAGTTGCCCCCTCAAATGATAAAAGCTAGCTCCACCTCCATCAATATTTATTAAAAAACATTGCAAAAAAGTTTGGACTGTATAAAAATAATTTATAGGTAGCTCAACGGCCCTTAACTTTGGAAAACAAAAAATTGAGAGTTCTTTGAAACCTGTCCATATACTTCAAAATAAAGCGTTTTTGCAAAAATAATAAATTTGTAATATATACATTTATTAAAACATATTTTTTTTGTCCAAAATAACGTCAATTGAAGTTGATAAAAACTTACTTCATAAACCTTTTTCTTGAGGATATTGTAATCCAACTTTTGTACTGATTAATATTATAATTAGTCATTTTGTTTAATCCACACTAAAAAAGCAAATAAATGTATTTTTTAACAAACATGTTCCTATTGACTTCATTTGATGTTTTCACTGAATTTTAACAAAATTATAAATTATTATTTAAAATGAAAACTAATTTATTAAGCACTAGATAAATAAATATGAAGTAATTTCTAATCAATAATTGACTTTCTCAATCCCATTTTGCTAAAGGAGATTATAAAAGTTGTGATCGTGAGCTCTAGAACAATCTAAAAGATCTGGGATCATCTTTAAAACCCGATAAAGGATTTTTAGGAGGTTATGGAATACAAATAATGTTTTACAGATTACAAAAATAGTCTTTGATTCATTCTTTTTCGAAGATTCTGTCAAATTTTTAGTGGAAAATTGTAACAAGAAATGGATTTTTGATATTTATAAACAATATTTTAGCAGATTGATGTGAAAAGTCAAGTTAGGCAATGTTAAATATTTGCATAAGTCATAAAATAACCAATTATATTTGAAACTTTAGGTCTTTTCGGGTATTATAAAAATAAAAATTAGACTGAATTTTTTTTAATGAACGAGTAGAGGATCATGAAATAGTCAACTTCATCATGGCGTTATATCTTACCTTCAGCATCCTGTTCACTATTTGTAATTAAAGATCCCAATTTTGCTAAATTACTGATGACTGTGTGAATAGCTGGCTTTGCTATAATACATTTTTACTGCCTTTTTGCTCATAGAAACATCTCAAATGTTAAAATTTCATATATTATTAAAACTTAGTTAAAATAGCTTTTTTACTTCTTTTTATGTTGAAACGCCACAAATTTAAATTTATCGTTAAATCGGTCAAATTTATTCTTAAATTGAATTTATATATTATTATTTTTTTTTTTTTTTTTTTGGGGTTTTTAGACAATAAAAATTAAAATAAAAAAATACGTAACCCAATTGTTGGAAAGTTCATAAATTGGACATATGTGGAATTTTGTTATTACAATACTTTTTAAGCACTTTTAAAAACGTTATATTTCACAAGTTCTATGAATATAGATGATATATCATTTTTCTTAACTTTTATGTCAATATGCTAAAAAAGTTTGTATATGCTACTATTTATAAACAATCTTGTTTCTTTGAAACTTTTATTTTCTATATCAACAAGTATCAAGAAATTTTTTTATTATTTTGAGTTATAAAAAACAGTTGGAGGAGTTTTTTTTTTTTTTCAAACAACATATGTTTTAATCCAGAAAAAAATTTATTCAAATTTTGAATATATATTTTAGCTGATTGTAACATTTAACAATAAATGGAGTGTAAAGCTAAATGTGTCAATATTATCTTTGCATAATTTATTGACTAATTTACGTGTACCACATTGTAAATAAAAAATGGTTGTCGTAAACAAAATATAAAAAAATATGTTGAATGCCCATTTATTAAATACATTGATTAGATAATAAATATTATTTTTAAACATTTTATATGTTCCATTAAGCCTTATTAGTTATTATTATGGACTTATGCTTGTCGGCGTGTTTGTTTGTCTGTAGGTCCTTCTGAAGGACTAGTCTATTATTAATATTTGATTAAATACTCACTTTCCCTCTTGCGGAGATAGTTAGTTTAATTTTCAACAATATTTGGAGTTAGGGTAGCCAACAATGGAATCAGTACTGTAATCATAGTTTTGAGTTTTTTAAATTTTTTTTTGAATAACTCACCATTAATTATGGGTGTCTGTAAAATTTGGGTGGGATAGGTAGAGCTATATTAATTTTTGAAAGTAACTACATTTGAACGAATAACCAATTACTTTTTTTGACACTTAAAATTAACAGACCGATAATTTATTTATTGGTAACACAAAAAAATTTCCAAATTTGTTTGGTTTCAGCACGCTCTGTTATTAATGTGTGCGAATAATTAAATTATAATAGGATTGTATTTGTCAAGCATAAAATCCTTGATATCACATGTCATAACATCCTGCATAAATAACACAAAAAAATATGTTCTGTGTAGGAAATAGTATATGTCATTTTAGAAAATATAAATGATTTACCAATTCTAAAAATAACGAAGCAGCTACAAAATACTGACGCTTTACGTCACCAGCTCAGTGAAGCATATAAAAATAGAGCAAAGGACTACTTTTCTATATTTTTCATTACTAGTTTTGTACGTATCTGTGGAGATGCCTAATAATTCCAATCAATGATGTGTACTATATTAAAATTTTCCAAGATTCATTCAGGTTATTCATGATGTTCACTCATTTAATCATTTCTTGTTCCGAAACAACATACATTATTTTTTCCTTCTATATATCAATTTCAGTGATTAAACTCAGTACAAACATCAAATAATTCATCATTGTCATAGCAAATATTTATCAACGGAAAAAGTAGAATAACAAAAAAATAAATAGGATCGTTTATCATAGAAATGCCAACAACTCTTTGAAAAGCTGACGAAAGATTGTTGTATGTATGAACAGACAAAAATAATTATATGAAAAAACTGTATTTATGGACAGCAACATGAAAACAATATATAATGATTTTTGTCAGAATTAAATGTGAATAACATTGTTTTTATTTGACAAATTGTAATACGATGGTCATTTGAAAAGTCTGTGCAAAGTACGAGAGATAGCACTACTGGCCTGTATCGAGCGTAATTTTAGTTAGTAGTAATTTTTGGAAGAACAAACCCCAATTTTCAAATGGGCTTTAACGACTTTTTAAACATAAAAATTCGTTTTTGTATAATTTCAATTTAAGCCCATGTTTTCAATCATAATATTTGGATAAGAAATTTTAAAATATAAATGTAATATAAGTTCTTACAAAATTGGCTTAATCGTAGAGAACTCTTCTAAATTAAGGATTTAAAAGTTTATTTCCATTTATTTTACAAATGTCCGAAAGTAAGCCACGTGGTAAGTATGCCTGTGGGGATCTAGGAGGCTTTGTTTTAAACATATCCATGACTGATAAAAACATAAGAAAAAAGTTTACTTTACACGTTCAAAATAAGTCCATGATTCCTCCATGCATCGATAACTTGGTCGGACAAAAAATGTATCTGTCATTGACGTTTGGAGAAAGGGATACCTATGTTTTGTTGACGGATTTACTCAATGATCAACCTGATGCAATGTCCTTGCTCCTTTCTAGAGTCGAAGGTTCTAATCATTTGTATTTAAGTATAATATAATGTCAATCAAGTTTTCTTTGTTCAGTCCTGTGCATTTAAGGATTTTGTGCGTAAGTTTCAAAAGCATGTCACTTTATACGTGTAAAAAATTTTTTTTATGGGAAAAACAAAAAAATTATGTACAAAATAGGAAAATTTAATAAAAATAATTGGAATATGGAATAAGAAATCTAATGAACATAATCAAGGATATTTATCATGCATTTTGATTATTAGTCTTTGTAAATAATTTAGGCTATTACTTGGCTTAGATGTAACTATATTCTGCACTTTTTTGATGTTATCTTAATCACACAATATTGCTTTGCCCCTACAATAATAAGACAATTTTTTTAACTAAACTATTATTATCATCATGTGAAGTAAGCACAGAAGTAAACTTATGCTGATTTCAATTAGGCCTTAAAATTAAGGGTTGAATGGAAAATTTTGTGTTTGTGTTATCGAACCTTCACAAAATAAAAGGAACAGGGATTTATTCAAAAATGAGATTTCACAATTTCTTATTTAATCTTGAAATATTTTCCAACCTATACATGAGTATTAAATTGTATTTAGTTATAGTTCATTATTTTTGAAAGGAATAAAAATTGATTACCATCATAAAATAATGAGAATTGAATACATTTTATTTGTAGGTGCATATCAGGACCATTATAAGTTTTTTAAATCAAAGAAAGGTTCTGAACTATGGCTACAATTTTTGCATATTCTAACTCATTTAAAAAATTTGAAAACAAAGTGTCTAACTCACTCAAATATGCCATTGAATTATGGGGCTGTAAGAATTAATGAAGTAAAATTAAAAATTTGGGATTTTTCCCATTTATTGATTTTTTTTTCATGATTATTTTTAAATTGAAGCGAATCTTTTTCTTTGTATTATTACTTCTGTAATGAAGTAGAATAGAAGATATGTTTTTCTTTATGATTGTTTGATAGTCACTTAGATTATGGAAAAAGTGTCTGATTGATTTTGATCAAACTTGGTAAGAAGATTATATTAGGTCCCAGTAAGAGGCCTTTTAATTTAAAGAGGTAAAGGTCGAGGTAACACCAAACCTAATAGTGCGTAACTTTAGAACAAATTGAAATTTATAACTCAATTTGATTTTAGAAGGAGGTTTTGCGTTTTACTGAGTGATCATTCAACTTTGTTTGAGTTAACTCTACAAAACATGGAGATGATCCTTTTGTTACTGAATTTAAAAAAAAAAAAATTTAATACTAAATCTAATATAAAAAAAAATAAATTATTTGTTTATTGAAGGTATACATATTTCTTATGAAATATTTTTAATATATAAAAAAAAGTTTAACTAGTCAATTGATATATCGAGCAACTATGTAAAATTCCATTATTCACATAAATGAGATACAAACAGTCTTGTCACATATTAATATATTTTCTAATTAATTATGTAAATAACATTTTCTGTTGTAAAGATTTTTCTTACTTATAATCAGAGTTTTTCCTACTTAGCTTACACCTAGAATCTGTCCAAATGGTAAGAAGAAAAAAAAACCTGAGTTATCTCTAACAATATAAAAAATAAAGGCCAAGAGAACAAATGTTTATGTATATAAAAAAGTATCCAATATTAAAATAAATATATTGAGTTTAATAGTTTAAATCATAATAATACTGTCGATGTTTGTGCGTGAGCTATTATTTTTTTGTTTTGGAGGATTCATAGTTTAACCATGTTAAATTTGCATAACTTTGAAATATGCGTATTATTCGTTTAAAATATTATATAATTTCAAATAATCCACCTCTAATATTAAAATTAATAAGTCAAATCATTATTTCATATCTTATATGGAAGGAAAAACTTTTTCATCACTTTTATATGCCTCATTTGCTAATAATCTCTGCTTATAGAAAGATATTATCCTTTTCCTTATTTTTCATTCATTGAAAGGTACTAAAAAAAGTTGTTGCATACCTATGACGCCTTTATTATATTGATATGTTTTATTATATTTCATAAAGCCGTACACATAGTTCAACGCAAGATATTGTCTTGAAGAAGAACTAAATAATTTAAAGTACTGAAATTTTGAACATACATAGAATATAGACGTACATTGTAAGTTCTTTAATTTTAATGCCTAATAATTTTTAAGTGAACCTTTTGTTAATGCTTTTAAATTATATTTTATTTCCCTGCAACATATTATTTAACCAAATGGTCAATTTAAATCTAAGCACATACTTTTTAAATAATCAATTAAGGTTGAGTTATTGGAATTAATTCGGATTTCAATATATTATAACATAAACAATTATTTACAAAATAAAATAAATCGGAAACTTTTAGCTGATTTACAAGTCGAGAAAATAAACACTTCAATGTAATCGACAAATTCTATTTTCACACTCAGAGCATTTGGGCGTCTCAGGGACCACTGTCAGCAAGTTTAAAACGTTAGAAAATAAGTGGGCCTCTGTCAGAAGGCCACACAGGACCCAGATGGGTTAGAGAAAAAGCCCAGGTCAATCTCCTCGATTCAATTAGTGCCCTTGCATAAGATCTTGTGACTCCACACCAGACTGTACAAAGAGCTATCAAAAAAGGGGGTGGCCTTTATGCATTATGTGGGTGGAGAGGCAACCTTTGACATTAGTAATGAAATAAATCCATTTCCCCCGTTGCAAGACTTTTTGAATTAGACGTTGAAACTTTTTTTACCCTTTTGCCCCCCTCACAGCCCTGATGCCAACCTGCTCGACCATACATTTTGGGTAAATGTCGAAGGTAGGTCAATAGTGTCCTTCATCCGAACACCGAGGTTCTTAATGTGTAAAGATTTGTAAAAGACCACTTGGTATATTTTTGAAACATTTATTTTATTGTTTTTGTAATAATGGTCTTTCTCATACTTAGTTTGAATGGCTTCGAATTTAATATAACTTGTTATTTTATCTATCATACACAACCTCATCATAATGGATAAGTACTTATCTTGTGCCCATACTTTGATGAAAATATACAAATATTTATAAAAAATGATATTCTAACATTTTCACCAAGAGAATAACAAAGTTTATTTTGTTGATACCCCTAACTAATACTGTTAAGATTAACTTTTAAAGCAAAGGATAAGATTTTGCGTATGTTTTGGCCTGATACAATTAGTTTTAGCATTGATTTTACAAAACTTAAAAAAAATGGGCATTTTAAAATATACATTGACTATTAGTGTAATAAATTAACTGTGTTAAAAAAGGATGTTTAATAACAGAACGTTAAAGGTAGAATCAAAAAGTTCGTAACTAAATTTAGGGTCATTTGTGTTAGTAGTTCAATTGTTTAAACTTAAAATGAGTTACCTAATACTCGAAGATTGATCAACTTAATAGTAGGCTTTGGAGTTGTAACTTGACATTCATATATTCCATCATCTGATAACTTTGTTTCTTGTATTCGAAGAGCCCAACGATCGGATTTTGGTATATGTATGGCTTGAATCCGTTTATCCTTTGTATTTGTTATCTCATTCAAGGCCATAAGACTTATATCACGGAGTCTTAACCAAGACACCTATGTACATTAAAAATATATAAATAGTAGTTTGTTTCTACAAGAATGATAGAGTATGAAAGAGTATTTGCGTAATTTTTTCATTTATTTTAACAGAGTATGAAAATAAACATAACTAATTTAATTAAGGGATATGAAAATTCCAAATGCATTTATTAAATTTTAAATGCAAACAAAATAAGGAAATATATGTATTATGTATTTTTTTATCACATGTGAAAAACAAACTTATACAAAATTATGAAATAACTAGAAAAAAAGAATAAAATTAATTTTATAGATGGTTGCCAATTATACAAATGTTGTATTATTCATTTTTTATTCTGACATTTCTTGTGTTCGGGCCATATCATATTGTTCCTTAGGACTCTTGGTCCTTTATCCTGGTTTTAAATGTCAGCCTTTGGAGTTTCGATGGTTTATTTAGCCAAATAAGATTTAGGAAATATGTAGGTATATAAACCAAAATATTGCCTTTTAAGTTAATAATTTATTCTATTAAAATAAATGTTGTAAAAAAAAAAGTGTAAAATTGTTCTAATAGATGGCTTCAGTAATGTTCATCTCATGTTGTATAAGTGCGATCGGTTTACTTATAAAAATATTTGAAAGATAAGAATTGGAATTATAATTAATTTTTTTAGGCACTCCTGTAATTGTTTGACTCAATATTGCTGAGAAAACGTTAAAGATAGACACCGGAAAAGCAAAATACTCCATATTTGACAGTTGTTCTTCGTTAAAGTTGAAAACGCAAGCCTGGATGCTGAAAATGTAAACAGCAGGTATGAATCCTTAAAATGGAACAGACAATTTTGGTATGTCGATCGCATTGTAGTAATTTTGTGTGTCAAAGATGCACTACGCTCTGGATGGCCAATTGTCGAAAATGTTAATAAAAAAATAAAAATCGTTGAGTCCGACCGTCATGAAAGCACTTTTTGGATTGCCAAGGAGATTGACAATAATGTATTTAAAAAAACTACATCCTATTTTACAAATCAATTTAAAAAAAGGAAAAAAGAAATACCTCAATCACCTTGGAAGATGTGAATTTGACTTATCTAACACCGACAAGTAGGTCTGTAATCGCATAGATTAAGCAAAAATTGGAATGTCCAACGCTTCTAAATATTAATTGACACAATTCTACTTTTTAACCTCTTTTACTTTTGTTCAAATACTAAATCCAGTACTTTTTTGGAATGTTATGTCATTCAAAAGGAGTTTTAAGCAATATATTTCTTATTTTATTCTCAATACTTATTACAAATGTTACTTTAAGTATCAGTAAGTAAATTGCATACTTTTTTACCATTCTATATGAAGTATAGAATATACAATTTATTTTACTTGAGGAAGAGAATGATTATTTTTAAATAACTAATTATTATATTAAAGACATGTTCTATATAAAATATATTTCCTACTTCCAATTAGCCTTTTTTAGATCGAATTTAAAGAAAATTAAAAAAATTAAAAAGATAAATAACTAATTATATGCACTACCTAGTTTGCAATTTTGCATTAAACGTGACGATAAATTAAGTTATACATTTTGGACTTCTCCTCCCCCTCCTACAAAAAGGCAATTTCTTACATATAAGCTATTTAGGAAGCATACAAAAATGAAGTGTCGACAGACAGACTCAAATAAAAAACTCCCTTTAATTAACAAAAAGTATTGTTTATATATTTTGAGTAATGCTAAAAAAAAAACAATACAACTTTACTGAAGTTTATAATTATATGAAAATTAATTAAAGTTGTCATTAAATTTGATATTCCTTCCACTCAAATGATCAAAATGCATAATATTGGATTAAGTATATGACAAATTACTTTATCTTTACTTTGGCCTAGTCTCTTGGGTAAACACAGTCACATTGGTCGCTGATTTATTGTTTTTTGTTTGATAGCTTGTTCAAACCTAAACCATTTAAAAATTGAATTGATTTGACGAAGTTGTTGTCCAAAATATTTGAAAAAGTTACAGATCCTTTTTGGAATCTACGCTGACAGTTACAACATAATAATTTCTCGAAATCTAGGATTCACTGAGACGTTCGTTTGCAAGATTAAGAGGGAATTTGAGGCCTCTGAATGTGATTTTAAGGCAATATCAATGCCATACCTTGAAAGAAAGTCTCAAATGACTTCAAGACAAACTTGACAACTTCATCTAGCCAGACTTTTGGCCGCCAAACTTCCCGGATCTGAATCCGATTAATCCATTTTGTGGGTTGCGATAGAACAACAATCAACCCAAACCCTGAAATATGAAAATCGAATTTATCAGTCGGATCATAATGGAATTCCAGGATTTGCCGATGGACCAAGTGGCGAAAGCCTGCTCCCGCTTTACTCCTCGTATTAATATTGTTATTGAGTTTGTAAATTATTATTTTGATTAAAATATATCAAAACTATACAGCTTTCAGAATATGTATGTATTTTTTTAATCCGTACATTGGTTGAAGTTAACATTGTGTTTACAAAAAAGACATTTTAAATAATAAAATAAGTTTTAAAATTATAATTTTTTTTTTTGAAAAGGTGTCTTGAGAGTCAAAAGTTATGTTCTGATAAATTTTGAATAATATTTTTGAAAGGATAGAGTGTCATTAAATGAGATTTAGTCTTTGGAGGAATATCAGCAAGCCAGTATTCTGATAATTTTCAAGCCCCCTGCATTACTACATATATGATCTAACTTTAATCAAGATTTAGTTAATTTTTGTTTTGTCATCTTAAACAACTAAATTATTATTTTTTTATAAAAATTTCACATGTTGTTCATCATCTAATATATGTAGGTGTTATTTATAATACAATATACGTCGCAATATCAAAATTGATGAATAGCAATTTGCTAGACAACATTTATTAAATGTAATGAATATTTTAAATTCTTTTTTGAAATTCATATTTTGTAAGTATTATTATATTAAATTATTTATTGTTGAGAGGCCAAACTCAAGTTAAAAAGATTAATTATAAAAAAATATTTCTTGTCTACATAATAAATATATAATATTTTAATTTTATTGTTATTACGAATGCAAAGTTTTCGATATATTTAAGAAAAGATCAAAAGTGTATTATATAAATAAATTCGAGATAACTTTTTTTTCCAGTTTACTATCTATGTAGATTAAAAAGTATCTTCAAAAATAAAAAAGACTATTTAGAATCTTTATTTATCATAAATGATTTTGTATTAAGTTTAGTTACTTTTTTTCAATTTATATATGCAAGAAACAATTATGTATATCTCTGTGATAGATTAAATTATTTTTTTATATCCATAAATATTTGATAAAAATGGCAAATCTTAAGTTGAGTATGAAAAAGACCAAAATACAATTTAATTAAAAAACAAGTAGCTTATCAAATCCACCGTGTACATCCAGGGTAGATTAAAATAATCTGGAATTTTTCTGGCGAAACAGAATATCTCGCAGTAGTCAAAATCAGAATAACAATAGATTATTTATTTCGGAGTGGGTCGCCTTCTGTCAGCTTCTCTGCTATCCTACTTATATAGCTAAAGAGAGCTAACTTTATTTATAATTTTGATTACCATTGCAATGAAATAATCCTTGCTATATGCAAACTTATATAATCAAATCAGTAACTATCCATTTTATGCTACTATTGCACGCCTCACAATGAAAAAAAAGATGAATCAAAGAAATTATAATCAAGACCTTAATCCTATTATTCATTTTTGCTCTAAAGTGTCTCTCTTTGAAAAATGGTAGATTGTATTATCCGCAAAAATTAAAGCAAAACTCATTGCTTTAGATTGGCTAGTAGCAACGTCATCGAAATACAAAAAAAAACATGAAAGTTGCATATATCATTTCAACAGTCCGAAGGATAATATATTGTATAAATATAAACTCTTCCCTACTCCACCAAGGCTAAAAGAGTATGTACTTATTCAATAGATATCCTCCCAGTCGGAGATTACAGATGCATAAAAAGGTCTTGGATTTATAATCTCATGATTTTCAACCGTTTTTAATTATTATATTGTGTGTTTTGTATTTATGTTTGTTTAAATTTGAGATACTCTCAATTACTTTGCCATTTTTATCCTGACACCCGATTTATTAATAGCCTTATAATTTTACTTTGCTTTACCCATGGTTGTTGTTTGGGATGGGGTGGGGGAAAATAAAAATGATGACCGAGGGAGTTAAAATATTACTAGTGATAGATTTTATTTAATATTGTATATTTTTTTATATTATATGTACCACAATTTTAAAATCTATATTTCTAAGTAATAATCACTGATAGGTAATTATTAAATCAAACAAAAACATTAATTAAATTCCCTACCCTCGATTTAAAATTGCTTTATATTCATATAAAGCTTAAACAAGCACTCACAATTCAAATAAATTATTCAAAATAATCATATGCAATAAAATGTAAGTTTAATGGAATAGTAAGCATGTTTATAAATTTTGGGGTTTGTAAAATCCTAGTTTCGTACCATAGGGTTAAGTCATTTCCATTTCCTGTTATTTAAAATCCACAAATATGTTAAAACTAAATTATGATACATTGTAAAAATTAAATGTTTCTTTGAAAATGTATAATTTCGACATATTGTAAACTTTATAAAATATAAAAGTTAGTTCAATATTGGTTAAGTTCAAAAACATCTATACATATTTTTAAATAAGTAAAAATGGATATAAACTATTTTATACAATCTAAATGCATTAGTATGTTTCTGAAAAAGTTTAATATTTATGTATGGTACACATTAAATATATTTATCGATGTTTTGACTATCGAACGTATAGAAGAAGAAGAAAATAGATTCAAACATATTTCTTTACTTTTAATCTGTTATCTATTTTTCCAGTCTTACAAAAAATATTTCAATAATTCTTTCTAAGTACTTAATGGTTTTAATAAAACATATTTCTGGAAAAATAAGTAATGAAACTTTTTGCATAAATAAGTTATAAATTAAAATATTAATAAAATTACGATGAGGCAACATCTAACCTTAGGGAGGTAGAGAGTGGATGATTTTTTTCATAGTGTTCATCGAATAAGTTATAATATATTTAATATAACAGTATATTTTTATATAACTTAAATTTAGATTGGTTATTTTATTAATAAGTTAATATTTAAAAAATTAATGTTTATTAAAAGAAAAAAATATCTATTTGTGTTTTTTTTAAATTTTGCATTAATCAATTTATCTCAAACTTAAAATGTACACGTTTTTTGGGGGGGATATAGTTAAAAGTGGGTCATTTTGACCCTTAAGACAACAGGTGATGATAAATACTAATGAACACACGAGGGTTAAAAAAATACAACTGTTAGTTATAGCATCTTTGTTAAAGGACTGTTTGCATCTAAAATAATCCTACATTAGATATTACATTTTTATCAAAAAATCTTAAACAGTTGGCTTTTTTAAACATATTATTTATTTAATTAAATAATGATGTTATTTTTCAACAAATTAACCATTTTATTTAATTAATAATTCTTAGAAAAATAAATAATGATCATTATTTAAAACAAAAAAATCAGAAAAAATATTTACGTAAGCACAAAGAGCTTCAGTACTAAATGTTTGGATAATGACGTATTACAAATTCAAATGACACACCATCTAGGCATTTGCTATATTATTAAAAGAGATTTAAAAAACAAGGAGAATAGATGGTTCAAATACTAATCAACCAAATACCATATACAATATATGTGGAAAGTGTGTTCCGTAATTCAGACACCCTTAATAATATATGAATATGCTGTATACCTCTAGAATGCAAAAAATGAATCTATAATTTATATTTACAAAAATTCCAGCCCATAATTGAACTTTTAATCCTACTATAAAGCAAAGTGATAATTTTTTTATTGATATGTTTTTTACCTGTTTCTTTGTTATATTCTTTATGTTACTTAGCTATTTTGACACCATCTCATTTTTAAAGTCAATTTTTCCTTTGTTCTTATCGGAACTAACTCTAATCATGAAATTTTATTTTATTTTAAAATTAAAAAAAAAAAAAATTCAAATGAAATTGACGATTTTTTAAAATAATATATAAATAGCTATAATTATGAATATAATTTAGATTATGCCATTGATACATATTTATATTAATAAAGTAATATATAACTGTCTGTCTGTTGTTGATGCCTAATAAACCTCAGCAATGCCCGGTACTCTCGGCTAGTTCTCAAAAATATTTAAACGATATGCAAAGTTCTATATAAATTATTTTTGTACACTATATTAAAATTCATAAAAGATCATTTTTTCTAGATTATTCTAGAAATAAGTGCATATTGTTTATTATCAATATTTGCAACTTCATCATAGTGTCACTTTTGTATTGTTATTTACATGGTAGTATGATTGAGAGTCTCATAAAAACATTTTGTTTTTATCGGTATGAGAGTTAATAAATGAAGTACATCTTGTGCATTCATTGCATGATAAAAAGAATGGTTCTAAGATCTACTTAATCATTTTAGTAGTGCTATATTAGACTAATTAAATCAACTTTGTATAGCCATACAAATTATATGAATATAGAAATAAGACATTCAAAAGTAAAATAAAGTAATATTCTCATTTTACTTCAAAACTATCATGCACAATTACATCCAGCTTGGAATTTTCTACGTACTTTCTAAAAAAAAAAAAAATCTTAGGATTGGTCTTTAAGTTTAAGTCCTTAGATTTTTTCCTTGGAATTTCGATAGTTTATTAAGATAAATAAGATATATGATATAGAACAAAGTAGCTCAATGGAAACCGCGTTCAGGAGAAATTACTCTAAAACTAAATGTGCAAAGGATCGCGCCTGGTCTTTCCTATTGAAGGAAATATACATTATTTATATAGACTTCAAAGAAGATATCTTGGTCAGATGGAAAAATCAAAATACAAATAAATATTACTACAAAGGTGTCTTGTCGCCATATTTAGATATAAGCACCTTATATGTAATTATTAAGATTGTATGTCCCTTAGGATCATGAATACTCTATAAACACAAATTGCATAGGGCTACATAGAGTGTATCTTCTAACTATCTTTTTAGAATTATATGACATGCAGGAAATGTTACTCCCTTTTTTTATGATCTCACTCATATAGAAAATATTCAATACTTATATTCAAAGGGGAAAATCTAGTGTGAAATGGGCCTTTTACATAAAGAAAGAGAAAAAAAACGTAACTCTAACAATTTGAAGAATATTTTGGGGAGAGAAAAAAAAATGCACAAGACTTTTCATTAGATCAGCTACAATCAGATGTGACAATAGAGGAAGGTCGAAAATGACATAAAGAAGGAAATTTGCTAGAATTACTGCAGCGTCGATCCCCAATTCTACTCTGGCTCCAACAAGGACTTACAATCATAACTCTGCAAGAAATCCTCAGGGTTATGGTCTGTCTTTTATTAGCTCACACAAGCGGTCAAACAAGATTAGAATATAATTGAATCTATTTAGGAATGGATGTTGACTACTCAGGAATGAAATAATTATAACAACGGCTAAGGAAAAGATAATTCATTCTATATACTACCAATTACAAATTAACGGTATACCCAAAAAAAACACCATATTTACATAATTGCCTTTATCAATTTATAAGTGTTCTATGCACAAAATTTACACAAAAACTATAAAAGTTTTTGAAAAAAAAATTAATATCTAGGGATGATTGATGATAAACTTTATCTTTTAAGAGCTTAATGTGAAATATAAATTCTTTTTCACAAATCAGTGTTTATATTTAATTCAAAATTTATTTGAAATTAACAAAAATTTTAAATATAAATGAGAAACAAAAAAACCAGAAACAGTGATATTGTTATAAGTGCTAACGCCTATTTTATTAATACGACAACGTTAATATTTCTTATATCCAAAATATTTTTATAAATTACATTAGGGATCACTATATACAGTTTATCCAGTTATTCGTTTTCATCTATTTTGACAGGTAGAAAGACACAATTAGCCTTATTAATATGTATATATATAGATATATATGAAATTGAAATTTCATGTATGAAAATTTTGAACAAAAACATTATCCAACTGATAAAATATAGGATTGAAAAACTCGTTTTTGCAAAATTGATACGTATGATGATATCAAGTTAAGGAATAAACGATGATAATAAAAACAATAAAGATATCAAGCTGATTTTTTGCGTCATCACATTTTGAATACTAAAAAAAAACATTGATTTTGTAACACTTAATATCCGCATTCTTGATTTTTCGACTTATAACATTTGTGACCTTTACACATTTAAATGGCTCTGCCTAGATCTTATATTTGTCACATCTGAAAAATTTCATAGACTTGCCCTATAGACAATGCTCAAACTTATATCTTTTTGTAGAAAAAATGTAAATTTTAAATATTATTTTAAAAAAGTAAGTTACAGTTTATTTACATAACAAAAAATCAAAAGTAACAATTTCAGCATTTTTCTAAAATTTAAAAACAATAAATGTAGAAAACATAGTAAAGTCTCTGAAAATATGAAGAGAGGCTCTCAAAATTCTAAAGAGGACTCTGAAATGATAGCTATACTATTAATAAAATATGACATTAATACAGTAGACTTAGTTAAAGTTTACTATATTTAGAGAAACTAAAGAATGCAAAAATTAGACGTAATTTAAAACGATGTCCAATTTGTGATTGCTGAAGTTATAAGGTTAAAATTATATTTTAATATTTGGCAAAAATAAATTTTTAATACACATCCATAAAAAATTCATTTATTGTAATTTAATTCACAATAATATAAATATGTAGTTTTAATATATATTTTTTTTGATTAATCGCACTCTTTGTGTTTTGTATTTGTAGCAAAGAAATTAATGCACACAATTTTTTTTTTTGTTTTGTTCTATAATTGTTTTCATAATACAATTAATTTATAATTCTCGATATGTCTTTATACCGATATATGTGTCCCGTTGATACAGAATCAGGCTAAAATGATTTTTCTCTTATTTAAGTATGGATTTTTTAATTCTATGACAAAAAAATGATAAAATAATAATAAATTGACATATTTTTTTATGATGTCATTATTAAATCAAATAGATGTTTAAAACTACCCATTGCTCAAATTCTTATTTTTCTTAAATTACCCCTCAAATTTCGATAATAAACCCGTAAAACTAACTTTAAAATTTCTATAAAATATCGAGTTTTCTATATATGACGAATATAATAAGAAATAGGATTTTCTATCTTTCTTGCTTTTTATTCAAGTTTGTTTTAATCTTGATAAACCATATGTAATAGTAAAAAAATATTCATTTTTTAATTCAGTTTTAGGGAGCTGAGACAGTAACTACTATGAAATTTATAAAAAAAATTCTTATTCCTCTGAATCTACATTATATATACAATAATTTTCACAAAACTCCTGAAACATTTACTCGGACTTTTTATACAATTCTGTATTATTCTTGATTTTTAGTCAAAATTTCGTTAATTTAATTAACTGTTTTACTAAAAAAGTTGTTTCTTTTCTTTCTAGGATTCTTCTTTTTTTCAATTTGAGTACTGAGTTTTTTAATGATAACTACAAAAATTATTATATTTAATACTTACAACCTCATCAGAAACTAATGGTTACTAATATAATTAGTATTAAGTAATAAATAAATCATAAAAATATATATATATTAATATTTAATGTTTAAATATAAGAATAACAAATTATATGTTGTTATACCCCACAGCTCATATTTTTTTGAATGTCTTTCTCAATGGCATATATTTTAACCTGTCATTTTAGTATTTTATATAATATTTTGAGTGCAAAATGACATAATTATAAAAGTCATTAAACATTCTATCAGGCATTTAGGTACGTCATATTTTTGGCATTTTTCTTTTATCCATTTCACTAACCGGGTTATAGAAAGGATGTTCACTAACGTAGGTTTAACAATAGTCTTTTTGTTTTACAACTAATCAAAATTACAAACTAACATTTAGTAAGAAAAATAATATATGAATATCTTATCAACATGAAAGTAATTTTTAATCTTATATAGTTTTGTAATAGTAAAATATTTTTTGCTGATATAAATTAGAAAAATTATGTTTTATTAATCCTTTGATGTATTCAAAAGTTATTATAAGTATCGCTATAAGGTTTGAAAAGCTTTGAGTATCAATTTGTTGTAGGTTGATATAACAATGAAGAAAAAATGCACTTTATATTTATATATATGTGTATATACAAAAATTAATAAAACTATTATTTGTGTTTCTGTAAAAACTATTAAAATAATTTGTTTTTTAAATGTTTGCATCAAAACTCTTGTCAAAACCTTTAAAAAAACATTTTTCCAGTTTTTGTACTTTTTCTTCGTTTTTGGGTGTCAAAATATACTTAAAATATGTGAAAAATGCTAATTTTGAAATTTCTTTTTTAATTTTGATTATAAATAATTCTTAAATTGGATGATTATTTTACAAAATAAAATTCAAACGAAAATTTAGCTTGATTTAAGCAAAATATTATTGCGATTTCTTGCTGTAAGCACAAATCAAAAGAATGTTACATAAAAGAAGCAAAGCATTGGAGCAAAACATGGTACATAAAATGTTTTTTTTCTCCTTTCTTTGTGCTTAAAAGCCATTTACAAAAAAAAAAATGCTAGTAACTAAATAATCTAAATTAATAATGTATTTATAAATAATTTAAGAGGCATTTAAATACCATTGCCATGACGGTATATTGAAAAGTTTTGGCACAAGTCTAACGAACACTCTATTACAACATGTTATACTTGAGGTTTTAATTGCTCAATTTAGGCCATTTGACAAATTTGTGGGTTAAAAACATACTGGATACCATTAGAAATATATAATCTATAGATCATAAAATAAATAAATATGCGAAATATTTACATGTGGAATTTGGATTTTTGAGCAATTTTTGTTGTTGTTGCTGAGCAACTTATAGTCAAGGTTGTGCCTTTATCGGTCTAGCGGTTCAAGTGGTTCCGATTTTTGAACCACTAGAACCAGAACCGACAAAGTTAACCCGAGACAGCAATATATTGCTTGTCTGTCTCCGTTCTTGTGCTTTTGTTCCTATATAGAATATATAAATAAAATAAATTATATATTATAAAAAATAAATTAGCTTTAATCAATAAGTCGATTTTGTGATTTTTTTTTTACGTTGCCAGGCTGGTACAGTTGTATCTGAGTTCCAAATAGCTAAATACTTCTTATGGATCTGGAAAAGTGGTTTTTATGTACCAGACAGTGTAAATAAAAGAGGGAAGGGGTGGGGTAAATTATGGATCCAGGTCCTCCCCTCAAGGTCCCCACAGTGAAAACTATTCTCTGAAGCAACCTTAGTTTTCGGGGTCTCTACTGGAACTTGGGCGCTATGAACTTTGAGCATAAGGATGCTGTAGCCCTTTTTGTATTTAATATAATTTTTTGGACCCAAATTGTCAATATTTATTTCATACCAGCTTAGGAACTTTATTTACTAAAAGGGAAAAATAAGCAAATATCCAAAATATGTCAAAGTGAGCAATTTTGTGTGAAATTACTCACAAATCCTCAGTCTATTTTTGACCATTCTGTATTGTAAACAGTCATAGGAAATTTGCCAATAGATAATTTAGACTCAGAAAATTGAATAAGGACTCCTTTAAACACGGAAGGGTTAAAGGAAACAGCCTACAAAGGCCAATCTACTCAAATCCATTAGGGCTCATACAAGAGATCTCGTAGTTTCACACCAGAATGTCCAAAGTTTAAAAAAATAAGCTAGAAAGAGCTTGGTTTGGGGATAAGAGGCCACTTTTGCTACCAGCAATGAAAGAAAACCATCTCCTTTGTGGATCGACTCTTTTTAATTAATCTTTTTAGTTCTTTGCAACTCTTTTTTGAAACTTTGGTCCCCCTATAGCATTGATGCCAATCCCTTCAACTACCTCTTTTCGATGCATGTCAAGGGGAGGGCCACGACAGAGGACTACATCCGAAGCAAGTGCCTGGTTGTCCGACGGCGCCTGAAGCCATCATTATCTCTAAGGACGGCTATATTAAAGATATAGAATAGCTCAGACACACATCTGTATATATTTCTAATTTTGTTGAAATTCCATTAGTAGTTTATTAATTTTATCTTGTTGAAATTTAAAATTTAAAGTGATTAGAAATTAATGGACCACTCGGTAAGCAATGATTTTCATATATAAGCCTAATGTTATTCAACAACAACTTTATTTTTTCTTTATTAGCTACAAAATTAATATTCTTAAAATAACAATAAATTAAAAAAAGTTTTTAAATTCTAAGAATGGAAAATATATTTTAAGTTAATCAATTATTACGTTTAATGTGTATTTCTCAGAAAAAAATAAAGTTTTATTTAAATTGCACTCTTGATTACATCATATAACATTTTCTTTTGAGTAGGGATTTAACAAAGAAACAAAATTATGTAATCCAATTTTTGCATCATCAAATCTATGAGAAAAGTAATTGCAGTTTTTTTATGCTATTGCAAATAATTTATCCATCTTAATATATTGAAGTATTTTGGGCAATTTTTTGTATGGTTGCAAGGTTATGTTTCATAAAAAAATTATAATTAATCTATTTTTGCAAAAATACAAATAACATCTGAGAGCTGTTACATTAATAAAATAATTCATTTTTGAACGCTAATCTTGAGTTAAATCAGTTACTACAAAAAGTGTTTTATAGCTCATACATCAAAGTCAACTGATTAGTTTTGCTTGAAAAAAAATTAATATTCCTAATGAATGAAAAATATCAAATTACAATGACATTCAATCTTACTCAACCTTAGAAATTAAGGAATAATAAATAAAATGTTGTATCTTTAAAAGTTTAAGTGATAGTTATTGTAGACTAAAATTATAAATTAGTAAAAAAGGGTTTCTTAATTTGCATATATGAACAGCAAAAGTATATTTAAGGATAATATATTAGATACTTGGTATCAAAAAACAAGATTTGAGTTGTAAAAAGAAAATAAACGTCTAAATAAATGTGCGTTACACAAGATACCAAAAGGGAATATTTATTTTTTTGGCTGCATGCATGGAACTGAAATACTCATACAATGAGACAAGTTAAAGAAAAGTTGTAAGGATATTGTTGCAAAATATATTTATCATCTTTAATTTTTAATCAAATAAAATTCGTATAACTGAATTCAAATCGATAATTTTAATGAATCAATATCAAAAGTTCCATTTTTACGACATTTTACAGGCCTTCAAATCAAAATGCGTCCATGAAGGAACATTTTTTGGGATATTTAATGGCTATTTTCTTGCTGATAGGAATAAAAAAAAAATATTTGCAATACCAAATTTTTAACTTTTGTAATCACGGTAGACGCTAATGTACATATTTAGCTTCCTAATCTAACCATAAACAAAGTAAACTCTAATATGAATATTTTAAAGGAACCAAAAACAAAAAATGTTTGTTATCCTGAACAAATTTTTAAATCCAATAAAAAAAAAAAAAAAATTAACTGCCATAATTTTTGGATTTTTCATAAAAACAGAGCAATATTTTCAACAATTATTCCTATTGATATATAAATATTATAATTATAAATTTTAGAGATCTACATTCCATTACTCTTTCTGGTATTTAAAAAATATTTTAAATATCATGAAAAATAATGCAATGACGAATAAATCAATATATAGGACACGTATGCCAGTTGATACCAAATGATTAAAATTTTGACACTTTCTTACTATTTAAGTGCCAGAATAAATTAACACAGGCTAAAAAATAAATTGACCACATATTAACCTATAGAGTCTATATATTTTTTAAGTAATTCAATATGATACTATTATTTATATGTAAACTTTATTTTCATTAAGAAAAGTGAACAATTATAAACTAAAATCATTTATTATTTTATTTTGTTTATCTTACAAGAACACTTCATTTATTTGGCCTAGTCAGTTAATTAAACAGAAAGTCAATTTACAAACATTTTGTATTAACTAAAATAATAATATTTACTATGTATTATAATATATTTTCATTCATATATCTTGAAAAATAGTTAAATACTACAATGATAAAGCTCTTTTTTTTTGGCAGCTGTCTAAAATATCTAATTATTAGATTATAATTATGCAATGTTCAGTAATTATTTTATCTTATATCTTAGTGTTTCCCTGATCCTTTCTCTTTAATTTATGTTCTACAGTCTTTGAACGTTACATCCTCTTGAAAAAAAAATCTTGGCTAATTAGATTAATTAATTATATAAACATCTTAAAATATAGCAATTGATTTATTTTCATATTTAAATGAGCTAATCACTTTAATCATTGTCCCTCATATATGAGTGATTTAAGTATACAAGGTCTATGGTAAGGCACCAATGATATCAACATTTGTTTACTTTTTAGGAAGCAAAGACATATTGAAATTTTGTGTAAATGATACTCACTTACATTTATATTATAGGGGTATTATCACTTTTCCACCCTGTTGGTAAACGTATATTTGAAAGTTTTGTAGGCTTTTAAAGCAGGATTTTCCCTTCAAATTTAGCTACATCATTTTTTAGAACAAATCATTGCTACTTTTTTCTCATACATGATAGTTTCTTTTGTTATTGACACAATCATTCATAATCTTCTTTTTTTTTTGTTTTATTTTCTGATTTTGACTCACGTTTGACAATCCCCTTCAAAAACCTCTCTTGCCTTTGATTAAATCGGTTTTTTGAGAAAAATTAGGATACCTATTCGATAAAAGTATAAATTATACGGTTTAAAGTAATTTTTCTAAGACTTTTTGCTAAATCTTCAATGTTGTAACCCTTGGTTCTTTCTATCTGGGAATGGAGTGTCTTACATTTATTCAATCATCCACTAAGATCATGAATATGAGTATGTTACCACAAGTCAATGAGTTCTTTCGAAATAGACTCATGATCCCGGATTGGTGACTCTTTACGCCAGGATTAGATAACCTTTTGAGACTTTGAGTGCCGACTTCAACATTTATAATGAATGAGTGGGCCACTATCAACAATAATGGTAAAAACCACACACAAACTACGGGAATATTTTCGAATTTACACGTGCCAGTGAATATGCCACCGTGTGCTAGCAGTGGAACGCGTGCCATTGGTTGCCAACCCCTGCTTTACACCTTAAAAACAGTATTTATTCTTTATTTTCTTAGTATTTTACTTTTTTCTTGTTCGTCTTGTCTATAACTCAGATACAAAAATATATAATTAAACGTTAAGCTTGTATCAAGCTTAAAAAAACATAAAACGAAAGCAAATAAAAAATATTTAAAATGTCGAAGAGGCCAAGTTATAAAGGTATGGGGTAAATTTACAAACGGGAAAATAAATGTTATTGAAATCTCCAAGGTGTCAAATTTATGTTGTAAAATTATTTGTGCCACAGGAACCGGTCACAAAATTGAACTACTATTTTTTTAAATATTTTGGGAAAAAGTAGTATTCTCACTTTAGTTCAATGCTTTATACGAAATGTTACAATGATCCAATTTAAGCCATGTATCCTTTTTTCTCTTTAATAACTTCTTGCCAATAAGAATCCAACATTTTAATACCCTTCTCGTAAAATTCCTTGTATCTATTGGATAAAAACTCGCAAAAGCAATTTGTACCACAAGCACTTGCATAAAAACTTAGCATCCAAGCTCTCTCTGGCCTGTCATCCAAGATGTTGTTATCTCGTCCCTGCTATTACATATGAGCATTAGGACCAATATTAGGGTAAAAAAGAACTTGCCATCAAATCTTAGGATAAACTGATTCAGAAACCGATGAAAATCACTTAAATTAATTTGAGGAACCGTTTACAATTGTTAAATTTTACATTACTTCTATGTAGCTGAGTATAGTTTAAGAGGGGGAAAAGTCAATGTAGTCAATATATAAAAATTTTAGTAAAATATTGATGAATATTTGAAAATCATATAAAAATAACATTAAAATGTAAAATTATTTTACTCTATTTAATATGCAAAAATCATTTTCTTTATTAAATTTTTCAATTTAAAAAATGCTTAATTAAATAAGATATACATGTTATTTAATTTTTATCATATGATAATAGCAATGTAGTATTTCCTTAATTTAATTTTGTTTTTTCAAATATATCAAATTACATTCACGTTTTTCTTTGCAAGAAGTGATCTTGTTACACAAAAATACTTATATATACATAAATATTTTATATAGTTGACTATTTTCTTTATGAGCCAATTATGACAATGTAATACATTAGGTGAAAAGGAACAAATATTTACCAATTGGAGAAACCAAGTCCCCGCCATAAAATATTTTTTCAAGTTAGTGGTCTTAGTAATAATTTTTTACAACATTTTTTTGGCATCCTCTATGATTTTATTATTTTAATTAAATTTACAAAGGAAAATTCTTGAAGGAGAATAAATAAGTTGAATACGCCATTAAAGCTTATGATAAAATGGCATAATCTATTGTATAATAAAAAAAGACAATTGCGTAAGAAAAATATTTTGTTGATAACCATACATTTCCTCAAGTTCAAAAACATGTTTTTTTAGTTTTTTCGAAAGCTTTAGGATGGACATCCCAGTTTTGACTTCGGATGTTTGACACAAAAAAAAACTTACATTAAAGAAATACATTATAGAGCTATTTATAACTTATTTTATGCTAAATTATATTTTATTGAAGTCGATGGAACATGGTCTAATCGTAATAATCTATGAATTATTTACAGTAAATATAACAGTTTATGGTCCATAACTATTTTATTACAGTTAATACTTTATTCATTGATCACTTGTGAATATTTCATCTCAAAACATTTGATTATGTCTATTGAATATACTCCCTGTTATATTTTATACCTATTAATTCATAGTCTAAAATATTAGATGTATAAAAACATGATAAAATGTGTATAATTGAGCTGGAATATTATTTTTAATTGATAAATTTTTATCATACAAGATATGTTTTCTGCAAAATATGTTTGGATTGTCATTTCGTAGATAGTGAGGAAAGGAATAGAGCAAAACTAATGTTACTATTAAATTAAACGCATTGTTAACGTTAGCTACGTGTTATATGAATTTGGCTAAATAAAATGTATTACTGCTATACAGAATAAAATATATACATATATATGAAAAAAAAAAAATTGTCCAAACTAAACGTTAAATTCGAAAATAAATATCAAACACTTAAAATGGATGAAAATATAGCATGTGGCGAAATCCACCGGAGGGAAAAATCTATGTAAACGTAGCCAAATTTATCTATAACGGATTTAACTAGAATGTTTCATCCTCTAGTGAGGAGTATCCCTCTAGTGAAGTAACAGACTGACAGTTTATAACTTTGTATATTGAAAATGTTTATAGCTATTTATAGGTATATTTAAAGCATACATTTTTATTTGGCATCATCTATCACATTAATTATATTTTTATGTGTTACATACCTTGAAATAACACAAAAGAAATAAGAAACATTATTTATATTCTCTCTTTTTATATATAAGTAGATATTTTGCATCCAATACAATTCACTATTACTTTTTACTATATCCATCAATTTGATTAATAATGCTTCTTTCATAAATATTTTGTTAACTAATCATTTTGTAACTAAAATTAATTTATAGTAGGTTATAACACTATCGAACAAAATTTGGATTGCAAAAAGGTTTCATGAGTCTACTCTTTTGAGGAAAATACTTTTTTTATACTCTTTCAATTGGTCAGAAGAAGTTGCACTGATTAAGTATGAGTAAACGTAAAATAATTACATTAACTCCATCTTGCCAGGAACATGGATTACGGATAAACTATTCATTTTAAAAATCAAACTGCCTCAATGATTTATTTTATTTTATCATTCAATTGAAACATGAACCACTTAATGTAAAATAATCAAGGGATGGTCTTCTCCAATAAATGCGAAATATAATAAACTACGAAAGAATTGACAGTATAAAAACTCTGTCATGGTTTCTCCCCAAAAAAAAGGTTCCTTTGAGGATATTTAATTTATGGTCCTTTCTACGAACTCACTAATAAAGAAGATACAAAATTAAAAGCCAGATGAGAAATGTATATAAAGAAATTCAATTTCTTCGAGGAAAGAGATAATTTAAAAAAAGAATCATACTTGATTATTGCTTTAGAAGTACAACATCAAGTATTACCCTGAAAAAAATGAAATGTTCCGACAAAATCTTTTATCATTACATAACTCTATGATTAACTACTTAAATCACATATGAAGGTTTTTAATCGAAAATGGGATCATGAGTCATCATTTTTTAACAAAAAATAATTCTTTTCTTATAAAATTACTCTTTATTAGAATAATTATGAAATATAGTTTTACAAAGCTCTATTAACGAGGTTGCGTGTATAAATGTTTAGAAATTAATACATAGGAATTACATTTTTAAATTCATGTACATTATGTATTTAATAAGAACGACTAAGATGCAAATCTATACACATTGATTGCAGGAGAACTGTTTCCATTGTCGTGTTTTCCATTGAGCTTTGTCGTTCGATACTACCATTATACTTTTTGTTTTCAACTGAATCCTCACTCTCTTTCACTTTATGTTTGTTTATCTTTCTTTATCTGACTCCTCTCTTATCTTCCTATAGCCTCCTAATTATTGGACTAGTTTTTAAATAAAGAATTCTAAAAGAAAATTATCAATGAAATATTTTGATGTTAATTTGGAATATTGACAAAGACATACAGCGTTTTCGTTCGTAATATTTTTAATAAAATTAAGTTTTAATTTTCAAATATCATATGATATTTTTTTTTCTGGATGTAGTCTTCTTAGAGCTTTGAGTTTCTGAATAGAAAGGTCTCATTTTCAACTTTTAATTCAAGTAGTTTAAGTTATAAAAATGATAAAACATGAATAGAGCAATGTAGAAAAATTCACACGACGTTATCGATAAATTGTTTTCTAAAATTGAGCATGTGTAGGTTTGTAACTCAGTCGTTAATAAAAAAAAGTATTATTTATGTATATCAATATTCATAGAGAATTTTTAGGTGAGAAGTAGTAATTCGAATTTTTTTTTTTGTATAGAATAAACTTAATCAGTGCTACTAAATTTGATCAATTACAGAAAAATTAATAAATGGTTTTGGAACCTAGAAACATTAGGTTTTAAAATAGACTTAATTTATTTATCCTTATCTTTCATTTCAAACAAATAAACAAGCTTTGAATAATAAAAATCAAGAAAAATACCAAATCGTTATTCCGTTTTTCGAAATGCTTTAAATCTAATATAAAAAATCTATTGCCATATTTAGAAATAGAAGATCTTTAGTCAAGTTCTAAAAATTTTACAATTCTTGGCTCCTGGAATTAACTCTTGGTTATAGCATGAATTTTAAATCGGTTAATAAAACAAAATGAATTAATTCTAAACCGGATCCCTGCCAAAATGCCATCATTTGAAAGATTTCTTTAAAGTGTTTTAAATGAAATATAAATTGACCTTATATAAAATGGTTTTTTTCTTAGCTGGTAAATTATACGTTTTTTTAAACACATTCTAATTTAACGATGAAATCGATAGTTATTTGTATTTATAAAAATACAAAAATGATATTTTAAGGGCTTCATCATTTATGTAACGAAATAGAGTGATTACTCTATTGAAATAAAAATCTAGTTATAAAGATTTACCTTTGAAATATTGGTAAACCATAACTGTAATAGGATATTGAAGATATACATAAGTTATTGACAAACTTTTATAGAATTTTCCAATATTCATTTATTTGGGGAAAAGATAGGAAAATAAAGTAAAAAGATAAAAACCTATTTTTAATGGTTTTTGAATAAGTTTATTTTTCATCTATACTTTCATTTAATATCAAAAACTCAAATGATTCTCAAGTGTATTTAAAAATGGACAGTACTGCCAGAAAATTATTTAGAAGTATTTTAAACAATAAATTTTACAGTTAACTACTTAACAAGTTTTTGCCCTCGGATTCAGATTGTGTATTGATTACTTTTGTATTAAGAAGAAATGAAAATAATCGATTGAACCCGAAATTTTTGTTTTTTTGGCATTAAAAGAGCATCATTTTTATTATTTAAAATTTTTGATAGCTACATAAGTATACCAAAAAAAAAATCAATCAAAAAAGATGAACCGGTAGGATATTTATCCTGTTCTAAAAAAAGAAATGCTAAAAATTATTTTTATCCTTTTATCTGTCCTACTTCAAATCCACTTCTACCGTCAAAAAACAAAAAAAAAAGTATTTATATCTCGACAAATTCTTTCAAAACTCTAGCCATAGCTGATTTAAAAGACCTTGTGCTTAACATTATATGGATCAACTTTGAGATTACTACTTCTTAAATCCATCAATGGTCCTTGGATTGGTGGCTACTATCAAATTGGATTTTTTTTTTTGGCTCAATCCTGTACACATCCCAGATCACAGATTCAGTGTAGTCCTTACGTGAGTTATACATATCCAATAGTGGAACATATATCCTGAGTTTTGCCACTCACTTTTACAGAACGAGTATTGTCTTTTCTAGGGCAATTTTCTTTGAGTTATATCTAAATAAATACAGAAGACGTTACCAATCGGTACATAAACCCCTTTTCTGTCAGATTGATGAAATTGGTTTCTTATAATGACATAGGAACTATATCATCACGAATTTTATGAGTGAAAGCTTGTGCCTTTGATTGTATTTTTTCACTATAATATTTATATACTACTGAAGTATTTCTAAAAGTTAAAAAGATAAATTATTGTTCTTTAATCTTTAATAATTTTTGAATTATTAATTTTTTTATAATCCCCGAATAGGAACTCGGTGTCAATTTTATGAAGAAGGAAATAATTCATCTCTGTTGGAGAACTTAACAGGGGTTACGGAGAAATAAATAACTAGATCCTTTGGGCAAAAGTTGAAGTTTTGGCTAGAAACATGAGTGACAAAAGAATCGGACCACTTAATCCATTTTTCATGTCAACCACAAAGATGGTGCTTGAAAAGTTAGTGTAGAGACGACTGGAAATATACTTGTGATATTTCACAAAAAAAAAATGTCCTTTAATCCTTCGTGCTAACCCCTACTCAACTTGCCCCTAAAAATGGATCTGACATATACTTGCATCCTCCTCCTTATATACGAACCAATCAAACGAAAAAAAAAAAAAAACAATATCGTCTTCTTTTTCATAACTCAGTAAGAATATAATTGAATCTTTTCTACTAATGTCAAAAATTGAGTGTTATTATTAAAATTGATAATCTCATTTAGGAAAATTATGAAAAGAAAGTTCACTCTAAAGCATGGCTTGTCACTCCCTCTAGTGGAGAAAAAGTCGAATACAAAGTAGAGGTAACACTTGCAAAAATTCTTTGACTAATCTACACCTGCAAATATAAAGGAATAACCATTCTACTTTGACTGGAGGAGATGATTGTCTGTTTCATTGACTGTTCAAACTAATTACTCTTATTTTCATACGTTTTTACTTGTTTCTTTTATCAAGATAATAAAATCAAAATATCCTTAACTTTATATTCAAGTATAACCCTGCTATACAAAAATATTTGTATAGACCGACATGGGTATCATAATAGATATCCTATCATTTTAAATAATGTTATCGTCCTATGATTGTGTATGAAAAGGCTTAAGTAAAGTCAGACATGAATGGACAACTTTTGAAAGAAATTGTGAACATAGATTTTGCCAATCAAGCATTTCTGATTACATCTGTTATCGTGCATGGATGTCCAAGGAAAAATTATTGATTGAAGAAATACGACATTATCTCGTGTCTATATTGTACTCAAATTCTGAAAGTGATGATTTCAAATTGGAACAAGTTGAATAATATATCCAACCACCTCAATCGAATTGTTCTGGTTAGTATTCTGAAGTTTTTGACAAGAACCTCGGGGAAATTTTTTGTTGAATACCAATAGGAGTCTTGCAAGATGCTAATGTATATATTGACAAATTATTGGAATATTAAATATTTCAAAAAATTTCAGGATGCAATCAAGTGACACAATTCTCCACTTCTAAGAAGAATAACTCAACCAATTTATAATGGAAAGTCAATGCATGTCGGAAAAGATAACACATTATGGTGGAAATTTGAATTAGAGAGAATTCTGCCCGTTTGAGACAAGAAAACATTTTGAAGGAAATCCAAGGTTCATCATTATTTGCAAACTTAAAATCTTTATAGGTACAAATATAAAAAAGTAAATTCCTATCATTTATGATATCCACTGTCCTTGAACGGGGGTCGTTACCATTCGTCGTTTAAGTGTGAAATAGTTTAATATTATTTATCAGAACAGACTCTGGAACTTTTCTTCTGAGCAATGTTCCCAAACACAGTAACATGTTTATCAGATTTCTAACTGAGTCTACTGGTTTTTGCCTTCCCCTCTCTAATATGTCGTTATGTGTTTTTTTTTTTTTTTTACTCGATGTCTCTGTATTTTATTATTGAATGCTATAAAAAAATTATGTTTAATTTTTACTCCGTTAATTTGATTTAATTTTCTTAGTAATTATTAGAGTTTACAGTAAAAAAATGTTCATAAAAAGACCAAAACAAATAACTGGTGAATGTATATTCCATTTAATAATTCCCTTTTTTAATTCATTCAGAAAACCAAAAGTATTCTTTATATTAATTTTTTTTTTCATTTCAACATAATATTTATCTATATGTCTGGCTCAATACTCCTTATTATCAACTTAATACTATTTTAAACTTGATGATAATATATAATAATAAGTCTCAACCAAATTATTTTTTTCCCATATTAACATATTCCAAGAAGATTTTTAAACATGGATGCCAGCATCTTGAAAAAGATGCATCTCATCATAATTATGATAATATTCATAATAAAAAAAACCACTTTTGTCTACCTATGAAATAATTAATTTCTATTGTTTAATTAATATTAAATAAGCAAATATTATTTTCTTTTTTTTTTCAATTTCGTGGTTGAAAGATTTGTTTTAAATTTTAATTGATTAGGTTAAGATTTTTTTATTTACATTTATTGAGAAATTAATTTTTGTTTTTCATTAAAATTTCCATTGTATTTTATTTGATGAATATAAGATTCCTTAATCGTTTGAAGGATATGCAGCATTAGAAAATGAAACCAAATATAATAACTAGTGAAATACAATTACTTTAATAAATCGGGTCAAGTTTTTTTTTTTTTAATTATTCTTTTTTATAAGAAAGTTCTTAACTCTCCCTTCTGGAAATGGGATAATCCACAACCTTAGAGTTATATAAAATGTTTCACATTCATTTGAATATGATACTTTATCGCGAATACTTTTCAGTATACTCTTAAAATATTAATTTTTATTATATTCAACTACTTATTTATCCTGGAAATCACTTGTTTAGGATTTATTTGTATATTTTGACATTTTTATTCTAGGGTAAATGAGTTAAATTAAAAAATTTCCTCTCTTTAGTCTGGATTCTGCTTTTTTTCATTGTGATTCGTACATCGATTGTTACAAAATTATAACATTGTAACTATTATGTTATATAAAACAAGCAAACTCATCAAAAAACATGGTCATTTATTTGATTCCCAAAATTTGCATAAATTTAGGAATATGTTATCAAAATGTGTATAAGTTCTACAATTTATTGTTTTTACTACAAGAATTACAAATTATGTCATGTCTAAAACCCAAAGTGGTATGGTTTGGATTAATATGCAAATAAATACTTATTTTTTAACAATTTAATTAATATTGATAACGACAAAATGTTTTCTTTTATTTTTAAATTTCTATAAATACAGTTTTTTTAAAGAAAATACAAATGCAAGAGTATGCAATAAAAATAAGAATATGGATTATTTAAGAATTAATAATAAATGTTAAATAATTTTTAGATTAAGGTCATCATATATAGTTTATATTTATACAAAATCTAATTAAATCATGAAATTTTTTTAATAAAGACGTCCCACGCCAGGTGACTATAGTGATGATGGGAGTTATAAATTGAAATATAATATGGTTTGAATGATGGAATCGTATTAGAAATGAGGACTCCACATTAGAAAAGTACAAATACGAAGACATGGTTGAGAAAATTAGTAAACAACAATTCATAATTCCGCTACATGATAAGTTGGAGTCGAGCTTCTCAGCGAGACAATCCAGGATCCTTTGTTTTTGTTAAAAAACAGACAGATAAACTAACTGTGATTGAGATATTCCAGGTATTGATAGCATAATACAGAACAGGTTACATTCAATTAATTGCAAGCAATACCAGACACGGAGAAAGAGAATAGTTGGAAGGGAGAAGAAGGTTATAGTATTAACGAGTTAATCATCCCAGTAGGGAATTATTTTATTGTTCTTCCTTTGGGATATTTTTTTGGTCAATCACTTAAAACATTAAATAGTTAAACAAGTATACTAAATGTAAATTAACAGCTTTATGCAAACAATGTCTTCTAACTGAGGCTTTAAAATAGTCATTTAGCTAAATTTCTATGCCAAGTTGTAAGTCTTTTCTGTGAAGTCCAAGCTATTTTAATATTTTTCTTTATTCCAGTTTGATAACTCATATATTTTTATTAAGTTCCGCACGAGTACTTAGATTTTTTAGAAGATCCTTTTTAGTTGGAATATATAGAAAAAAGTATATATTTTCAAGGATTTAATTTAGTAAAATATAAATAAGGTACTGAATTCAAAAGGTACTTCATTTTGGTTCTTGACAAATTTCTTTTAATTATAATTATCCAGGACAGGATTTATGAATTAATCAAATGTTAGATAAACACATGTTATAATTGTTTTTTTTCTCTTTGATTTGCAAAATTATTAGGGGAAAAAAGTAGTCTAAGTGATCATAAAAGCATCTATGTAACTCAAATATTGCATTTTTTTAACTCTAGGACCAATGTTATAAATGTCAAAAAGTAAAAATAAATTAATTTTTTTTAGTTATACACCATCTTTTGAGATGATAAAAATAATTATAAATCAAATAGGTCGACATCTTAAAAAGTACGATCCATCTTTTTACCACAAAATAAAAAAAAACACACACACACATATTTTGACCATTTTTACCTTTATTTAAGTTTTTCTACTTTACAGTATCTAGGTTAAATAAATATATTTTCCATATTAAATTATTTTTTTTTGTAAGGACATATATTTCTTCCTATTTTATTTTTCAACAAATTTTTCTCGTTTATTATATTTCAATCATTGAACCTGAAAAAAATAATATACTAAAAAAAAATATAATTTCACTTTCATTTTATAGTTTTCGTTGAATATCGTAATTAGTACTTACAGTTGTAAATATAAAATATTTATTAGTGTGCAAATTTTGATGTTGGTGGTAAAATGAACAGAGTTTTTTCTTTCTATATTTTGAGTTTAGTAATTATATGTTTACAGTTTAACCACGACTCTGTGTGATTATAAATGTTGAGGAGCACTTACGAGTAATAAGTGTATGTCCTTGTTGGATTGAAAACTTTAAAAAATGGGACTTGTTCTTCTTACAGCTGCTTGGAGTTAATTTATATATTTTTCAAAATTGTTTCGAATAAAATATTAATCTTTGTTATCTTTTTTTACATTCGGAAAATGCTTATCAATTACAAAGCTTGATAAATTATTTGTTACTTTAAAAAAAAAATGTGAATGGAATAAGGTGGGATTTATCATGTAACTTCCTTAAGTTACTAAGGTAGGAACAAAACAAATGCTAATCTAAAACTTTTGAGTGTATTTTGAATAATTTTCCCAACAAATAGATAATGAGATTAGTTTGATAAGCCGGTTGGTAATTATATCATGTGTACTTCCAAAGCCCCATCCATTTTATTTAATCTTACATATAGAATCCTTGCAGTTTGCCTATGCGTTGTATATGTCAACATTGAAAAAAATCAGCTAAATTTGAAGTTTCACTTGAAATCACCAAATCATAGGAATGAGGCATAACGAGATGATAATTCAACAAAACAATTGTATTTCACGCTAATACAGGACGGATATGGTAGCTCCTAAACTAAAGGTCAGTCGAATATAACTTTTCAAGCTGCTACTGTTCCTAAGATTTTTTTATAATAAATAATAAAAAATTATATATAATGGTAAACATGATTTATGTATATAGAAATGAGTTTATGTATACTCCGCCTATATATTCATTTAATAGAAGTGTTTGATTTTGTATAAGGATGAGAGTCCTGCAGGTATTGAATTTTGTATATATAGTTAAAACTTTTGGTTATTTTTATTATACAAACTCGTCATTAAATATAGTTTCTGGATAAAAATTGATTAAGTTTCGATTAATTATATTAAAGAGTATCAAAAATGATTGGAGTAAAAATCATGTAAATATCAAGTAACCTCATAATTATTTTACAAGTATCTTGTATGATTTACAATATTTTCAATAATTTATGATGAATATAATGTTTTTTTTTCATCCTAACCCCACTAAAAACAAAGGAAAAATAGTAAAAAGTGGATATTGACAAAATAATTTCTCCCATTTTACTGGTTTTAGCACTAAAAAAGCCCATCTACAACGTGATTTTTTTTTGCTTGCAAAAACCAGAATATGCTTTTACTTTTTCTTCATAAAAACTAACGTGCAATTTCTGTAATTATATTTTAATTTTGATGAAATATATAGTCATGATAAATTGACCTACCTTATATAAATATATATATACTAACGTATTCTTCTAGCAAAGATTAAAGTAATCTTCCTCATTCTATAAACTATAAAGCCCCATTCTTACAATTTCATTTTCCTTATCGTTAATATGTAGATATATACGCTATAAGCTAGACCTACTTGTCATATTGAAATTGTGCATGAAGACTTTTATCAAATTATCCCTGCAAGTAAGTAACTTATTTGTTACTCTGCAATACCAATAAGAAATGTGTTTATTTTTTAAATTAATGATGGAATTAATACATTAGCATTTACAAAAATTATCTCAATTTATGTTGTTGGTTTGAATATGCTCAGTTTGTAAAAAAAATTACTAAAACAAGCCAGATAATTGGATCCTTTTTTCTTTTGGCACTATTTTTATTTTTAATTAGGATTAACTCTGTGAGACTTCCCTTGGGTTCATAAATATTTTTGATATATCATGTATGTTTCTTTTTTTTTTCGACTTTCTAAGTAAGTTCTTCAATTGTCATTTACTTTTTGTACCCAAGTTTATTTGTGTTGGTACTTTTATTTCCTTGACCAAGAGATTGGGTGATTTATTATATTAAAAGTACGTACGTAAAAGTAACAGAAGCATAGATACCTCCTAAAACAAACAATCTAACGTCTAAAATAATTAGTACAGAGATATTTAAAACTAAAATAAAGACAAACCCCAGAACTTATATTTTTAAAATATGGGCAAGAATTACTTTAAGGTCGATCCTCAATTTTATACTACGTTTAACAAGGGCTTATACTATACTGTAAAGTCATAGTTGTGACAAAATGACCTTGAACGAGCGTGCCCATATATGTAGCTACAACCTGAACAGTGTTCTTTTTTTTCTAAAGCCATCATTATTATTGTTGAAGAGAAAACAATATGTCTAAAGTGTTCACTTGTGTAAAAAGTACATTTCTTGTTGGACTAGGAGTAGAGTTAAGGAACGACATATTTGTGACTCCTGCCTAAAACCCTTCCAGATACGAAGTGGGATTTCCTTATATTTCCTTTATCTCATGGGTGCTCATATCTAACGATATAAAACGCCATAACCGCTATACGGTTCTCCTCCAAATTATTCTTGAAATTATTTACATTATTTTTCGATTTCTTTTTTTCAACATACCGAAATGACCTTTTTTGGTCTTTGACAACTGTAAATGTGCAACTAATAATCATGCACACAAGATAAGAATGAAATTATACAGAAAAATCTTTAAAATAATTTTATTTTCATAGTATAAAGATTATGATTTAAGTATTTGATTTTCACCAACTTCAATTACAGCCTCCAGACAAAGTAGAAAGGCAGTTTATACTTAAGCAATGTACGTTTTGTTCATGCCCAGGGTTATGATGTTGCTTCGGTGGACGTTACAAGCTTGGGACAAAATTTGCCACAATTTTGAAAAGTTTACTGGATTCCAATCAGGGAACAGGATAGGCCAAAAGTCTTTGGGCTAGAAATTAATATTTTCTCTTGTTGAGGGTTCCAGTATGCATTAGAGCACTATCGTCTTGAAATCTCCAAGACTTTTTCCTTTCTTAAATGTCTTCTAGATGTATGACAAGATTTGACTTTCATCATCCTAGCAAACACTGAAATGTTCATGGTTAGATTGACCTCAAAATCATGTTCAGTAGCCTTTGAGATCAATTTTATTGGTCTTTGTTAGCATAAAAATCCAGCTTCAACTAATATAAAAATAAAAAAACAATTTAAATTTTACAAAACCTATGATATTGTCGTCAAATAGGTGGTAAATTTTTTTTCCAACTCCCAGTATACTTATAACGGCTATAACAGAGCCTCTGTGTTACTTGTTGTCATTCATGAAACACCCACTTGTGATTATGTTATACAAAGATGTCTTCAATAATTAAATGATAACAAGATGTGAAAGTTAAATAAATATTGTTTTAATGGTCAAATGAAAAAATATCACATACGTTTTTTTTTGTTGTTTTTATGTAACTCTATTTATTTGTAATTTATATTCTTTATTTTCCTGTTTGGCCTGCAATAAATTAGAAGCTCTGATATATAACACGTCTTGGAAATTAAGTAATGGTCCATTAAATAGAAGCATTTCCTTTAAAAGTTGGTAACTTTGTAGGTACAAAATATAATTACTATTATATATTTTTAATAAATTTGTATAAATAATCAAAAACAAAGGAACTGCATGATTTTGTCCAATGTTTTATTATTTATGGCAAAGAGTATGTATACGAGTATATTTATATATATGCACTCAAGTAATGCTAGACTGCGTGTTAAGCAACGAAGCCATATAGATTTATATCATGATAATCACTTTTTTGCAAAATTAAATGCGCATTTCCTTACGGCATTATTATTATTTTTCTATTTTATTTTATAGGAAAATTTATTTTATGTATAAAAGTTTTTTAACAAAATATTACTAGTTTTTACAACATTATAAATACATTAATTTAATTTTTTGTAAAGTCCAGTTTCAGTGTCTACATATGGGGATGTTCACAAAGAATGTGAACTTTTTGGGAACAAGAGGGATAGGTAAGGATTTGCAATAATATGACAAAATTACAAAACACATAATTCTTATGGAATCAAGACAATACAACTGTTCACCAGTATTTGATATGTTTAAATATATAATAAAGCTATATTTTTAACTTATTATCTTCTCCTTCTCAAGTAATAACAGTCTCATTACGCCAACAGCGGACCAGGTGTACAGCTTTTGACGATGAAAACCGTGTACATGGTATACAACGCTGGCATGATTGTAGCTTGGAGTGAATCAAAATTTAGTTGAGTCGTGTTGTAGACTTTTTTCTTAAATGCGCACAAAATTAGTAAAATAAAATGGCATGCCTAACCAAAATTCGAGTCTAAAAATGTTATTAGGACAAGTTCACAAATTTATACATATCAGTATTCAATGTTTTTCATTTTTTTAGACATTGTCTTTTCCCCCTATCTTTTAAGTATCTTTAGAGCTAAGTAACTCTAAATATTTAATTCTTTTTTATAGAAATATAAACTCTCTTAGAGACATAACTAATATTAATAATTGTTGAATTATATTTTGATGATATATTACTCTATTTTACGAACTTTCAGTATCATAAGCCCTACTACCAAAAAATAAATGGTATATTTAATTAATACAATTTATTATCAGTATGTATTATCAAATATAATTAAGTTTTTTTAACTATAAGTAAATGAATTTGAGAACTTAATTTGTATCTATGCTTTCCTTAGGAAACAATAGCCTACAGTATTTCATTTTTGTGGAAAAGTCAAAATCAACTTCCTCAAATATGATCAATAAAAAAAGTCTGACATCTAGTGATTTAGGGTTAAGATTCTAACGAGTTTTTTTTAATGTCAATAAGATCCTTAATAAAACTCAACTCAACAACCTACTTAACCAACCTTTTAAACTAATTAAAAACTGCTTAGCAAAAAACTAATAATTATCGTACAGTATAATCTAGCGATCAGGCAAGGGCAAGTTAGAAAAGGGATATTTTAAAGCAGATTTCCTATTTTGTAAGGATTTTTTTGAAAATGTTAGACAAGATTTGACTATGATAAAAATTAAATGACAAACCAAAAGAAAAAATATATATATATATATTGAAACAAACAAAATTACAAATTTGTTAAACGAAAACCTGTTGATATAATAAAAATTTTATATTGTCCTGGGACTGAAATAGTAAGCTAATGTTTATTTTTACCGCAATAACATTAAAATTATCTTCATAACCCATTTTTTCCCCTTATATAACTTTTTCAGTGGTGTTTGAAAAATTATATCTGTATTTTGACGATAAAAAATAAGAATATATGTTAAAGATTAATGTTTCTCAATTCATATACAACAAAATTAGAAAAAGTAGTTCTTCGATAGTCTGATGAATTTCCTCATTTCTGATCACAAAGTCAAAAACTGTTTGTTGTAAAGTGATTACGTACAACTTATGGTAATGAAAACAGTACATTACAAAAAAATTGAGGGATTTTAAAATTTATTGTTTGAATGTATATTTTTGTATAAATATTTAACTGTAAAGATTTGTTGAAGAGTCCTTATAAGTTTCCGATGATTACAACGCAGAAATCCCTCATCTCAACCAAATTGATATCAATTTCGTTGAAAAAGGTAAAGTTTGCGATGTATGTTCTATATACCTAGAATAGATATATATTTATTTTACAGTCTCATTTGTCATTGAAAAACTACTGAAAGATCATTCTAGACTTATAAAAATAATGACTTTCTTTTGATTGTTTTGTTGGTAAGTCATATTTTATTCTGCTAATTGGTATATTATTTATTTATAAAAATGATTCGGTAAATGTAATGTTTATGTTAATTTCGAGCTAGTGGACAAAAAAATAATAAATAAATTAGAATGTGTATTACATATAACACAATATAACAACGTTTATTCCAGGAGGAGTTTTTCAAGTGCTCCTCTAAGAGAGCTTGTATGATTGGATTATCCAGCAGATAGAAGAAGATAAGGTGAGAGGAAGAAGATAAAATAAAATAACTTTAGTAGTCTGAAGACTGAAAGCTGTACTTTCTAGGATTAAGAATTTATTAACAAAGCGTCGGATTAAAAGACTAGAGTATCTCATTTCCCCTTTTTTGTTCTCTGCTCTTTTGAGAACAAAGTTATTGCCACTAAATGTTATATCCAATGGTAAAAATCCCATATATAATGTTCATGTTGAAATAACAACCAAAAAAAATGGTAACTTTGATCATTTGAGGAATGTTTTTGAGCTAATCTTCTCCAAAACATGCCTGGGAATTTCACTACTCAGGGATTAACTAATAATGACAACTCCAAATAAAAAGAAAATTCATTCGTCAGATTACCAATTTCCAAAAAACAGGCTAGCTGAAAATTACACACGATTTACATTACTGCTTATATTGTAATCAAAAATTATTTATAAATATTTCATTTTATTCATGTTATCACAACAAAATAATGTTTGATAATTCTTTACTATTTTTTCTCGATTTAAATTGTTTATAATTTTTTCATTAAGACAGTAAATGTAGGTTTTACCAAGTTTTAAATGTGAATAATGAAACATTTTTAAAAACAGAAGTTGTTTTTTTAATTAACCCATAGTTATTTTTGAACTTACAATCATATATATATAAAATTTTATTTTAATTCACTTAGAATCTACTGCTACAGTTATAATATTCGTCATTATTTTTCTCATCAAATAACATGTCATATTTGAACCTATAGCGGAAGATATTGAGAGTATTACAATATAAACTTCACGTTTTGATTATCCATTTAAAAATAAATAAATAAACTTTACTGAATTACTCTACAGCTGATTAATAAGAAAAAACTAAAAAAATAGTTGTCTATCTATCGTGGCAGCAAGACACGACAAAGAGACGCTTATTAAAGCTATACGAAAGAGTGTTTTTTCTGTATGAGCTACCAAAGGCACTAGAATCTACTCAAATAGAAAAAGAGTTTTTTTTTTTTTTTTTTTGGAAGTGTGTTGGTACATTATATAATGCCCAACCAAAAGTTTAAAAAAATGTTGACAAATACGTGTATATAGTCAAGTTCTTAAATATATATATATATACATGTTTAGTATTACAACTTTTTATTGCCAATTAAAATCTGAAGTGAGCAGCCTCCATTTATCAAGAAGATTATCATATTCCTTATAAAGTTTTTTTAGATATTTTTTGCAACATATTGCATGTTCATATGTCTTACTATTTTTTCAAAGGTTGTTTTCATAACTTTGTAGTGTAGTCATTATTCCTATTTCATCATATTTATATTATATAAAATAGTGTAAAGTAATAATATTTCAAACTTTCACACAATGTGTAATTTTCAGATAATAGGAAAGCATTATTATATAAGTAGGACCATTTATAATGTTTTTAATATATAAAAATTTAATTATACACTACAAAAATACGTTGCTTTTTGATCCTTCAATATATATCTGTACATAAATTGATTTTTTTTTAACGTTTCCGGTATATTAATCCAACCAAAGACGAAAATATACTTATATTATCTTTTGCAATTCATATCTTTGATCAATTCTCTGTATTATAGATTTAATTTCAACCAAGTGATAATAATTAAATACTTCATTACAAAATATTTACAACTACTGTTAAAAATTAAAACAAGTGAAGTGTGTTAGAGACGAGTCATTATGTTAAAGAAGTTTGACGTTGTTTTGATTAAGAAAAGTTTGGTACTACTATTACTCTGTTAATGTAGATAAATTTTTAAAAACAATTGTTTTAATACATTATCAGATCCATTAGTGTGCCAATTCACATCAGAGAGTAATATAATAAAATCAATACATATTAAACAATTACAGTAATAAAATAAATATATATATATTTTATAACGTTAACATAACTGGTATGAGAAGTTTCTAACAGATGCATTCACAGTTATTTGATTTAAAAATATTTTTTTCCAAAGGTGCCAAATTTGATACGTTGGGTCATTGAGGGTTAGGATAAAATCTCCATACTCACTTTAAAAAGAGGAAACTTTATTACAAAGATAAATATTACAGATAATCAAGATATTGTTCTATCTCATCGTTATCACAAAAATAACACTAGTAGACAAATTTTTACCCTTGAGTCGAGATTGTGTTTATTTTTTTACTTCAAAATCAGAGAAATTATCTTTACAACCCAAAAAAATTATTTTGTTCTCCCAAATAAAACTGAACTTAAAAAGATTAGCAAAGGAGACATGAAATCCGGGTATACTGACAATGGTTTATATGTTACTGCTTAAAGGATTCCGGATCTGTCCACATTGGACCGAACTATTTAGATTCAGAGCCCATTGGTTTTGCAAGCCGTTACAACAAAGAACAATGAAAAAAGTTGTCCACACCATGTCCTAATTCTATTATCGTTTACAATGAACATATGGATGGTGTTGACTTGCTCGATAATTCTGTTTCCAATTATAGGATGTCCTTGAAGACTAAAAAGTGGTATTGGGTGTTGCAAAATTGGTTTTAACGTGCAGATAGAACAGGGCTGGCGCATCAAATATTCCAACATATTTTGAATTTTTTTATAATATCTCCGATACTAATACGATGCAGATATTATATTTTTTGCATGTTCATATTTGTTTTTTAATTTCGACCCAATCTATCAATCATTGCTTTGTATGTATATGGTAAATAAGAAGTGACATGCAGGGTTGGAAAACAATACGTGTACTCAAAAAGTTGCCATAAAATCCTTTAATATTTTTTATTTACAAAAAGAAAAAAATAATAATTTTAATAAAGTTTGAAAACAAGGCTTTTGAAGACTTTGGTCACTCAACATGACCACCTTCAGATTCAATACAGGCTTAAAACGTCGCTGGAAGTCCTTGCCAGAGTTGATGACAAACTCATCAGACAAGTAGTACCACACAGATACTATGGTGACCATTAGTGAGTGCACATTTGGGTGTAGGGTTTGGTTGGTTTTCCTTACCAAAGTTTAGGAGGTTCAAATATGGCGAGGAAGGGGGGCACATCCCTTATCCTCCCATGCCACCTTCCCTTCATTGTGTGGGGTACTTGTCTACAAGGACAGTCAAAAGTTGCTGTTTACTGCTCTCCTTATAGTACTAGTAGCCACGGAGAAGTCGTTGGTAGGGAATTCGTCGATTTGAAGAAGTCTTCCTTGATCTTCTTCTCCAACATGTATAGGAACTTCAAATCCCTCTTTCAATTGTGTTCTCAATTTTCTGCTTTCTGGAAGAGGTGTTTCTTATCATTCTTCAACTTTGCAACATCAAAAACCAGGCTCCAGGAGTACTCAACAATTTCTATATACTTTGGCCACCACAACTTCAGGATGTTATAGATTTGAGATGATGCAACTTTTGGCTTTTGGTTCACTCATCAGAACGAGATAAAGAAATGTTTATTTTAGTTTGTTTATCCACAAAGAACAGCTTACTAAGAATATCAAAAACCAGTTACTAACCTTCCTATATGAATGAGTAAATTAACATTTGCTTCCCGTAAAAGTTCACAAGGATATTTCATTTATCTAGTGGATAAACACCCCAGGAAAGTAGTGAAGGCTTTATATTTGTTTTAATTCGAAGTATTTGCTACCTTTTATACTAAAATATTGTGATTCTGCTTTTTGGATCCAAATAAGTAAATATCAAATAAAAAACGTAAAACAAAAATCGATTGAACTTATTTTTTTCAATCCTTTTCATCTAATGAAAAATTACTACAACGCCTAGTAGTATACTTTCATTAGTTTAATGTTTTTTTTTTCGTTGGTATAAGAGAATGTAAAAGCAACATACTCCACTTTTTGTTGAATAAATAAGAGTTCCTCTTGAAAAAAAAAAAAAAACTTGGTGCCCATAAAAATACAACATCTTAAAAAAAACTTTTTTACTCTTCATCACGCAAATAAAGTAAGATGGTTTTATGTACATATATACATACCAACTTTCTATGTACTAAAGAATAAAATTTATGATTTTATTGTCCTTTGAGTAATTACATATAATATAATCTAATATATAAAAGAGAAAAAGTAATTTGTAAAAGTGAAAAATATCAAAACCACACAAAAAATATTTTCTGGTAAAACATATATATGTTGAAAAATTCAGCTGTCAAAACATAATGTCCATTTTTTCTTTGGTTTGTGAGTTTATGTGGAATGAGTGACTCTGTTTTTGTTATTTTTTAAAAGAATGGATGAGAAACGATTTCAACTTTTCATTATGCACTGCATCATGATGAGAAAAAATACCGTTTAGCTAAATAATGTATTGAAAAGGTTTATAAATACGCTACTCCATAAAAGGATAAAATAAATAATTATAATAATTTGAGAAAAAGACTTTTGAAGGAAAAAAAATCATTATATTTGTGAAGCCCAGGACTTTTAGTCTACAAATGTGTTAATATATTAAAGAAAGCACTAGTGGAATCTGAATGGTGGGTAACAACTAAGTTTAAATTTTTTCAAAATATAACATGTTTAAACTTGTCTATACATGACTTGTGAATACAGCTGTCCAATGTCTGGCCCTTAAATAGACTGATGAAATAAATTAAAAAGAAAAAAAAAATCGAACAAATCCTCAAAATCAGTCAACAAATGTGTTAAATATATAAATATGTTGAAAAATAAATTCGATTCCATTTGATGGTTTGGGTGACTTCAAAACTTTGACAACTAATTAGGTATATAACCCTTGTGACAAGAAAAACAATGCAAATCAACAGTATTTATTATGATTAAATGTAGCCAAATTATAAATTTGGTTAGTTAATGTATGTTTTATAATCTGATGAATCAACAAGTACACAAACCCACTTGTTTTCTCCCTTTATTTTGTAATATGTATATAAAGAGATATTCAAAAATCCTCAAAAATATAAACTATAGTTTAAATACAAAATTGTTAAAAATTAAAATATCCTTTGCGTCGAAATCAAAATTTTGAGCAGATATTCATAAATAAAGACTCAGGGTTGACAAGACATAAAGTCCAAACTTGTTCCAGATTTAAAGCCTAATTTTAACTCTTTTGTATATTATTCAATTATATATTACAGACTGTTTATGATTTATGACTTATTTGGTAATGAAATACTTATGAATATAAATGATGTAGAATGTACGTACATATATTGAAAAAGGAAAATAGCTTTAAAATAGTTTTTAAATAAAAGTGCAAAGATAAAAATCATTCATTCGGAAGAAGTAAATGAGGTTTTTTCATTATTAAATTAAGAAGTAGAGATTTTGAAATATGCATTACTACCAGTAATTTTTTATTTTGTGCATTCCTATGATTAAAGTAAGAAATTAGTGCATACTATTTAGGGTTTAACAATATAATCTTGCGCTTTTGATCTATCTAGATTAAACTAACAGAAAAGGTCATTTAAAAGATTAATTAAAATAAAAATCTAAGGAGGAGATAAAAAAATTGACTATATATTGCATTTAAGTTGGCCTTCATAATGGCCTCAATTTGCGTCAAAACAACTTGGAGGCCTTGAAAACATCCGCTTGAATAAAATTATTGCATAAAATGACGATGAGTTAACCAAGTACTTTTTGGTGCTGTGAAGACCAACTGATGACTTTTGAATCAAGATATTTCTAGACAAAAAAAATACACCAGTTTTATTTCGAGGGAGCTAGGACGCCAAATATCTTTGAACAACCAATCGTAACAGTTCTCTTTATGATCTTAGTCTCCACCAGGGCCTTTTTCAATTCAGCCACCCTTCTTTCGTCAATCCTTGTTATTTTTGAAACCTCAGCATAACTTCATTTCTAAAAAGTTGCTCACCAAAATCATCTCAACAGTGGGCCTGCATTGTGTCTTTTAAAATGTAATAGGCTTGAAATCTTATTTTATTGACTTCAATTAGTAACTAAGTCAAACGTTTATAAATATATTTCCCCACAAAAAAAGCATCGTATAATTTCCGTAATCATATATGCCCAATAAATTCAGAACCTTAAAGAGCTGAATCCTCAATTTTTTTTCAAAAACGACAAATAAATGATGATTGAATGGCATTTTACTTTTTTTGACTTATTGAAATAATGAAAAAATGTGGCTTCTCAACACAAAACAAGCTGAAATGATTTTCTTTTTTGAAATTGAGTATAAAATTATGTTTTGTACTATTTAAAAAAATATCTAGCAACATATTATTTTACACTTTCAACTAGGAGTAAATTTCAAAATTTAATTCAAAACAAAAAAAAATTCATGGAAATAATCAATACAAGTTGAAAAAGAGCAATTTATTATTTGTAGATAACTTTTTTTTACAAAGCAATTTATCTTTATGTAATTGATAAAATATTTAAGATTTTTTTAAATTGTATCAAATTATTGTTTAATAAAAAGTGTTTTTTTATTTAATTTTAAACTTTTAATGCTTTATCATTATTTTAAGTGGATTTAGAAATATTTTAATTAAAAGTTATGTCTGAAGAAATAGAAAAGATGATTTGAGAAAATAAATTATAAAATGTAGATAACAAATTTTAACTTCAATTTATCTTTTTACACATTAGTAACTTTTGAAATATAATTATACTATAAAAGTTATGGAAGGCAAGGACTTTGAAACAAGTGTAATTAGACGTGACATCTTTGACACTAATTACCAATTTAAAAAATGTGCTGATGCAACAGCATACTAATAACTACTCACATTTACCAACAAAAAGTAAAGCAAATGCAGTTTTATATATTTCTAATAAATAATTACGGCTTTACGTTGAAATATTTCATACTTCGAACAAAGATAATTTTAGGTTAAATACCAAAAAATTGTTAATATCATATTTACAATGATCTTGAATTTTGTATGTTGGTTTTCTTTTTTTACATAAATAAATATATTTTTACGAAGAGTCTAAACATTTAACAAATAAACATTTTTTTTTGATAAACCTACGTAAGAATTTTTTTTCTTCTTATTAATGAAGTGTCTCTGATTTAACAAGGCTTATAAACATGTCCAAGAAAGTGGGAACGGCTTTTTTTAGTAGGTAGTATGTACATTATTTTTTATTTTCCAAGGGTTATTTGATTATCATGAAATTATTGAAGAAAAAATATTAAATTATAAAATAGCAGTTATAGTGTACGCCCATGAAAGACAAAGAGAAAATAAAAGGGTTTGCGAAGAAAATAGAAATGTAGGCATTTATTGGACTCGGAGTAGAATGGAAAATGGATATCTTGAATCAAAGTATCTTAGTCATTTCGACCTTTCTTCATATAGTAGCACCGTTAGAGACTTGTTCCCTAACACATGAGTCTGATTTGAGCACCAATTTGGATTGGCTTAATAGTTTTTAATATATATGAGCTGGCTGTGAGTTGGCGATATGAGGCTTTTAGAAGTTTTTTTTTATAAATTATTTCTTACAGGATAAATTGTTTTGGCTTAGAAGCATCATCTTGAAACGAATTAAACTCGGTTTGTCATGGCATTACTCTTTTTATGTATATTTAAACATCCAAGGTCAAATATAATTAAAATACTTTCTAATTTATTCTTACAAAACTTCGTTCAGCTAATACAACCAATAATCGAAAATATCTCTATTTTTAAAGAATTTCGTATTTCAGTTCAAGTGTTTAAAATAATAAAAATAAAAATATATAAGAATATCATAATAATATTAGATTAAGTAAAAAGTTATGTGCATTTTTCGCATGATGTCTTTAGTTATTTTTATCTCACGATTAACACAAGGCATAGGAACAAGCTTAAAGTATGCTTAAACGTTATGAATACAGTTTAATAAAAGTTCGGTTACGGTTTCGTGGCAGTTTTTGCGTTCCAAAAAGAACGTAAAAAAGAGAAAACTCGGAACATTTTTTTGTATCACTACGACCAAAGTAAAAAGGCAGATACGACGGGCAAAAAAAATGTGCCGTTTATTGACCAAATATTACATCTAATGGAGAAGAAAAGTGGTGGTTATAACTATTCTGTTCTGGTAATATGAACGTCGAAAATGTCAATAAAATAATAGTAATTTTCGAGCTGGACTGGCTTCTGAACACTTATTCAAGTGCCAAAGAACTGAAAATTAAGTATAAAACTGTTTGGACCAATTTGATTTAGATAAACTTATCTTTTTTAATTTTTTTGTCAAAATAAAGCTGAAAAACGTCCAGAACTTTTACTTCACCGATTATAAATTACACTATCCAACAAAATCACACTTTGTTTAATGCACAAAAACAGCGTATTCTTAACTTAGTTTAACAGTTTGATCCCCTAATTCCAAATATGACCTTATTTTTTCTTTCATAAGCTCGTGGCCTTCAGAAAAAGGCCATATATTTTTTTGATATTTTAGGCTATTTTTAAGGTTTAAAGCAGTTGTAAGTCCTCATTGTTGAAGATAACAATCAGTTATAATAATATATTTTAAAGCCGAATGTAAAAAATTATAAGACGGTTTTTAAACATCATACTTTTTACTGGAGTTATATTTGTTTAAAGTAGAAAATAAATACCTTTTTTTCGAAGGCTTATACCTTCAAGACGAATTGATACAAAAAGTTTAAAAGTATTGCATTTGATATCTAAAAGTAGAAACTTTAATTTTTTTTTTAAAAGAGCTTTTCCAAAAACATTATATATTGTTGTCAATTTATGATAAGTTAACGACAATTTTTCAAAGATAAAACTCGTGCCACAACTACAAGAGATAGAAACAAAGAGAGAGAAGTGGAAAAAATAAAAAATATCAAGGAAAGAAAGAATGAACAACAAAGAAACTATTCCCGTATTACCAAATTCCGGTTGATTTCATAGTAATTATAAGCAAAGCAATATATCATAATCTTAATTCCCTTTTGTTTTCATCAAATACTGCCAAGATATTCAAAGTTCGATTCACGAGTCTATATACGCATATTAATTATATTTACTTCATTTTACTTATAGATATATATTTTTCTTTTTTTCACTATTACGTTATTTTTAAATTTTTTAATATTGTTATCATAAATGTTAAAATTTTATTAAAAAATCAATTTTTTAATATTTTATAAATAATAGCTATAAGTTTACTATTATTATATTAGATTATTGCCGGTGGATAAAATAAGAAATTACGTACAAATATATCAAAAATTGCAATAAGTTGACATAAGATGTATCTTCAGAGACACTAAGACAGTAACGCAGTTATCCGTATAAGTTGTACAAAAATGTATATACATTTGTAAAAAATACGAAATAATATGAAGGAAAAGCCAAAATGTATTTTTTTTGTTTTTTTCATAATTAATAAATAATAAATATATATAATGTCTCTGTAGAAGAGATGTCAAAAATCCTTAGAAAAGTTATTGTTTATAATAGTTTAAAAATTTATATATTTTTTTCAAAGTTGTAACGCCGTTGGTGGCGTTAGTTGTGCAACTTTAATTTAAAACAAGTATTTAGGATGGAGAACACCCAGAAAAACACCATTTGCTTGAACGGGACACAACCAAACTTATATCAAGAATATTCTATGGTATTCAAAGAACAGAGTCTACAACGTTTTAAACTTCTAGAAAGAGGAAAAGGCATAGAAGAAAAAAGCCTACAAGTCCCATAGTGATAAAAAACCCCAATCCCAGATTCTTTGTCGACCTGAAACGGTCCTTGTAGATATTTTCTGTCACTTTGATTAACCTTCTTTCCAAAAAAGTCCTAAGTAATATGTGTAAAAGTCTCCAGGGGCCTGAGGATATAACCCAAACAGTCCACACAACAGCATCAACTCCTTAAAAAATTTATTTGCATCCCTTATTGATCAGGATGCAGTTAAAGATGGACCGCATTTAACTAAACCACTCTGTAGTTATAGTTGTTTAAAGTCATGATATATTTTGAAATTAAATGAAAGGACAAGAAAAAAATGATTTCGTTAAATATACGGCTATACAATTTCTTATATTATACACTTTTTATTGGTGCTTTTCAAATAAAACTAATTTATTTCTCATTATTTTATTGTGACGATTAATTTTTTCTACATGAATCACAATTTGGCTTACTTCCAAAAGTAAAGTAATAATATTTTTCTAATAAAAATTTACTATAGTTCCTAAAAAGCATACAAATTTAATCATCCTCAACTATGATAAATATCATTATAGCTTTTTTTATATTGATGGGCCACAAACATTTATTTTGAGATTACAAATAATGATTAATTTTTTAAATCCAAAAAAATATTCTGATTAAACAGAAATGTTTTATTTTATATTTATATTAATTTTTATGTTTTTATTGTAAAATTTCGAAATTTTGACTGTTTGTATTTATTTTTTCAATAATTATTTTTTTCCAAAACTTATGAAATGGAATTAATTTGAACATAACGAAAAAAATTTTAAAACCACACGATTTAACATTGTTTCTTAAAAATCCAAAGCCTCTATAAAATAGAATTTGATAAGTTGTTTATAATACATATATAAAAATTAGATAAATCCTCATACATTAGCAGGAGCAAGGACTAGTTAAATGATTTATCATAGAGTCTATCTTTTAAACAAGCCAAAGTTTCCCGTTTCTCAAAACTTATCTAAAAAATTTAATATTTATTTAACAACTTATCCAGTCGTGTAGGAATCAGGGGTCTTATTTGGACGTATAAAGTCGAAAATAAGTAATACTTTTGTATTACTTATTTTCGTTTTTGTTGAAGTTTTTTTTATAGGAAGACAACAATAGTCTTTGAAATCGATCTAAAAAACGAATAAAATGACTTTTTTTTAAATAATGTGCCATTCGTCAACGAATTTTTTTTTAATAGTCTCTTCATTCTGTATCTGTTTCTCCTTAATCCCTTTTCTTTTTAAACTACTATTTCTTTTCCTTTTTTGTCTAATCTTATTTGATAAAAAGTTAAGACTAAAGTGGAAATATAAACATACATTATAAAAACAGTTTAAAAAAAAAGTGAATTTATTATGTAGGACAATCTCAATGTGATGAAATTCCCAGAGGCAATAATTACTACAAAAAAAAGGACCGTTCACAAAAATATATCATTGATCGTATATAATGAATTGCACCTCATTGTTATTTCAAATCGAAATAATTACTAACAAAAGAATTTATCTTCTTTATAATAAAAATCTGGTGTAGGTAACGTTGATTGTCTAAATGTGAACACAGTTTAAATTAGATAAAAGTGATCAATTGTAGTCATATATATAATTAAAAGTCATAATTGAACGCAGTTCATTGGATAACAATCTCAAAGAAAATTATTTTAATGAACTCAATGTGAATAAGTACCAACAGAATGAAATATACATCAAGTTTATGGACTTCAGAGAAAATTCCTAGGTAAATTTGAGTTAATACAATACTATAATGTTAACATATACTTAATTAGTACAACTCCACATGACCAATTAAAGAAATATTTAAAAAAAGAAGCGCCCTAATTTAACATTAAGTTCATTATGAAACCTTTTTTTTTTTTGAGCACTTAAACTCGTGGTTACACTGTTTAATATATTTTCTCTTCTCAAAAATGAAATGTAATGATAATATATTTAAAATAAAATCAGTATTCATACTAAAAACAACTACATAAATTGCTCGCAAAAAAACGAAGGATATGCAAAAATATTAGATTTATATCTTCAAAATTAAATGATAATGGAAACAGTCTTAAATAAAACACGTTTCAGATTACCAAATACTTTCACATACTTTTAAGTTATGGTTTAAAATACATATCTACTTATTTTAACAGTATATATTCTGAGTAATGCTACAAAATGAAATGATTTATTATCATAAATGCTTACCGAAGCTGTTCCTAAGTTACGAACAACACAAGCTAGAATTGCAGTTTTTCCTTTAATTACAGTTACATTAGTCGGCGTTGAGGCATCAATCATGGGCTTCCGAGTTGGGGTACTATCTGTACTGCTGGTTAAATGATTCGAAGGTTCCGTATAAGGTGGCAAATCAACAATGAAATGTGGTTCCTTCTCTGCCTTTTCTTCTTTTAGACTAACTGCAATGGAAATGATATTTGTATATAAGCTCATCGTAAAATTAATTGATTAATTGAAAAGGTATTTGACATTTATACTGTATAATTAATTAAATGCAACTTGTTAATTATAAACTAACTTTGTATTTTTGAAATAAATCAGATATTTAAACATAATATCATCATTAAATAAGATAATTTAAACTTATAACTGACATAAAATTTATATTTCTAATCAAAACATAGGAAAATTTTCAACAATTACTCCTTATACTAGACAAATATTAAAAAAGCAATAAAACATTTAAACTATCCATTCATGAAAAGCATCTGCTATGTAAAATGTTATTTTATCAAATTCCAAAAAATGACATTGTTTGAAAACTTTATAGCACGAATATAAAGTCTTATGAAAAAATATTTTTTAGAGATCTGCTATTATTCTATGTAATAATTTAAAAATATCTTAAATATCATGAAAAATAATGCAATGACGAATGAATCAACATATGGGGCACCAGTATCTTGTCCATATGAAAGGATTTAGAGATTTAATTTTGTTTAAAATTACATATAAGTCAAGGTTTTAACAAAAGAATACTTGTGAAATATATTTTTCTAATTAAAATTAGAGATATTTTAAATACAGTTGATATAGAAAGCTTTTATTGAGATCGCAGGTTGTTTAATAAAGACATATCCAGGCTATGTTGGTGTCAGAGATGTTATTTAAATAATTATTAACACTCCTTTACTTACTTTTGAATCCTTTCTTGCTTATTTGTTTTGGTAACTTATCTACCCTAACATTAAAATTGATATTTGTTCCACATTAAACTTAATTTAAACAAAAATTTTCTTACATTTGATAATAAAAGTATTAATGAACAGATTGAAATTTTTTGACTTTTTATTATTATACCTGTGAATTCCTAATCTTAAATTGTATTGGGATAAAATAACATCAAATTTTATCGACTATGGAATACATGGTTCGGCTGCAATACGTGGACGTTCGAGTCTCCTGGTAATTATGATCTCTGTCAGAAGATTGCATGAGATATTTGTTTATCATAAAAATCCCGAGTCGTCCCTACTGATGGTCCAAACAGCCACGGAGAAGTCGTTACTGGGACAATTCATCGAGTTAGTGTAGTCCTGAATGATCTTCTTCTAGACAGAAAATATAGATATTTCTTTAAATTGTGCCCTCAGCTTCTTGCGTTCCTGAAAATGTATTCTCCATCATTCTTCATCTTGGCTTCCGCGAAAACCAGGGTCTTTGATCACTTAGCAATGTCCGTAATCCTCGTCACCTCAATTTCAGCATCTAAGAGATCTGAGATGTACTGCTTGTTGGCTATTTGCTCATTCATGATGACGAAATAACAAAATGATTTTAATAGTCTGTTAATGCCCATTGAATAAGTGAAACAAAATGTCAAAAATAATAACTAAACTTTCTTAAATTTTTAAAAATGAACGTTGATTAATAGGCCAAGTCTTACTAACCATCCTTGTATTATTTATACACTTTTTCTAACAAATATGTTTTATATTTACCAAAAAAAATGTCTTTTACTCCTTTTCAATTACACTTTTTCAAATTTTTCGTTAGGCTAATAAAAAAATAATATAGAAGTAATTCTTCAAAACCTTGATAATTAGCTCTATAACAAACAAAAAACATTTAAGTATATAAAAAAATATATAAGTTGTAATTTAGATGTGTTTTTAATTTGACAATTGCCTAAGATAATTATTTTTTCTTAAAGACCAGAAGAAATAGATTTATATGTTTAGAGTAAGAATCAGAAGAAAATAGATGGAATCAAGGATATTCTTGAATTTGTAATTCCGTATTCTACGAAGAACAACGGGATGAAAACTCAAAAATCAACGTGCTTTATAGCAATATAGAGTCAACTTCTTCTTTGCGAAATAGATATCAGAAAAGAAATTTTTTCAAAAAATTACCAATTATAAGTTTATTTATTACTGGCTGTGATGCCAATAAAAAATTTCCTTCTTCTTAACAATATTAAGATAATACTGTTTGTTTGCTAACAAAAACAACATAAATTTAAGATCCCCCAAAAAATATTACTATATAATCGTAGAAAAAATCTTAGATATCCATATTTTTTGAACAGGTCTTTCTTAAATAAAATATGGGATATTTTTTCTTGATATGACATTACTCATAATTAATTATGAATAAGTTTCAAGAACCTAATGTAAAGTATTGTTTTCCTCATTTTTATGCCTAACAACAGGAATATTTTGTGTTCTAAAATCAATGCAGAAACATTAAAATAAATTTTTTGTGTTATAAAAAACAATTTTACATAGGTTTTTTTTTTACTTTCAATTTAGGATTTATTAATTGTGAATAATAACTTGTAACGATAGTAACCTTGAATTAATAACAATTTAGACATCTCAGAAACGAGACGCATGATATATTTTTCTATTAAATTTATCATTACAAATTTGTACATTGTAATTGTTCCTTTTTCTAATCAAAAAAGAATATTCGTTAAATATATATCTGTACTCCCTTAATATAATATATTTAAATTGGAGTAAAATCATTTTCCCTTAATGTACAATATCTGCAAACAAAAGTCAAAATCAAAGATATATTACATTAAAATAATGTATTGTCTTCAACTGAAATTGACGTCTATTTGCTACTTTTGATATAAAATGTGATAACTGTACATTCATGGACTTGTTTCAATATAATTACATTCACTTTTTGAAAGAAATAATAAAGAAACTTTGCTTAATAAAGAAAAAAATTATGATATTTTATTTTAGAACATGTTTTAAAATTCACGTAATATTACTTTAATTTTTTACTTTTCATAGAAAAAAATCTCATAATATTCTATCATTAGACATAATTTTATCAAATATTGATTTATATGTCTGAATATCACTCAACGTCTTTTTAAATATATGTATTCATCTATTTAGGCATCATTGAAAAAGAAAAGAATGGAAAAACTTGAAACAAGATATTGTTCTATGTGTTTGGGGTTTGAATAAATTATTTAATAAAATAAAACAATTACAAAAGTAAAAAGGGGGATTCTTAGATGATGAAAACTGTTGACGTGGTATTATTTTTTTTTTTACAAAGTGTATAAGTTGATCGTTTGAGTTGCATATTTAGTATTTTTCATTTTAAAAGCATAGTATGTATTTTTTATTTATTGTTACAATTCATAGCTCAATTGACTTAAAAAACTAGAAATTTATCACATCATATCCATATTGAAGATGTCCTGCACTCCCATAAAAAAGATATCAAGTTATGCAAGAAAAAAATAATAAAGTGCGTATTCTACAATTTATTATATGTACAAAAAATAAAAAGGAAAATGAGATAAAAATTATATGCCTTAGTAGGAATCAGGATTTTTGGTTATAGCACAAATACTATAATGTTTGATTGTGTTCTTTAACTTAGTATTTATGTATTGCTATTGCATGTATCTTTACGCTAAATAAAAATAAATTTTAAAGAACATATACGATGCAATTGTCCTTGTGTATATATAATTTTGACAAAGGATGTCTGAAATATTAGAAAGTTATATATTTTTAATAGTTATTCACGTTGGAAAAACTGTTCTCAACCTGGTATTAAATTGAGAAGAAATCCATTCAAACATTGATGCTGTGATGAACACATGAATTATGTCCGAGGCATAAATCAAGCTGTTCTCTTAGGATTTCTGAAAAAAATTGGAAGCTATTCTTCAGCCTATGTGGGCTTTATTGAGAAACGAAAATCATTCTATCTTTTTTTAAAGTAAATTGCATTTTTCAATTTATTTATCTTAACACAAATTGTTCTTGATGAAGTGAGAGTATAACTGTTGTTTGTTACAAACAGTACAAAATTATGTATAAGTAATTGCTACAAGGTCCAATACCAATTTGGTAGAATATCCTAGTACCACAATTGTACCAATATACAAAACAATAATTTTAACAAACATCTGATATTGGTTAACTTTTTGGAGAAAAGGTTACAAGACACGATTAATGTAACGACGTGATCATTGTCAAAAACTAAAAAGTAATATTATTGTGTAAATGAAACGACTATCATATTAAGTCCAAAGAAACAAAACTATACAAGATCTGATAAATACAAATAGACAATAAATTAAAGTCATTCTTCCTGAAAAACTGTACAAATAAATTAAATAATTTATTACACTTAAATCGGATGGAAATATGAGATATCTGTAGATGGTATAAATCACTACGTTTCTTGCTTTATGTTCAATTTACAAAAATCCTATCTTGCTCATTTAATACTACATATGTGTACCTTTATACCCCCTCAACGACATAATCTATAGGTCATATACAGAATAATATAAATTTATAGTTATATGGTCCACGTCTTGTGGTATAAAATATTATTGTGACAGCATCCTTACAATGATTTGTACAATAAATTTACTTAAATATTTATAAGGAAAGGATAATGTAGAAAATAAAATTTACAAAATGCCCATATTGTATATATTTATGAGGGATATACAGATTTAAGGCACTTAAATCGTTTCGACATCTGAGACAAAGCGTTTCCTTTTTTTTTTTTTTTATTTGATGTCATGTAGGTACACTATGTTTTGCTTTTTTTTTTTAATACATTGTGAGTAAACACATAAATAAGATTGATCAATAAGTAAAAATGCAAATATATTTATAAATATCAAAAGGGGAAATTATGTTATTTCGAAGTGTGAGTAAAAATAAACACTCGATTTATTAAAAAATAAAATCAAGAATGATCTTTTTCTATTATTTTTTATATATTATGGACGACTTCAACCACCGATTTTTTTTTTTTTAATATTTGATTTTTCAAAGATATCCAAGAATATTTATTATTTTTAAAATCATCATTTTGTTGATGGGACTTAATTTGACCATCATATGGTATTTCAAAAAAAAAAAAAATTCAAACTATTTTATTGGAGAATTAATTTTTGATACTCTAAATCCAATTTAAATCGCATTGAAATAAATAAATTGTTTATTTTGTTGTTTAAAATTCACAACTATTTGTAGAAGAATATAAATGTAATCAAAAACATTCTTCAGAAAAATCCTTTAGTATTGTTTTTTTAAATAATTTTTATATATTTAAAATTGGGTTGTTCATATAAATTTGAACCATCTTTAATACATCTTAAGCAATAAGAAACACGTTTATTCGGCCATTTCTATTTTAAAGTGAGGGGTTGAATTTTAGTTTTAAGCTAATTGTATACTTTTAATTCAAAACAAGTACAAATCATTTCCTATATCGTATCTCAAATTTTTTACAAAAAAAAATCGCTTAAGTTTTCAATAACACAATGCAACAGATTTCAATTATTATTTTTATTGTTATTTAAGCCATAAAAAAGTCAATTACCGGTTGTTTGGCAATTACAGTTTTTTTAAAATTACTTTTTATAAGAGTAAAATTAAGATTACAAGCCATATTTCAATCCGCCTTGGTTACGTTTTCGCCTGTATCGAAAAAAAACCTAAAATATAGAATATTTTCTCTTTTGTAGTGTCCATTTTTGACGGGCGCTACAAAAATACTGGGACAAGCAATGACAAAACTTTATTACTAGATCTTATATTTATAACGTCATCTTACATAAAAAACCGCACTTATACAACTTAAGATACATAAATTCATTTTAAATATACATATTACTCCCAACAAAGAGTTGTTTCAATACCTTTATGAACTAAATAAAAAGATAGCTATTATACTAAAGTTTGAACATCAGACTTTTTAGTCAATTATATCAAAATTGATCAAACTTAATATCATTGTATTCTAAATTCTTTACAATATTTCCTATAAAAATAGATTCAGTCACGAGTTTCATTATTAAAAAAAAAATATAAAGTTTTGATAATATACTTTATATAATAGTTTCTCATTTACGTATTCTTTTTAAAGTTAGACAAAGTTAATAATTTGAACATACGCTTTTTAGTTACTAAATTGTGTGTCACAAAAAATAAAAATATATGAATATTAGATAATTTCATGGACATATTTTTTTCTTTTTTGAAGAACTTTTATTCCAAATTATGGAAATGTCATACTGTCAAGTCAGACATGAATAAAAATAATTTTATTCTTCTAAATAAAAAAATAATATTTTGATTTGATCAATATTAATATGATATGTAAATTTTTGTTTTTAGTTTGAATCCGTGATGTGAAAAAAAGGTCATTTTTATTATTCATTTTATACTTTTAGTCCTAAAAAAGATTAATTTTTAAATGATTTCCTCACTTTTTGTATTTTTAACAATACATCACCAATTTTAATTGATTGATGGTTTAAACAAACATAAATATATATTTATGAATAGGTTATGAGATAGTTAAATATAAATTTTTCAGACAAAGAAAAAGTATTTGTAACACGAATTGACATGAATAACATACAAAAGATTATGGTATTTTTTTCTTAGTTGTTAATTTATTTACTAAATTGGCTCCTTATTAATGTTTTGATCGTTGATTAGTTGAATTTGAATTACCTTTTGTCTAGTTGTAAAAGCTCAATGCATATTATTAAACGTGGGTACAAAAATATTTGAAAATGTAAAAAAAAAAAATTGTCATTCTAAATTTAAATGTAACAAATAACAATCAAATATACAGTATAATTATGTTCGTAAAGTATGTCTATTTTTGGACTACTATTATAAAAAAATTACCATCAAAGTTTTTAAAACTATGTTGGCCTACAAAATATTAATATTTGAGTTTGTTGTTCTGATTAATGTTATGTTAATACAAATATTAATTCGCTGCAAAAACATCAAAAGAATTAATTATGATATGGCTTACATATTTTGAACAAATAAAAATTGTTGGAACAAAAATAATTCAACGGCTTGCTGAAGTTACATTAGCTATTTTATGATAATTAATAAAACTATAGATTGAAAACTTTGTCTAAGTGTAGTTTGCACATGTTTTATAAAAATACAAAAGTATTTAGGTTTCAGCAATCCATAATATTTTTACGACAAAGTAGAAATAATATCAATAATAAAAAAATCCCTATCGTTACGTAAAATTTTTTTTAATGAACATTTGCAAGAACGTATCACTGCTTTAAAAAAGTGAAGTCGTCATTTATAAATAAAATTTACATCGATAACTTTCTGCCCAAGAGAATCCAACTTCATAATATTCATCTCTTAGAAGCCCATGTTCCTATTCGAAAAAACTCAGAAAACCAATTTACAAAACGCTTGATTGAGACCAAATTTGTACCCACAAGCGTGTTGAAAATTGGTAGGAACAAGTAATATTCACTTATTACCTGGGTGGGTACATAAGAACTTGTCATTCGAACTCCAAGAATGTCTGGTGTGTCATCAAACATCTCTGCGGTCTGGCGTTGTCTTTCTGATGTCGTGTTGTCTCCTTTTCAACCTTATTGTCCAATTTCGTTAGATCCGCAGTTTCAAATGGTGGAGTTGTTCAAAGTAGAGGACGTAATTGAGTTGAGAAAAATTGCACATCCCATACTTGTGCTACACATACCAAAAGAGTATCAGCCCATAATACATCGAAAAACTTTTGATCGCTAATGTAAAATATAGCATTTTTTTTCCTATGAGACTTCTATACTCGATACATGATAATTAAGGACAACCGGCCATGCACAATGCTGTCCAAAATGTATTTATAGTATACACTCACAATTTTAAAGCACTTTATCGTATGATATAATGTGACCAATAATGAACAAGATAGTCTTTTAAAAAAACGGAGTGGATAACACGAAATTACTTTTTTCTAAAATAAATATTCGGATTTAATTTTTTTATAGGATTACCATTTTTGGCAAATTAATTAGGTGTATTCCAAACTGTTTCAAGAAGGCAATTTTGATCTGAACATACTTTTACTGGTGGCAGTACTTTTGCAAAAATGATAACAAAATAACTATTTTTTTTTATGTCTTTAGTTATAAACTGTAATATAGTTTAGTATATCAAATCTGCTAAATATGATGATATATGGTTGAAAGTTCCGAATATAGGAAGTAATGCATTGTTTTTAAGGCAGTAGAAATGATCAAATATTTTTTATTTATGGCTTTCAATGTAGCTTTTTAACTGAATTATAAAGGAAATCAGAAAAAAATCTTGTTTTTAGTCCTATCACTTTTTTGTGTTGTTTTTAATTTAGAGTTTTGATTTCATTTTAATTAATTTGTTTTACTTGTGATAGATTTTTTTCTACTCTGGCTCAGAATACTTAATAATATTTTTATATCTTTTTAAACACATAATTCTCTTGACATAATTTATATTATATAAATAATAAAAAGTTTACAACTAGGAAGAATGATAGTTTTGGGTAGCTACGTACTGCAGCCTGTTTTGTTCTCTTTGGACATGAATGAAGGTTTATAAAGAGACTATAACGAATGTTCTATTGCAATTTCACATTTCTCCAACTGTACTGAGCGTTACAGATATCCTAGTGGTTTTCAAAGTTCCTACATTTGACTGTTTCTCCAAATTCTCTGAGTGGCTTGTCGCACTACAGCAAACCGCCTCTTCTTCTGACACATCTTGGATTGTAACAAAGTCACTGACTGCTCTTGTGTGTTATTATGGTAATGCTAGTTCGTTGAATTATCTATCTGTTGGTGTATTATTTCAAAAATTATCACCAAAAGAGGGAAAAACTATTTTTACTTTAAACTTATATCAATGAAAACCAGTAGTGCTTTAACAATATTACATGATATCAAAGTACTTTATTTAGACACTCAAATGATAATATGAAGATAACGAAAAAATAGCATATATGAAATATCATATATCAATTTTGACATTTTATTAAATTTGATGCAATGTTTTTCACGTGATACCAACAGTTCACCATAAATAAATAAATGCAATTCTATAAATTTGATGTGTTTTTCTGTCCACTTATGGAAATACGTTTATATTTTTTTTATTTATAAAAGGAATCATATTTCAAAAGATAAAACTACATACATAATGTTGTTAGTATACCCTCAACTATACAAAAAAACAAATGCAAATATAATGGAATCATCATTTTGTTTGCGGGCATATTTAAAATGAAGCACAAACTTCAAGCCAAAGTATTTTTTTCTTCAAAAAATGTATTCTTTGTCAATTGTCTATTATTCTATTATTACTCAATAATTTATTGGAATAGTATTTTTTAATATTACAAGTTCCATATTTTTTGCATTGTATATGTCTAACCAAGAACATAACTTTCAGATGTAATTCATTTAAAATTATCTAGTTGAATACAAAAAAATACAGGATTTAAAAAAGAAATCCATAAAAAATTCATTATTTATAAAAACTTTATAAATGTTTATCTCAATGAGAAACAAAACATAGCCTACAATACGGTCGGACCCATCAATTTCCATTATGTAATCAACATTTTTGACAATTGCCCTACAAAAATGTGGTGTATCTTTGACATCATAATTATCGGAACGAAATAGAAGTAACATATATTGTTTATGATTGGTAGTTATAGTATTAAAACCATTAATACAATTCATACTTTCAGCCTCCCGAATGAGTCTTGTCTTAATCCAAAGATAACTGTAATTTATGGAGTATTGTCTCTTTGCTTGTGTTCATTTTGGATGCCCACTCAATTAATGCTTTCAAAAACAATCTCAAAAATGTCCAAAAAGTTTTTTAGTACAAAATCTTATCGTGTTAACATCATCCATTATAAACCAATAAAATGTGAGATACAAATTACCATAACCATTTATTGGAAAAATAATTGAGTTTTATAAGAAAAATTATTGTACAAACATCTGGTACTGCGTATTGCACGCATACAATTGTATGTGCGTCTTCTTTTTAACTGCTCAATACTCATTTTTTTACCAAATGATCAATAAATTATGATAAATAAATTTTCAGGTTTTATTTGTACTAAATTAAAAATCATATTGATCGTTCAATACATTAAAAATTTGTACTTTCATTAATAAAAATACAACTTTTTAGGAAATATTCATAAGCAACATATATAGACCTGTAAATATTTTATAAAAAAATATAACATAATATCATGTGTTTTTTAACATATGTTTGCTTTTGATCTTATTTATGGTCTATGTATATACATTAAAATGTCTACTATTTGTCAATAATATAAAATATGTATATATTTTAATTTCTCTTTTAACTTTTTTATATACTCGAACATATATGCCCGATATATGCATAAAAAGATCAAATGAGTTTTTTTTTTTGAGGAAAACTCAATAGTTCTTCCAATTTTAGATATCTAAATATGTTCTATGTAAGTTGTATAAATCAACTGAATGGCAAACTATTTAAACCGAAATAAACACAAGTCTATTAAAAATAAAATTATTTTAAAATACTTTATGTAATATTATGAATTCATATGCATATTTAAGTTTAAAGAATTTAACAAATAGTTATGACCCATCCAATACTAATATTATAAAGTATAATTACATTACAATAGTCAACAAATGAATATTTTATGTTTATTGCGTTAATTCAATTTTTTTTTCTAGATCACTACAAAACTAAGTTGATTAAATCTTAAGTTATTATCTTCTAATTGACTTGCACAAATATGTCATTTAAAGCAATATACTTTTATTATTTTTTTGAAGTAATGCCTTAAATAGTAACATAGTAATTTTATAGTAACTAATATCATAACAATATTACTTTACAAAAAAAGGTACAAGTAATATACAAAATTACTATTTATTGGATTAATATCTAATTACTTATAAAAAATTATACTTAATGGAATCTGTCCTTACTTAAGTAAATAATAAGATGTTTTTAACCGATTGAAAGACAAAAAACAACAACAGTCAAGCAACTCATCTTCTTACTGAAGGTACGCAAACATGATAAAAAATGATGCGATCGATCCCTCTTCGTTATCATTAGTTTGGTAACGTACAATGAAAAGGAGGCCCTAAAATATTTGTAGTAGATTTAGAGAGTTAGGGATTATATGATGAATAATGTGTTTGGAGGAAAAAAATGCGGAGTATGGCCCTAAGCAAACAATATCTCCCTTCAAGTATAGAGATGAAAACACAACATTTTGGGATGTTTCCCTGTTAAGGGATTTATTGAGGAATCTTGTGCAATAATCTGCTTCCCTTAGGCCTAAGCATTATATATGGGCTGTGTAATGTGACTTTCACAGCGATAATGAGCTAAAAAAACGGTCATGGCTTAAAAAACGGGCTTAAAAAAAAGGTGCGTGAAGCTCAGTATGTGGCCTCGTCAATCTCCGGATTTATAAAATATTTTTCATGGTGGAAACTTACAAAAATTGAATTGAATACTTATTTCTTCAATTTTTATGGTGTAAAATATGTTATGCCTATTTTAAACTACGCTTCTCAGTTGTGGATTCCAATGTATAAACAGGAAATCAGAGCTCTAGAAAATGTACAGAAATATTTTATTAATATGGTATGTAAGAATATATTCAATGTTGGTTTACATCTAGTCGGGCTGTTGTCGGTTGAAAAGAGGAGTACACTTCAGGATGTGGTTATGATTTTGAATGTTATTAATGGACTGAGTCATTATTATATAAAGCCTAAAGTGTGTACTAAGGTGTACAAAACTAGGTCGTCTTTCGATTTTTACTTAATTCAGTCATCGGCAAATACTAATTACCTCCAACATGGCTTTTTTTAATCGAACTATACGGATATGGAACGGCCTCCCAGAAGAGGTGAGAAGAACGTGTTCAATTTACGGTTTTAAAAGACTTTTAAATAAATAATCCACATCAACTTTTATTCCACACAACATTATTTCATTTTATTTTAACAAATTATTTTATTAGATTTGGTCATATTGTTTTATTATACTATATCATGTGTCTATAATAGAGGTTTTTTTTTGCCACTAGTCAAAACCAACCAAATAAATAAATAAAAATAGTTTTAAAAGTGTAACACTATAAATGCTTACTTAAACATTATTCAATGTAAGAACCTTTCTTAATTGATTGTAGCAATGTTAATCTCTTGTTATTGAATATTAAAAAAAAAAGTATTATATAGTAAAGTTATATTTACAGTACTGTTTCTATAATATAATTATAATTATTTATAATAATTAATATATCTTAACTACTTTACCACAGAGTAATAACAAGTAACTTATAACTAAACTAATTTGTATTAATAATTCAGATATTTTATTATGAATAAATTACCAGAAAAACTAAAACAAGAAGATAATTATACATATTAAATGTGATTTAAATGATATTTATTTTTGAGGATTAGATATATTTTAACCAATTTTTGAGTAATAAGAAACAGCTTCTGTGGGCTGTATAATGATAAAATATATCATTGATAGATTAGATTTACTTATAAAAGGAAAAAAAATATTTTAATCATATCAGTTATATATTTATTAAAGAATATATAGACCATAAGCTTATCAATAACAATTGTTTTTTTTAATAATCATAACCCTTACTCGTACCCGAAACTTGCAAAAATAAAGTGTGTCTGATATCCTGATGATTCTTTAATTTTAGAGTTAATCAAGACTGTCAATGTCAAGTATTGGAGTGTGATTTGGTATATGAAGGATTTGGGGAAGGCTTCTTATTTCCTATGACATCAGCAACTGCTGTCAAAAGCAATAAAGGTCAACAGGGTCACGAAAAGTTTAAAATTATTAAGTTGGTTAAATCACAATGGGTTGGTTTCACCACTCTCCTCCCTGAATGTTCTTTCTCCAATATGCAATGTGGGAAGTAGTACAGAAAATAAATTGTGTTACCCCTCACCAAAATTTATATGTCCTCAACTCTTCCGTGGAGTATTAGTGGACAACCATGTCCAAGGCATTCATAAAGAGCTGCTGGGCCATCTTTTGGCTTGGCTTGGAGGTAATAGCCAAAAAAATCTTTTTGAAAAATATAAAGATATACCTATTGAGAAGTCTTTATTAAAGTCTTAATGTTGCATTTCTTTTCATTCTTGCAAAAGTATCCTGTATTTGTTTTTCATAAGAGTGTCCACGATTTTTCATTGCACACAGTAGGTATATCATATTAAAGATATAATTATCTGAAGTGTCATTTTAACTCAATTTCTGAATTTTAGGATTAACAACGAATTAGAATAACCTGTATGTGCAAATTAAAAAAACCAATATTTATTATTTACACATGAAAATGTATCTTGGCTTCATAACCACATATATACTGTAAAACACGGGCTAAAGCTCAATTTTGAAACTATTTTCAATTTTTAAACTAAGCTTAGCTGACAATCATTCATTATAAATTTATGTAAACGATGTTTGACTTTAACTTTTGTATTTTGTACATTAATTCACATTTACATACTATTAAAAGTATTTTTCTTTAACAAGAAAAGTAAAATTTAAAGAAATCCAAAAGGTTTTTTTTTTCGTATTTTCATACAAATACACTTCTAGATATTTATCTTGGCTAACAAAAATTTTATGTGTATATAAGAAAAAAGTTTTAGATCCTCAGGGATAACTTTACATCTGAATAATATTGTCATTTAAGGCTTAATATTAAAAAAAATATACAAAAATGGATACTTTACTCTCGTTTTTTACGTCTTTCATCTTGTTCAATTGTTGGAATAGTAAATGTATAAATTTTATAATTGTAAGTCAATTTATAGGAGGTTTAATCATAAAGAAACTGTTATTTACAAATTACTTTTTTAATTAATCACTTCAAAACATTAATGTAGGTTAAAGTATTTTTTGTTAAACTATGATTGTTTCTATTTATCATAAATCATACTCAAATTTTTAAACTAAGTAAGATGTTCTTATGAATGCAGTAGAGTGATACCTGTAAGGGAAATAGTTGAACTGAAAATTAGAGACGCACTCAGAATATAACTTAAAATAGGAGATTGGCTCGTGGCTATACCATTGACGACTTGGGCTCACCTACAAACTGACGCAATCATCACTAAAGTTAACTGCATTTTATACTTCACCCGGACTCTGGTCTCTATAATAAAGACGACAGGACTTGATGATATTAATTCTTTTTTAAATTCATATAACGAACACTCCTCTTGATTTCTTGGCAAACTCAATATTATATTGAATATATTAGCAATACAAAACTAGGATTGCCCTTGAGCAGATATAACATATAATACCACTACTGGAGGTCCTGAAATCTAACAGCTTACTAATTTACCAAATTAATTAAAGTTAAATTATTGAAATTAATTCATATTTCCATCAATTAAAGCTGAAACAATTATTACAAAAAAAAAAAAACCTGTACTCTGTAGCTAAGTGCAAAAGGGGGAAATCTAACTTGAAGGATAAAGTTGTTTTTTTTTCGTACATTCCATGCAGTAGGACGTCATGCAATAGATCTTGGTGTTTCGCACCATACTGTCGAGAGAGCTATAACTATAAAAAAAGTGGTGGAAAGAGCCTTGTTATGATGGATAGGCCACTTTTGATAGTAGCAATGAAATAAACCCATTTCATCCGTTGAAATACTTTTTTGAATGAGATGTTTGAACTTTTAGCCCTCTACAGTCCTCATGCCAACCCTTTCGATGGGAAGGCCTGCAGTGCCCTTTATCCAAATAGCCAGGCACTCAAAGCCACTGTCCACCAGTACTGGGACAAACTTGCTGCCAAATTTTCTACCACCGACACCATTGGCGCTAGGGACGGCTACATAATTGATTAAGAGAGCTCAGATACACATTTAGTTATAGTAATAATTTTGTTGAAACTAAATTGTTAATTATTGAATTATTTATATCGAAATGAAGTATAAATTTAAAGTGTTCAGATTTTAATGAACCAACAAAAGTTGAATTCTTTTGTTTCTATATATTCTAAACATAAACACTTATAATCTAGCATAATAATTAGAGAATATTACATTTTTTATACCTTAGATTATTTTTTTAAATACATTATTTAAAACTTCGATAATTTATTCAAGGTATATTAATAATTTAGAAATTAAAACAAAATTGAGCTCCGTAAGAATATATTATGAATTAAGTATATGCACTGGAAAGCAGAGCAAAAACATGACACATACAAGATTTTCAAAGGATATTTTGGTCTCTTGGGTAGATCAATACACAATTGAGTAACAAAGGATCAAAAAATTTAGATTCATTTTCATTGTCTAAGTTGAGTTATACAGAATGTTAGTTTTAGTTTTTGCTTCTATTTGTACATATTTTTGCTCTGCTATTGTTTATCAAAGACATACATATATCCCAAGAAAAAGTACAAGTTTGGTTTGTGTCGAATTTTGCTTCAGTGGGAGCTAAGGACAATTACATATTCAAAATCAATCTTCATCACTCTGTATCAAACAGAATGTTATTAATCTTTTAAGTATTAAAAAAAAATAATAGACCTATTTCTTCCACCTTGAATATAACTTAGACTTTCTGTTTTACGATACGAGACTCTTTGATTATAATACTGTATATCTTCCAAAACCAACTATAGATATTTTCAAGTAAAGGTTTTATTAAAAAACAGTTAGTTTCTGGAATTTTATGATTTTGTCAGAAAATTTAAAGAGACTTCCAGCGATTTTTAGTTAATTATATTTTTTATATCTCATAAATACAAACGATAAGTTCACTTTTAAAAAATTTGACTGACACTGCAGGTCGAAATAATATAATTATTTTATATTTTTAATATTCAAACGGAAATTTTTTTTGCAATATTTATGTTGCAAAAATGATTTGATGTTATTTACAAATATAAATTAAACGTAAATTATGTTTTGAAAAATACAAATTTTTTCTATGCAAAAATTTCATCATTTTCATTTTAAATTAAAAATTAATTTTTTGATAGACACAATTTACCTTAATGTTTTTATATTATTATATGATAATAGAATGGTTGGTATGTATCTTTATAGAAAATTTCTTATTATTCAACAAATATGATTTTATTCTATAAATAAATTAACAAAAATATATAACTTTTCCCACAAAAATAATGCTGTTAATTCAAAATGTGTGTACACTCTCAAAAATATTTAAAATTAGATAATATGTAACAATGTGCATATAGTCTTACATATATATATATATACTTATATACTTTGCGGCCATTAATATTCAAGAAAATCCCATTTCTTAAATGGTTTTAATCAAATAAATTACAACTTTATCCAAATAGGATTCACACAATAGTTTTATTAAGATATCTGCATACCATGTTCTTTGATGTATACTTTATTTTGCACTGTGCATAACCAGTCAACTGGTAGGATAATTATTAAATTCTTGATAACATATATATTCTTTGAAATTAATTAATTCAATTATATTTCACAGTGATAAACCTTATCTGTCAATATAATTTGACTATATTAGAAGAGTAAGTTTTATACATTTTTCGAATTAAAGCATGGATTTCAATTATGTTATTGACATTATGTTTCAACATTTAGGTCGAAGCAATGCCTATAGTAAACAATCTAAAGTTATTTTTAAAATTTTAGATATAAAATACTAAAATAAACAGAAAAATCAGGCATTTTGGGGCTTTTTTTACACTTTTTCAGTAATCTTTATTTTTTCAACGTGGTTAGTGATTTGGGTAAACAGAAAACCGAAAAATATAAAGTATTATACTGAAAATAAATAATTGAACAATTTTAAAATTTATGTAAATTACATTTTGTATCATAGTTTATTTCTATTTCATCTGTTTTTCACAAGTAAATATAAATTTAATTGAATACCAAATTAACCTTAATTTAAAAATAATCTGAATAAAATTAGTTTTGGTTTGAATAAGTAATGTAATAATTACATTATTAAAATTTTGTTGCATTATTTAAATATTTCCTAATTTTGCACATGTAAATATTAATGTAATGCTTAAAATATTTTTATTAAAATAAAATATTGAGAAAAATAAATCTTTATCAGTAAAATTAATTACTTTATGTAAATTTTAAGATTCAAATAAATATCAACTCTGTTTGATGAGGTTGCGTGTATTATATAAAATAATAGCTACAATAATATGTGTTGTCCATATAAAAAGAAGGATCCAAGCAATCAAATGGAACTACAAATAAAATACTTTGGAGCAGGTTTAATTTATTAAATTAGGTTAACCTCAATAAAAATTACTAAGTTTACGAAAGAAATAACTATAATATAATTTGATTTGTTACTGGTGCATACTAAATGAAAAAGTCATAAAATTGAAGACAAAAATATTAAATAACTCAAATTTTAATTACACATAATCGTGAAAAAAAAGAAGTGTTTTCTTTGTAAACATCAAAAATGAAGGAGATGGTGTTTTCTACTTGCTAGCAATCATTTTAATTAATTAATCTATGTTTGGAAAAGTATGTTCAATCGATCCAACGTTTTAAATAGCTTAATACTTCATCTTTACGACCAATGCTCAAGTTGTGACTGCAAAGCTGTTTTCCACTTTTTATCGTAAATTAGTATTTAAATTGTGAAAAATAGTCATTTGATGTTTTTCATAGGAATACTAAAGTGTATATTATTTGGAATTAATAAATTAAAGTGATTTTTATAGTATTTTACATGGGTTCTTTTAGTTTGGACAATTTCTTACATGCCTAGATCTAGCTTTGAAGCTCTTAGAAAAAAACCCAATTTAGGGACGATGAGAAAAAATTGTGAGGGAACTAAATATTGATTTGGTAAAAGTTAATAAGATTGGACTATATGAAAGCATTTTTTTTTTGAAGACACCGATTCCCAAGCAGTTTTTTTTTTCAATACTTTTGAAAAAAAAAGTGTTTGTCTTTTTATGACCATGTACGAAGATCTACAAATAGATGAACATTCTACTAAGAAACCACAAATCATTCCTGATTATAATAAAAACAAATTTTATGTGGATTGTGCAAACATTGTGGCCAAACGTTTTATTACTCATTGGGGTAGTTTCTGATGGCCAATCGCAGTCTAGAGTAAAATCTTTGAAATTGTTGGAATAAATGAATCTGTAATATTTATTTCCTCAAGAGCAAAATAAACGTTCCGGAAAAATATTATTATTTGGCTTGCTGAACACCTCATATCAGGAATTGTACAGAGAAGAACTTGGGAAATTTATCTACCTTGAAAATACCAAGACAACGAAAAAAAAATCAAATAGTTCAGAGTTGTAAAAACATGACAATAATATTTTCTTATAAATGCTTGAAACATACCTTTGACATTATGCCCAAGAAAATTCTAAAATGACTTTATGAATGAGGAAAAATCGTTAAATATTTATTGGTAATTATTATTTAAAATCTAATTTGATAAACTTTTTATATTATATAATAAAAATTCTAGAATATTTGATAAAATAGTATATAGAACAAGAATATACGAGTACATTAAATTAAATTATAGAAATGCTTCAAAATCTAATTTTATTAACAAAAATTTTTAAAAATCAACAACGGTTTGCCATCATCTGAAGGTGTATATTTTTTAAACATCCTAGAGTTAAGGCCTGCACTTTTTAGCCCATGAGTAATATAATTTTTGAAAATCCTTATTTATCTTATAATATTATCATACAGTAGGTTTAATAAGATTCTTATTCTGCTAAAATATACAACCTTACAAAATTTAAATAATTTTACATATAACATACTTATGTAATTATATGAATAAAAATCACGTGAAACTGAAACATGAAGAAAATTTATTTTAATTATCTATGAATATTTATTTTTTTCCTTTTGTTTTTTCTTCTAAAACTCAAATATTAAAATTATTATCGATGTTTCACTTCATGTACAAAAAATATATTTGAATAGAAAATATTGACACTTAAATGAGGATATTTTAAAAATTGCTGACAGTCTTTTTAAAAGTTTTTTACATTTATTATTTGTTTAAAAAAAGGACAATATAAATTAAATATTATAACTTAGCCATTTTACTTATATTTCATGTCAAATACTCTTTTTTTCCTCAATTATCATTTAGAAAGTCTAAAGGATTTCATAAATCAATTTTTAAGCTACATAAAGCATCCATAAAATAATATATGTGAGAATGAACTGTATATTTGTCGCATAACTTTACTTAAGTACTTAGTGTTATTAATAATTTAAAAACATCTCAGTCGGGCATAAACATGTTACTTTTCTTATCCTTAAGGAGTAACGACAAAATTAAAAAAAAAATATTTAGGCTTTGATCATATCTTTTAAACAAAAACTTCCCGTCAAGATTATGTCTTTTTCGAAAATAGGGTAACTTTTTTTTGTTAAATAATACGTTATATGTTTAAATCTCATAAGTATGCTATTATGTTAAAAAAAAAAAAATTCTCTCTAAGATAATTAAAAAAATAAATTATTAAGAAGAAAAAATTGGCAATAATCTGATTTGTAAATACCAATAGTATAAATTTTATACACATTTGTAAGGATATGATGAATCATTATGAACTTTTTTTTATGTAATAAATTGATTTATTTACAGCAGTACCTATACTATATTTCAACATACAGCTTATGTGTACAAGAAAAATCGGTAATGTACGGGGATTTTTTTACTTCTGAAAAACGTAATATGGAATAAGTTATTTTTAAATTATATTAATTTATTCAACAATCATTTTTTATTCATTGTTCAAACAAACAAAGACAAAAATAAACATGGGTGAGGGAAAAAAGATAATAGCGTCTTAACTAAGATTTGCTAAACAATAAAATTAAAGAACAAAAGTATAAGAAAATTCTATTTTTATTTATATTGCACCTTTCCAGCACTTCTTTGGGTTTTTATGATGAGTTTGTCCAGATTAGAAGGTATGCAAGAATTCATAACTTCTTGCGGAAAAAAAACATAAATATCTCCTTAGTTTTTAACAACTTTATTTGGAAGTGAAATCTATGTTTAGGGGCTACATTACAAGCCGATCACCAAACTTTATTTTTGAATTCTAGTATTTACTCAAAAACTCAGTGGTCATGTGCACAATGATAACCACTTTAGGCAATGCTACAACAGATGTTTTTAAGTCTCTAAACTAGATTTAAAGAATTTTTGATCTCACTCTATATCTTTGACTTTATTTTTAGAAGTAGCCATCCTGTAGTAGACACCTTTTTTTATTGAGTCCATGAAAGGGTTGTAATATATTTTTTTTTAGTTTTTCAGTTTATCTTCTGACGGTTTACAACGTAATCGAAGAAAACGTTCACATACCAAATCAGCTACAGAAGCCACCATTTGGCTTTCAATGGCTTCCTTGAAGATATTAGAAATAGATTTGGTTTCGAACGCCGTGTAGCAAAGAATTAGGGACCATTCCATTTTGTATCATAGGGCTGAATTATTCTTCTTTCTTTTAATTCTTAATAAATATATACTGAGGTTTTGTTGCTTCAATAATAAAAGAAATATGATAACAGCTTTGGAAAATTTAAGAAAAACACTGTTTAGGTTAAAAAGACTTGCATGTTTCGATTTACTACGCTCAGAATGGGGAATAAAAAATGAGTGCTTTATTTTTTTGTAATTTTGTCTGCGAGCAACTCATCTAGTTAATGAGTTTGTTTTGTCAAAAGTGATCGCCATTCAAAGAGGTTATGTTTTGTGTATTATACATTTCACAAGGCCAAAAAAAGAAAAAACATCCAGCGGAATACCATAGTGTTTACGATTTACTTTATGCATAAGTCAGCCAAAAATAAATTGGTATGATGGTCGGCACCACTGTTAACATAGTCTACCGTATTCAACACGATAGAAACTTTGGTTTGGGCACTAAGAGTTCTCCAGGATTTGGTGCCGATAACAAGAAAAGAGATGAGGCTTTTATAAACATCTTTTAGTCCAAATTAGATGTTGAACCAACCACCAGCATGAGGAGGCTAGACAATTAACTCAATGTTGAACCCCATACCATCAGGTTGGCTATCCATAAAGGTTTGAGCCTCAATTTCTATGTCTGAAGACCAAAACACCTCCCCAAAAAAAGTTAAAGTAGAAAAGACTCAAGAGGTGCACGTAAATCCGTTCAATTCCCCAGACTTCAACATTCCCGACAATTTCTGGTCGGGTGCAATCGAGAGGAAAACCATTGTTACCTTTCACCAGTTTAAGGACTCCTTCAAAGCTGCTATCTACAAGGAGTGGACACAGTACCCCAAAGACAATATCAAGAAGGCGTGCACCACCTTAATGGCCAGAATCAAGGACGTTATTGAGACAAATGGATGGCAATATAATGAATAAGTATTATAAAATAAAAAGTTACACAAACTTAATTCACCCTTTCTACCGCACCTCATTTTTTGCTTTCCCACTTTTTCCAAAAAGATGATAAAAGAAATGTACAATATTTTTTATAGTATTTTTTATAATCCATAGATCTTAGGTTTAACATGTTGATTTTCATATGTATTTTATATAGCGGAAGGTCATGTTTTCAACAACCTCCTCCATTTATATAGTGTGTAGTTACCTGTTAAGTATGCATAATGCTGGGTTTTTTTAAATTTGACAATGAATATCTGATGTCAACTTTTTCTTTTATATTATTTACGTCCTTTTGGTTATATTATTACCTCAGTTTAAGCAATTCATAAAATATATAACCTTTATAAAATTCTCTTTAGGTCATAATTTATCTTTTTCTCATTTAGTGACAGCTTATTGCCTTAAATAATGTCAAAATGGGTTGTGTCATTTATAAATATATTCTTTGATCTTTTTATTCAGTACAAAAAACAGAAATATAATTTATATGAATATAAAATTATTTTTTTTATATTAACGACACAGTATATTTGCGCTATTTTAAAAAAATACAGTTGAATTTTTGTAATTCATAAGATAATCATTTTTCATCTTCTGTTTATTTGTAATACAAGGAAAAGTAGATAGTTTATTTTGCAAAAAAATGACAGCAAGAAAAATTTATAAGATAATATTAAGTAACATTCATATGGAGCACAAAAGGCAAAGTATAATTAGATTATTACACTAACGAACCATGGTTTATCTTTTTTTGGTTGAATAAATATAGTAATTGTATATTGAGCAATATAAAATTAAAAATTGAAGTAACGTATTACAGAGGAAAACTCACTTGGAAGAAAATTATTCTAATAAACTTATTGTGTGTAGGTTTAATACTTGGTCGATCCTCGATAAATCAATATACTATATATATATAGTTTTTGCTACACATATGTTGGTATGTTATTTGAAAATTTATAACACATATATTTAAAAAAAAATTCCTAATACTATATCTGTTAAAAATACCCATCCAAAAGTGGTCTAAACTTAAGAAGAAATAATATTGACCATTGTCAATGTGATTTCCCTCTCCCTCCTTGGCACGAGCAATGCCTGTAAGGTTTTAAAAATTTTCCTTTTATTTATAATTTTGTTTGTGGACAAACTGTGAACTAATTTTTATATCTTAGCCTATAGAAACATATATGATCCATTTCAAACGAATGTGAATATAACATACCTTGTTGAAGGAATATTTTACTATTTTTGGCTTAGTAGAGTACTATTCTTTATGTTATTGCTCACTCAATCATTAAAAAAGAATCTACCTAGGGTCTTAGATCATTGCTTACATTGTATGCAATAAGTGGTAGAGCTTAAGTAATTTATTTATTTACTACACTTCTACACAGGTAAACTATAGGGAAATAAAAATTATAATAATACGTAATATCATTTTCCTTTTTTAGACTGATGGCCGAATTGGTATGTACATAAGCAATTTGGAAGGTTTGTTTTTGTCATAAGTTTATAAAATTGATAGACTTTATGTTCCCGTTTAATAAAAATATATAAATTTGTTTATCTTATTTATAAAATGACATATTTTAATGCTTAAAAACATATATTGATTATTCTTTTAAATTTGAAAAAAAAGTATTTGGTATTTATACGATTAAGATCTTTTTTGATACCAGTATTATAAAGAGAGGAGCCATATCACCGTTGTTTTAGTAATACACAAAAATATACGAGTATAGTAAAAAAAAATTGATCCCATAGATATTACATATGAAATGTTTAAAATCTTTTCATACCCTTCTTTATATATAAAATTATCTTTCATAATCCCATGAACATATGTAGGTGATATTTTTAATACAAAAAAATCCAAACAAAAACTTTTATTGCAAAGCCTCAGAAAAATTATCATGCATGACTATTTTTGAAATATTTTTAAACATTTTTGTCACACTCTTTTTTCCTGGATATATTTTCTCTATATTTTAGGAAATATGATTAAATATATATATGCAATAGTAAAACTTCTAACTATTTCATTGGAATATATGGTGAGTTAGCCCCCAAAAAAATTGAACAAAAATGAAGAAAAAGAAAAATACGGTCAATCAACATAAAATAAATTGGATTTATTTCTCAATTTGGCTTTAAAATACAACAAATGGAAATCTGTCAGTGGCAAAAGGTAAATTTTTGCTGTGTTATTTAAGTGAAGATGACAAGTACAAGAAGCTCTAATACTCAAGTTTATTAAGTGAAAAAAGAGACGGTTTTATAGTGACTATGAGCTTCAGTTCTATACGATCCTTATCTTTGGCCATAAAGAAATATAATTATAACAATATCTTACTTCAATAACAACATGTAAACTAGACTTAATACCACATTTTAGCGCTGAATTTAAGTTATTTTGCCTACAAGAACGTAATATCTGGTAAATGTATTTTATGGTATTTGTAACAAGCATAAATTATTAAAAAACTGACAATCTAATCTCCAGGTTATACTAATGATTATAACAAAAAGTTCCTTTTTTCAATTTTGGTAAAATATAATTACCCAAATACTGATATTATTATATATCAGTTCAAGTTTTTGTCCAAGGTCGCATATTTTTTCAGTGGGTTAACATTATGTAATTAATTTATTTTAATTAACAATAATTTGTTGAAGTACAAGGTAAGGTAGCAAAAATGTGGACTCGTGAGTTGGAGTTAGATATACATAATTAATTTTATATTTTCAATAATAGGCAAAAAAATGTTATTAACAAAACATATAGACAATATGGCCAACTTCATTATCAATCCAAGCCTTTACACGTCGCCTAAAGGCCACGTGATTGATGACAAACTCCTCTAACTTGTTTTCCCAGGAAGTAACTATGGATGCATTTAGTGAGTTGACATTTGAGTTTGAAGCCCTTGAGCTTTCCCCCTCCAAAGTAATGCAACAAGAAAAGTCCAGTGGAATTAAATCTGGTCATTTTACACCATTTGTAGAAGTTCCCATTTCAAAACTATTACAGATGGTAGGTTAATTAATTTACCACTACATAAAATATGATGTTTTAATCTTCATCCAACATTTATTATTTCTATTTACGTATACTTGTCCTTCTAAATAAGTACATTACCAATATTATAGGTATAAAATGTAATGTATAAATAATTTATTTTGGCGCTATCTTACTCAAAAGTGTAGCTCAAATCAAGAAGGAAGTTCAATTTAAAATTATGCCTTCTATAAACAGTCAATTATCTCAAATAAAAGAATAGAGTTTTTTGAGTTATTGAAAAACAAATTAGGATTGACATGTTATTAAAAAATGGAGGAAGTCACCTTAGTACAGTAAAAATATAAAATATTGCTTAAAAGTCAATTAAGCCCATATTTCTCAACATTGTTTTGTTCAGACCTACAAGAAGAGGGTCATTTTTTATCTGCTTTCATATATTACAGTGAGAGATTTTGCTATAATACCTCCACTTTGAAATAATTTTCTTCCTTCATTGTAAGAGCAATGAGCCAATCAAACACTTTGAGACTTTTACCAAAATTATCAGTTATGATAATCTCTATCATAAATATTAAAGATCTCATTTGATCACAAAAATAAAATAATGAAGCAAATATTCTACAGCTACTTTGCAGATAAAAACATTTACAATTATTTTTATTTGACTTCCATATATAAGTTGAGGATGTCGTCAACCTGTACCAAAACTACTTATCCGACCACGAAGTAAAGAATGATATCCAATATTTTCTAATTGATGTATTTAGTGATTTGTATCGTCCTTCAAATAAGTACTTTTTTTTTACTAGATTGCACTAGAACAATAAGATTTCGTAGAAAGTAAAATACTCTGATAATTTGATGATTGTTTGACTCTCATTTTTATTTAAGATCCCATCTAAAATTGACACCAGACAAGAGAAAAAATACCAACTTTAGGGTACAATAAAGGCAAAACGCAAGTCAAAGATATGAAAATGTGAAAACATTCATGGTTTTGATACTATAACAGCCAAACAAGCCATTAATTTTGCTGTCAAAGATACACCACAGTCTGGAATGTCAATTGTCGAAAACACAGATATAATAATGGAAATAGTAGAATTGAGTCTATCTGTTATGTAATCATTGTTTTCAAGATCAATTAGAAAAAAAAACATATTAAAATAATGGATTTCTTATTATATTTTTCATATTAAAAAAATCTTGATCACTCTTCAATTTCATCACTCAATAACTTCTTAAAAAAAATTCTTCTCATCATATAGAAATAAATTTTTTACTCTTTATATATGTAAAAATACATGCTGTTAAAAATTAACAGCAAATAAAATAACTTTTCTCTCTCTATTAGTTGTTAACAATCTCCTTTGAATAATGTTTTTTTTTTTTTTTTTGATATCTTTTCTCAGAAAGGATAAAAGATATTAAGTTAATATAAATTGAACATAACAATTATTTTTTAAGACTGTAATTAATTCTTAGTTTACATTTATTGAATTGTTACAAAATGAAAAGGGACACTTAATTAGCAAATTTATTGTCCTTTTTTTAATCAAGTCAATTCAACCGTTTAGATATATTTTATATGTTAAATAATTAATATTTTTTTACATATTTATGTGCTATATTAACAATAAGGATGGTCTCTGAGTAATGCTTGTATTTGAAATATTAAAGTAAAAACTTGCATATTTAAGATTGTAAATTCTAAGTATTTGTTGGAGTGCAGGCTTGTTGTTGTTGGAAGATTGAGCACTGTAATTTTATTACAAATAGCTGTTATATCATTCTTGAAAATACATAAACTAAGTATATATAAATTACATGTACGTTTGGTCATGAATAATTAAAATTAACATTGATGAAATGTAGCAGAGTTATAAATGTAAATCTTTGCTGAACTTGTTGTAGAATTGAGGATTGACATTGGAGTAATTTCAGAGATGAAATAAACCCCATCTCCTCAGTTGGAAGGTTCTTTTGAACTCTTTTTTGACACTATTGGCCTCTCTACAGCCCTGATGCCAACCATCTTTACTACATCTTCTGAGTACATGTTGAGGGGCAGACCTGCAGTGTCCATCATTCAAACCCCATGACCCTGTAGGCCACTTTCAGCAAGCACTGGGACGCCACGATAGATCACTACAACCCAAGCGGATACCAGGCCTTCCACCGCCGCCGGGAAGACGTCATTCCCTCTGCCAATGGCTACATTAATGATTAAGAGAGCTCAGACAATCATCTATTTATTGTATTAATTTTGTTGAATTTATTTTCTTAATAAACAAAGTTTATATTGTATTAGTTTAAAATTCAAAGTATTCAAATATTTATGGACCACTTGGTAAATGAAATTGACGTGGTTTTCTGGTAACGAAGTAATTTTTTTTTTAAATACACAAAAATTTGTTAACGATTACAAGATATAAATTATAACTTTTTTGGTTACTAAGAACCCACTTATAGGTAGGGTGCCGAAACACATCCAAAGGTATGGATCCAATTTCATAAAAATGATATCATATAAGAATAAATGATAACATACTCTATCAATTTTTTATAATTAATCTTTTTTGATAAATGCAATAGCCAATTATAAACACTGATCAATATCGATAAAACAATAGGAAACATTGTTAGACTACGCCTCTTGTTAAATATTAAAAACAACAAATTCACAGAAAAAGCAGTAGTGATGAGGTAAAGTCTTTATTTTGATATGAAATATTTACTTTATATTTAGATAAATATAAAATTTTAAGATATATTTTCACAATAATAAAAATATCTTGGTACATACACAATTGAATAATTAATTTTTATGCCAAAAATTAATTAAGTTTTCAGTCGTACTTACATAATAAAGAAAAAAGCTACAGAATGTATTAATTATTTTTTAAATTTTTTCAGTTTGATCAAATGACAAACTAATGACAAATATTTGCAAGGATTTCTTTAGATAAACAATTTGAACCTCATGGAAGGTGGAGTTAAGATCATCACAGCTGAATATCTTAAGATCCTGACCAACGTCTTGCTACGTCAGATGAAACATAAGTTTGCTTTTAACAACGAAGTCCTAGTGCAGGACTCTACCCCGACCGTGTCTCCGAAGCAGCTCAGTTATTTGTAGAGTAGAGGGTACTGTTTTGTATCAAGGCTAAGGACTGGCCTAGTAATAATCCAGATTTGCATATTTGGTTCTGTTATGTTTAGAACAATCTCCAAAAACTGTTCAAAAATTCTTCCAATAGCAGTGTTATTTACTTAACGGCTAACATTACCAAGAACTATAGAAGTATCCAAGTTCATCATGTAATTAAGGGTGATGCACGATTCAAGCAAGGATGAGAATGTTTAGTGAAGCTGGGAGAGGTCACATCTAATGAATCAAATCTGATGATCACTGACAACCATTAAACATATTTTAATTGAATTTGATAAATAGATGACCAAGCTATAAATATTATAATTTGACGATAATAAATTTCTAATTTATCTGCAAAGACATGTTGACACCGGTACTTTTACAAAAGTACACATTATTATTACTATCCAGTGTGGAATAGGTGTAAATATATAAGTATTATTACACCGTATGTGTACTGGCTGTATCTTTGAGTACATTTGTATTTAGAGAAAAATAGTCATTTGTTATGTTTGAAAGTCTTTTTTGATTCCTTATCAACAGGTATCACTCCATGTTTTATAAATAGAATCTAAAGATATTTGAAACAAACTATTAATGTAACCAAAAAATGCATAAAATTTTGTATTCACTTAGTTATATATATATGGCGTTTTAGTTATCTAACATATAAAAAACTTGAAAAAGTTTTACTATATTTCTAAATAGAGCATTTTCATTTTATTTGTGCTTATGAATATTTGCATCACAAAGAATTATTTGAATATATCTTGTACATATTTTTGCATAATAAATGGCAAATACATATTTTTTATCTTTGTATGAAATAAAATTTAAAGACAGTTTACTAGTTGTTACTGCAGTATTAAGTCAATATTATTTTAAACATGCATAATCAACATTAAGTGTGCACATGTATTAGAAAAAGACTAATGCTCGCACTTTATCCAATAAAGCTTCAAAAATGTTTGGTATTGTGTAAGGTCTTAACGGAAACATTTATGCTATTTTATTTAAATATATTAATATTTAATCTGTTATAGATTATAATTATTGATGACAGTTGGAAACAATTTTGGGATATATGTGATATACATATGACTCAAATAAGAGAATTATATTTTTAAAAGAGTATCAATAGATTATTTATTGGCCAAAAATTAATATTGCTTCTATAATTATCACAAATTATTGAAAGTTTTTGGTAATTAATGATATATTTTCTTAAAATTATGTTCATGAAAATACAAAATGAACCTATCTAAAAATGTTTATATCGCCTTTCATAATAGATGCCCCTATAAGAGACGGGTAATAAAATAACCTTTCGTAAATATTAGTAGTGTTTACACATATATGTAGATATAAAAAGAGATACATGATTAGAAAACAAATTTGTTAATAAATTATTGGATTAAATCATGAAAAGCTATGTAAACATTTTTAGATAGGTTCATTTTGTATTTTGTAATGGGTTAGCTTGAGTACAAATTCCATGAAATTCTTTCAAAAGTAACAAAAACAATCAAGTCATATTTATGAGTTTTTAAAGTGCAAAAAAACAAAACTCTTTTATTTAATAATCATTTATTTTTCATTCAAAATTTAAATTCCTCCTGTGCACTGTCTTCAAACATATATAAAGTAAGCAAAACTATGTAGGGTTAAAAACCAAGAATCTTACCAGTAAGGCAAGAATTCAAGACTAAATGAAATTATTTTTGTATAATATCCATTGACATTACAGTTTTATATTTTATGAATACCTTTGACACATTATTTTTATATTAAATATGAACTTTAATTAAAACTTTTTATTAATCCTCAAATAAGTTTTACACACATATTTCTGAATTTCATGAAATAAATATTTTAAAATTTATCGAATATCAGACTATTTATTTTTTATGTACTTGCTGTTCAAAAATATATTAACATTAAGATTTTATATTAAAAATGTATAACTAATCAGTTATATAAACGTTTAATATCTATAGTGGATAGTTTGATTTTTAAAATTTAATTTATTGTTTTAAAAGATGTTAAACACATAATTTTCAAGTGAACACAATCATTTTATTTTACTCATTTTTATAAGATTCATTATTGTGACTGTAATGAATCTTTTTTTCTAGTATATATTTATAATGATATAGGCCATAATGTATTTATAATGTCAATCAGCAACTCCCTATTAACAGTATCACATTGCAGTTCATCAATAATTTATTTGGAAAAAATTTCCAACATTCTAAAGAATACACTTTTTTGCCTATAGGACCTGTCTGAGTAAACAATGAATCAACAGGCACATTATTAACATGTCAAACATTAGTTGCAATAATTTGTAGATCAAGACTGCCTTTTCTGAACTAAATTAATGGAACATGGGGTTAAATTATATTAAGGATTATTTCTGCACTATCTCTCAATTTGAACACTCAGAATCACAATCCGTTCTTAATTTTTTATCGGAGATACTTATGATTAATTTGGTCCTTTGAATTTTTTTTTTCTTTCATATCCTTTAGTAAAAACTTTTGGGTTTTTTTCCAATTATTTTGATATCATTATATCAAATATTCAATAATAAATCCAAGAATCTTCCCTAATAAGCATAAAAATACTTAAAGAAATAATGATTCCACTTGGAATTTGAAGAAAAGAAACATGGTGAACAAGAAATTACAAAAGCTTAAAAAAACAACAACACTCTATAATTCAAATATCCCTTAAATGTGACAAAAGTGGTATATTTTATTGAAATGGACAGGATGGGAATTTTAAATTTGGTATCTATTTAGATCGCTAGATCTTGCCACCCCTAACATTTATGTCTATTAAACTGTGCTCATTAAATTGAACTGAAAAAACTGTATGAAAAAATGTATAAAATCCTAGAGATGGCATCCAAATACGAAAGTTTGTTGCCATTATTGATTGCCTAAGTGCCAGGCGTACTTCTAAAAACTCCATTGATAATTATACTATACTGCTTAAATTGATGATAGCAAATTTAATGTCAGGCTAGAATTTTACATTAGTGCAGTTTGTTAAAATTTAGGTTTATTCTGCAAAAAACGACATTTTTGAGATATTTATATTATAGGCTAAGAAAATGTGGCCTCTTAGCCTTCCAGATGTGTAGATTATGAGTTTCACTACTCAGGAGTTAAAACATAAAGACTGCAACTGAAGAAAATATATTTCATTCGTCAGATGACGAATTCCTAAAAAAAAGACGACGAAGCCAAAAAGTACATTTAGCTTATATCACTGATAATTACATCCTTGAAATGCAAAAAAATAGACAATCATTTCGTGCTCCTCAAAGGATCTCGTCCATATAAGACTAAGTTTTGATCACTTGTAAAATATTTAGCTATTTACTTTAGAAATAGTGTTTATTTAATATTTTGTTCGATAGTAGTATAATTAACAGATAATGACATAAAATTATGATCTAAATTACTAATGTGTAACAAGTCATTATAGGTTAATTTAAATACATTTTTATAATTATTCAAGGTAAACTTAAATAAATAATTTACACAATTTTAACACTTCATATAATAACAATTTACGTTGATGATATAAACTTTCATTTTGAATAGCCATAAAATAGTAGTTTGTAAAAATTAATTTGGTATTTTGATTTCATATATACCTAATATGAATTAATTGTTATCTGTAAAATACAATTTTAATTTGTTATATATATTTTAAATATAATTGACTTTAATTTTTGTGTTAGCCCCGCTGTTTTATAAAAAAATGCCTTATGTAATTGAATGGAAAAATATCATTTTTATATGTTTAACTCTCGCAGATTGTTAAATGTATATAAATGTTTGCTCAATTACTCCCAATTCTCAATTTATGAGTTTATTTTTCATTTATACGACCATAAATTAACATCTGAATAATAATAAAATATATATATTGAATTTATATTTCCTTAGATTATTAACTTTGTAATTATATGAGGTGTGTCAAATAAAATATAAAAAAAATGAGAAAATTAATTTCTTTTACTTCATATAAACATTCAAAGTAAGTTTTCCATAAAACCAATTTGATTCAATTATCAAAGAATAAGTTAAGAAAAATACCATTTTAGCTAAAGTTGAATAACTTTATTTGATTTTAGAAGTATCAAAATATAATTTATCCAACTTTATTTATTTAAATGTGATAATCAACTTTGGCTTTTTTGAGCTCAATTCGAGGCATTCCGAATAAGTTAATTAGATAAACTTGTAATAAAATAAAATATTGTTTTTTTTTGTTTTTGTTTTTTTAAATAGACTTTAATTTTTCATAAAAATAAACGATAATTTGTCAAAGAATACATTTGTAATCAACTTTCAATTTAGAAAAAGATCATTCTTTTTGCTTTTGGTTATGAACAACCAAATATATAAAACATTTGTTATATACATAGTCAAGGTCTGCAACCGATTTAGACTCGAAGGTTCACATTTTGAACCAAAACTGTGCCAGGCATTATTTTCTGATGATTTTGTAAATAAATCTCCTCTACAACCTCTAATTTAAAGTTAACTTTGACAAATTGAAAAAAATAAAATGTGTACTACTGGATACGATCAAAAATGTACTCATTAAAAAACACACACTATACAGTTTTTTTAAAGACCATGACCCTAATAGTTGTTATGTATTTTTTATTTTCTAAAATATGAGCTCAAAAAAACTTTTAGTTGAAAGCATAAAAATTGAAAATATAATTTGTAATGATTTGTCCAGTTTTGCAACAAAAAACAAAACAAAACTAGTCGTATGTGTTTGCTTGTAAACATTTGCTGCTTTTTAAAAATATAAATACTACTTCATTTTCTTTACACATATTTAAATGAAAAATAAAGTTTTGTATAATCAAGAAAAATAAGACAATGGACTATAAAATGAAGCGTACCTTGTTTGTTTTACACGCACAGGCATATATAAATAAACTTTATACATATATTCGCATTTTTATATTTTGTCCATCTTGATAATAAATCTTGGTTATACTGATATGAAAGAAACACAACATATGTATTGTATAAAAATGCATCATTTGAAAAAAAGATATATTTCACAATACATAAGCGAAAAAAAGGATAATGAAAATAATCATCATCAGCAATATATGCGGGAATTGTATGTAAGCAACATGTGTGTTGAAAAAATGCAGAAATAACTTTAGACTAAATATTTTATAAATTAGGAAATTTGATATAATTTAAATTATTTTTTCTTAATTTTTTTTATTAGTCAATTTTTTCTAGTATACCAATAAAGACTTTTAAATTTTGTTCAATATATGTTACCTGTCTGAATCAACCCATTTGTGGCAAAGTGTTAGTTTAAACGTTAAATATATGTAAATATTCTATTTCTTTACGGCACTCATAATCACCTAGAAAATTAACTTTCTTTTTTTACTTTCCAGTCGTTGGCAAAAAGTTCAAGACCACCTAGGAATAGGGCTGTTGACTTACAAATTTGCTATGTTATCTTAGGAGTCAGAATAAACTAGATTTTGTGCTGTTCCTGAGTCCTTCCTTATTTTTTCAATTTCGTCATTCTGTCATTGAAAAGTTTGTATTTATTAGCGAATAATTTATATTAGAAACTAAAGGGTAATTGCATTGATCGTGATGTTTTAATCTTTTATTTTCACATTAATTAGCCATGTATGGCACTAAAATTATACTATCTAATTGAAGTTTGGAAAACAAAAGTAATAGCTAAAAAATAATTAAAAAAGCACTCATTTTTCACTTCAAACTTCCATTTTTGTATATCCAACCTGTTGTATTGCAATTTTTTTCCGAAATTCATCGAATATCTCTTTTCCCCCGAAGCAACTAAAAAGTATTTTGTAAATATATTTATTTCTTCATAGTAAGTATAGTTTCATAATTTTCTTTAGATTTGTCATGTTTTTTCATTGAAATTTCATTTATTTTGTTAATTATTAATTGTAGTTACTAATATTTTTTTCCAATGCAAAATTAAATACATTTTCCTTCAAGTTTGATCAAATTATGAAAGTTTTATAATTAATTTTACTTATATCTCTGTAATCCAAAAAAACAACAACTAACTTTAAATTAGTTATAGGGTTTTTAACAAGTCATCTTTGATATGGCTGGAGAAGCAAAATCCAAAGTTAACGTTAATATCCTTGAAATTGGAAGAACATTTATTTGCCAATTTGTAACTGATGATAAGATCCGTTCTGCAAAAATGGCTGGTGCCTCGGTTAACACTGCATTTGTCATAAAAATAAAATTTATTTTCATAAAGATGGATGGTGCCACAAGTCATCTAAAAATTCCAGGCTATAAATATCTAACTTTTTTAAGAAAATGGGGGAAAATATGAAAGGATACACGTTTATACTCTTATAACTGTCGATATGAAATAGAGGTTTACAAGCCACGACATAGGAATTATAAATATGGTGTTATTATATAAATATAATGAAAGAACTTAATACATCCAAAAACAGCTGTTGGCTGTTGTTACTGATAATGCTTCAGCCATGGCAAAAACAGTCCTTTTACTAAATTGAGACATTATAAGTTTGATTGAAGACGATGTTGAAGAAGAAGATTGTAACGACGAAGAATTTAATATGAGTATATTCCCTACAGTATACCAAATGCAGTGTGTCATTTATACATTCCAGCTTGCATTGAAAGATGGATTGAAGCGGGGGAACATTTTGTCATTCTGCATCATGCATGGTAACATGTCAAACTGTTTAACAGTGTCGTTACCAGTATATCAATAATTAAGTAGAAAGATAAATTTGAAATCTGTTTCTACTTGTCCATAAATTTACAAAAAAGGAATAATCTCAAAGTTAATTGATTATCCGTTTGTAAATCGCAATAAATAAATGAAATTATTATTATAAATATATCACAAAATGTCTTTTAAAGTCTTTTCCATGCTATAACTTGTTCAAATAAGTGAAATCTCAGCAATAGTTCAATAGTCTGTCAATATGATAAAAACATATATATGCCATTTTATAGTTTTTCTATGGGTTTTCTAAAAGTTTTTATATATGTTTTGACGCCAAGCATTCAATATATATTATCACAATATTTACAACTTTGAAAATGTATGAATATAAGTTTTATCTTTCAAAAAAGATTTTTTATTACGCTATTGTTGTCAACTAAATCTAATGGGTACACTTTTGTTAAAATAGATATTAAATTTTTCAAGATAATGAGGTCAACAAACGCTTATTCTAGATTTTAAATCCCCACCTGGTATAAATCGTGAATATATAATTTAAAAAGACATTTTATTTTGGGCAGATATTTTCCTTGGAATTAATTATTTTCTTTATATTTTATTTGTATAAAAATTGCAAAATCCCATATATATTTAAAAATAACTTTTATTCTTACAAAAAAATTTATATTAGTCAAAAGAAAAATAAACTTTTCATCCCTTTTATAGTTATCAAGCTAAAAAAAACAGCGATTAAATGTTCTATTGTGTTAGATGCAAAAGCGTAAACGAACCTAAAGGAGTTGCAGGAAAAAAAAACTTATATATAAGCTTTATATTTGTTTAAGTTTGTTACAGCTTTCATAATAAAAGAGAAAATCAGGCAATCAGTTTTTTTTTTTTTTTTAAGACAAATTTAAATGCAAGATAACTATATAATTGCATTTAATAAAATATAAAGAATACAATCTCACTTTAACATTATCTCAAGTTGTTTTTTAAGGAATTTGGTCTTTGTTTTGCTAAGTAGATTACTTAAAAGGATTTTCTTTTACATTAGTTAATCTTATTGACTTAATTTTTATCTAATTTGACAAAATAGTTATAATGATATATAAAATATGCAAGGATAATTGATATTTAATGGAAGATTATCTTGACATATCACTTTAAACATAAAGTCAGTTTTACTATAGACCATCTAAGGAATTAATTGGATTTATTCAACAGGATAAATTCCCCTGACAAACCTTGTATTAGTGAATTGGGATTTTGAGTACAAATTTTATCGCCAAAGAAGTTTTTAGCATACTTCAGAAATCCTAGTAGGAATATATGCAAACAATGTATATGCAAAAGATTAATCATATGTTTTTCATTTTTATATCGAGGTTAATTGAATATAATTCATTTAAAATTTTAATTTTATCGTTATTTGGCGTTATCCTTTTTTTAATTTGTGGGATACACACATTGCTATTTTGTAAAATTTGTGAAGATGTTAAATATTAAATATGTATAAAATATGATCTTATTTTACAAAATAGCAAATTAAAAGAAAGATAACGCCAAATAACGATTAAATTAAAATTTATACATTTGCCATGTATAAATAAATTCGTGTCTGAGATCTCTTAATAATTAATGTAGCCCCACCTTAGTAGGAATGATGGCTTCCAGGTTGTGGACAAGGGCTAGCAACCACTACGGATATAGTCCTCTGTCATGACGTACCAGTGCTGACTGACAGTGACTTTGAGTGTCTCGATGTTTGGATAAAGGAAAGTTCAGGCTTTTCTCTCGACATGCACCCAAAAGTGTCCTTGAAAGGGTTGCCATTAGGGCTGCAAGGGACCAAAATTGTAAAAAAGAAGGTTTTAATGACTTATTTTAAAAAGTCTTGCAATGCACGACATGGCTGTATTCCATTTTTGTTGTCAAAAGTGGTCTGTCCACACTCAGAATGATCTTTCCACCCAATTTTTTCAAAGCTCTCTGGTACATTCTTGTGTGAAACGCGGAGATATTTTGCAAGGCCCCTCATCAACTTGAGAGGATTGGCCTTGGTTGTTTCCTTAAACTCCTCCAGGTCCAGTTTGGTCTTTTTGACAGACCACTTCTTCCTTTCCAACGTTTTGGATTTGCTGATAGCAGAAAGGGTGGCTCATGTCACGCCAAACTTTATGAAGTGTGGGAATGGAAATTTAGTTATTTTCAAATGCCGTTTTCTTTACTTGTTCGTACGCTAAAGAACTCGGGATTCTTTTGTAATTAATTGTTTATGCTTTAATAAAACGAAATTTGAATTAATTTCAATCAGTCAATCTTCATTAATTATTGAATTAATAAGTGTTCAGAAAAAATATATCCTCAATCCACAGGAAGAAGGTAGCTGTGGAAAATAAATACTGTACATTCTGTTCTCGGGCGATTAAAAATTCAGAGCACCTCTTTGTGCTATGTACGGACGTACAATTATTACTTAACAGAGTGGATGATTGATTACTTCAAAATTATAAAAGATTATTAGTAAGTGATAACGCCCTCAAGCCAAACCATTGAAGTTCTAAATACTTTGATAACAAAACAAAATGGAGACAGTCCTGAACGAAGAAACTACAAATCAAAAAAGAAATATCTCAAGGAATAAAGGGCATCATGCATAGGAGATGTATATCGACAATGATTATTTTTGAAAAAAATGGAATAATGAATAGTCAACTGACTCTTTTTAATAGTTTTCATTTCTAATTATTTGTTTTTAAACAGTGTTTTGAATGTGTTGTTTTGATTTTACAGTCAATTATTGTTTTTTGCGCGTAAATTCAATTTTGTTTCATTACCAGTAAATTGCTCAAAGAGAGTATCTTGAAACCTTGTTATATATGTTGTGTATAGGAATATTTAATTCAATATGTCACTTATATTATAGTATATTTTCCAGTCTTCTTTATTTTTCTTTCATTTCAAGTGACTATGTCAATGAATTGATAGAAGGCTGCTTAATGGTTTTGGTACATATCTATTATATCTGTTTATGTACACATATTGTTATACAGACATAAGTGAGCATTCATTATCAAATACACACACTGAATAAATAAAATATTTAATTAATGAAATTGCCTGTATATTTTTTTTGTTTGCAGTATTTGTATGTTTGTACAAGGAATACTTTAATCATGCACGGAAAAAACATTCTGTTGTTCCTTTCCTATTTGTGACCAACTTAGAGTAGATCACAATTTAAGGGTGTATTTTTCATTATTAACTTTTCTTCATTTTACTAACTCTACATTAACATGCTAAAAAACATAATCTCTTACAGCCAAATAGATATGTGAAAATGACTTAAAAACAAGCATAAAATAATAAAATATTATAATTCTTATAGGATGTGTTAAATTCTAATGTTTTTTTCGACTTTCAGTGCAAGTTTTATCGTCATTTTGAAACTAATTCCGAGTATGTCAAGTAATGAACCCATGGCCATCTCAAAAAAATATGATAGGGGGGGGGGGATAACACCTCTATGGACTATTAGAGTATTTAAAATGGGCCATTAATTGATTAGTTTTACAATTACTTTCAAAATTTTGGAGGCCCATTAAAAAATAAACTATATAGTTTCCTCACTAACAAATGACCTGATCTATACGAAAAAAGGTTATAACAAGGATAAAAAACAAATTTAATACCCCAAATACGATAATTCTTATTGGAGTTGTAAAAATGGCATGTCAGTCTAAAAAATATGAAGTATTCTGTAAATTCCAGAACCGGTCTTGTATATGAGAGTGCTCTGAAAAGTTTCGAACCTCGACGTGAAGATGACATCCCTTTTAAACAAAAGCTAGTCAAATTTATGTAGCATCTATTGACCGTTACTTACCAATGTTTTATCCATTTTTGACCCGTAGTTGTTATGTAACAGCCTTTGAGTGAGATGATGATTGTATTTTTGTGAAAATCGAGTATGAGTTGTGATTAGTTTTTCTTAGAAAGTGTTACTTTTAAATATAATCAAACAATAGCGAACCCATAAAGTCTTGTTGTGATAAAATTTGACGCGTCTAACTCAATACAATTCAGAATAATTAAGCAAGAAACTAAATCTGTTAAGTGAACAATTATAGTGCAGAGAAAAATACCGAGTTTTATTCCGATTTGTTATAGAGATGGGAGAATCGTTAGAAAAAACATGTTGAGTTAAAGAGAGAATATGATGGAAAAAAAAATTACCAAAAATGTTTTTATTTTTGGTGGGTTGGAAACTATTCCAACCACCTTCCTCTATAATAAAATCTAGGATTCAACTTTTACATGTCATAATATGTGTTTTTGGCTTGGGGTTTATTATTTATTACATAATAAGGTATATCTATTGCAATTATAACTTTGTCAAAAAGTAATCTAAAGTAGTATGTATATGTATAAATACAAAAACATTAATATATAACGTTTGTTTACTAATCTTTACTCAAACAAATCAAATCCATATGTAAGCTTTTAATCAAGATATGGATTGAAAATATATTGATTATACTTCTATAAATAGGTAAAGCCCCTCCTTATATAATGAAGTTAATTTGTTTGTTACTATACTTAACGATAAAATCAGTAAAATGATAGTTTGTATACTTCTCTAAGGACCAACAGCAGGGATAAACATAGAATAATATCAATCAATACAAAAGTTGTTTCGCTCCTTATTAAAAATTCCTCACTTGCTCGAAAGACTTGCCAATAATGGTACCTCCATATAAGATGTAAAAGTTATGTATAACTCTGCCAATAATACCATCATAAAATAAAGAGCAACTCTGTGAGAAAATACATCTGCTGACATTTATCATAAGAATTTTTTTTGCTGATGACGTTTGAACTTTAAAATAAGGTAAGATAAAAGTTTTGATATTTTACAGCCTTATAAGATATCCTTTTAATAATAAAAAAATGACTCAAACCGAGATTAAGTCAACTTTATTTTCTCTATCTTCGAATAAAACAACTCAAAAGAACGAAGCATATGAAAGGGGAAAAAATATAACCTTAAATTTTGACAAGTTTTAAAAAAATAAGTAATTTTTTTTCTTTCAGCATTTTTAGTGGTATGGCTTTTTATGATTACCTTTGTCTCAAGCTAGAATTGTGTTATTTTCATTTGTTTTCTATTGTAAATTATGGTAGAGCAGAGTGTAGATTGAAAAAAAAATCTTGATCTCCTTCACACGAGAGTGGTAAAAAAAGGATAATACAAAAATTGTAGATATTTAATTGACGACAATTTACTATGTATAAAGACTTTTAACACTTTGCCATTTCGTGGAGTTGATGACAAAACTTTAATTCAATTTAAAAACTAAAAGTATAAAGTATGTTTCTACCATCTCAATATGTTGTCTTGCTAATAAAATAAAGGTCAGAGAGGTATCACTTTGTAAGGTTATGAATGAAGAAATTGCCCTAAAAAACTATTTGACAATTCTTTGACACTTTATAATATTGTTAGTAATATTTTTAGAAATAATAAAAAAACTTGAAAAACTAGTCAAATAATATCTTTCCGTTTTCCCTGATCAAAAAAGGCTTAATTATTTTTAGTTAAGCGTCCTCAAGTTGAAATGTCCCGTTTTACTCCTCCTCTAAATTTCTCCAAACAGATATTACCAGTGTTTGAGTTAAAAACTTTTGAGTGAACTATCAGTTGTATTTGCAGTTTACGGCCAATTATTGAGGTAGTTATTACTACGTTATGAGGTTATTTTGTTACAATGTTCTTTTAATTTTTTAGATGGAGTCCAAATAAGCATGAGAGTAATTCAATTAATCCATTTAAACAAGAAACTGTGGTTAAACTCTATAAATATTTCTTCTCTAGGAACGACCACGAAACAAAACACCACATTAAAAATTCAATATAACAATTTCTTTACGATTTATCCAATGATCTACGTCCTTCTTTATTATATATTATAAATCATTTACGTGTATTGTCAAAAGATTTTTAAAATTAATGAAGGTGAATATTTTAAAAAGCTCAATAATTATTCATTTGTAACAAATCCTTACGCACATTTTATTGATCTATAAAAAAGGTAATTATTTACTACGGCTTTTTTTTTTAACATTATGACAAAATATAACAATGGCCTTTATTTTTATAGGTGATGATGATTTGAAGATACAACCACTTTTAAATATAAAATAAAATTATCTTATGCATGATTAACACAAAACAGCTATATATATTGTATAAATGTTAGGAGAAGGTAGAAAAATATATCCCTAATTCTTTCTTATCTTTGAATATGTATTACTGTATCATGTTCAGCAAAGATAAATATAAATAAAGAATTATTAATGAACCCTCTGAGAAAAAATATGTAAATTTTCACAAGTATAAAAAAAAGTTTTTCTACCCGGATATCTTATAAGGAAAGACAGTTCTCTCTCTTTATGTATGTGTGCTTGTATATTCCCAATTAGTCATACCTAACTGAACCTTTTAAGAATACCGCAAAGACACACACATTTATAAAAAAAGATATATCATCAAAATATGTAACTCATCTTCCATATATATATTAACAAATTAAGGCGACAAGATACTCGAATGATTGAGCAAATGAATCAACTGAAACTAAGGGTAAAATATGACGCTTCATTTTTTCATGGGCTATGACTCTGTACTAAAGAGTTCACCAATTAACTAATTAACTTCAATTGACAGTAAAAATATTTTACTGCTTTATAGCCAGTCATCAAATATTGATAAATTAAAATAGAATATTTATTTTTCCGTGCACCAGAGTTTGTAAGTAAAAGCAATTTATACTAAAAGAAATATCTATAAATCAGCTGCAGTTAAAGTTGCTTTTTGTTTCGTTTTACAATTTCAACAAGCCAGTTTCCATCCCCCTCCGTTGATGAACATCCTCTTTTTTACGTAGTTATGAGCTTTAGTGACTCGTTAACCCAAAATATTAAGAGCATTTATTGAACACAGTTGACATAGACTCCAAATTACGCAAATTTATAATAAAAATATTAGATTTGGGCATCAACATTTTGTTATAGTTGAAATAATATAATTTCGTTTTCAATTAAATAAGTTCATGAAATATTAATTACTTTAAACAAACTAAAAATGGCCTCATTCACCTCAATGATTTTGATCAGATATTACATTTGTCGCAACGTTTATATCTAAAATTGAAAAAGGGAACTAGATAAAGCAAAATAACTGCTTAAAAGTGAACATATTTTTCAAATTCATCAAACCTTGATTAAAAACCGAACAAAATTTTATTTTGCGACATTCATATAGCAAAGTATTACAGATTCTTTGTTTGTACTCTTAGCCATATGTGAAAATTTAGGTCGAATTCAAATTTACTATGCGGTACTGTCAATCATACTCCCTTTCTTGTCTCTATATTGTAAAAAAAGACGTTTTATATGAGTATAACTTTTTGAGTGCCCTTTAATGGATTTTATGATGTGTTTTGTCAATTGTGTGTATTTTTAAATCGCCCGTTTTTTTCCCTTCTTTTTCATAATGTTCCTTTAATTGGTTAGATGGAGTTTCACTAATTAAGTATCAGTAAACATTATTGCATTACAATTATTCCATTTAACATAGGAATCTTTTGGTGAAATCCATATACATAAAGTATTTATCTTCCTTCAGAAATCACCGGGGCGCGAACGTACACGTTATTTTTGTAATTGGTAATTTATGGATTTTTTTTTTGTTGTTAAGCTATTATAATTAATATTTTACTCCTGAGTGATGCACTTATTTTCCTATAACAGTAAATTATATTCACAATCTTATTTAACATTAGTGTGTGCTTATAAAAAGAATGTGAGTCCCTGAGGAATTACTGTGGAGTTATAATTGTAACTCCTATTTGGACAATGTTTTTTATCTTTCCTCACCCAACTCTTTTGTCACAGCTGAATGTAGCAGACCTAATGAAACTTCAAGACAGGTAATATACTCTCCTCCCAAACCTAAATGCTCATGATACAAATAATTTTTATCACCACTTTGAGGTTTAGCTAAATAATCTTTTTTTTTTGTACGTAATTATTTCTTAGATCAAAAAATTTTTCTTGATATAAGATTGAAAACTTTATAAATTTTGTTAACAACTTTCTGTGTGCAAAGTCTAAAGCATGACACCACAGGGCTATGAAATTTTTACAATTGGCTACTAGAATTTAGCAATCCTTGTCCGACGTTATAAATATATTTAATATCTTGGCCATACAATTGCGTCCACTACAAATGATATAGAAAATCTAAGTTATTATTGCAATAACATAAGAAAAGTTTCGAAAGACCATTTGTAGACAATTTGTGATAATTTATGAAAAAAACAAAAAATAACGACCATAAATTAGTATAAAATAGTCGAATATTTATTTATAATGGAAAAGGAGGGTTGATGTTGGAATTGAATAATTTCATATAAACTGTTGTTCATGAATTTCAACATTAGATTTTTTTATATAAGTATATTATTAACCATTTATATTTAAATAATACTTTTTCTACAAGAAAACAAACATACGTTCCACAAATGATATTTTGATCTTATGTCATGTCATTTTAGTAATTTTGCAGTTCTTCTTCTACATTAGTAGCTGGCACGGTTGAACCCTAGCTAACAGGTTTCTTCTGTTATATTCTTGGCTGCCTAAAGATGAAAGAAGACGACGCAATTGGTGTGTTACGTGTTCAACCAAACACCTACTTAAGTATTTAGGCTAAAACATTGATTGACTAGTACTATATATCGTGTGTATTTTTTTACATGGACCGCTTTTTTGGAATTAGTAATCTTAATATTTGAAATTTTGTTTCCCTAGCAGTTGTCATTATTGTTTACTCATGAATATGAAAACTATTTTCTACGGTATTTAATTATATACAAAACCTGATTCGACTTTCGTGTGTGAACATACAAGAAGCACCATAAGTTTGAAGATTTGTTCTAGAGTTATAATTGCATTTCATTGTTAAACTCTAAGTAGTTTTTAGGATCGACTTGAAAATGTCCTCGTTTATTCCCTTCCCCCTTTCTTCACACCTACTTGTAAATGAACTAATGAAAAGTAATGACAGCTAAGTTTTTCTTCTCCAACACATTGTTCAAGTTCTCCGGGTTACCGTGTTTATTTTTGTCTATTTTGCAAAAAAAATACAGGCGAAATACACGACTCTGTGATTCTATGTTTTTACTCGTAAATCATAATAACCCCATATATCTTTTAAAAAAAGTAAGAGCACAGAAAGATAATAAAAAATCAAATTAAGTTTTATTTTGAATTGCTCTAGAACATACATTTATGTAAGTAGGTAGTTCTATTAAGATAATATAGACGACCTTTAGTAACAAGAAATTGGAGGAATATATATTTGTATATAAAATGAATATGTTTATATAAACAGTTATAAAAAAAATATATATATAATTTATTGTTCAATCAAGTCCTACTCATGTAACAGTGGTTTTTGGGTATGTTTTGATAAAATAAAATATTATATAAAACGAAAATGAAATTTTTTGACATCATGGTGCTTCCTCTAAAATTAATATATATTGCATTTTATTTTTACCTGTAAATAATTCCGATTATTTTCCAGGAATTAGTGTTGCAGAGGGGTACAAAATTACTGACTTATCATTTTCTCCCACTCAAGAGAAAACAATTTGAATCATAGAAACTTTTCATTTTCATACGGAGAGTTGTTGAAGTTTGAATATAATAATATATGTACAAGCTTATTAAAATTAAATTACTTGTATACACACAATAAATGTGGTAACCCACCTTCATCAATGTTGATTTGTTGAATTTTAACTAGCTTTTATAAAGCTGTGAATGATAAAACCATTGTGGAATAATTAAAAAATTGTCAGGAATAATTGCCTACCAACCAATAAAGATTGTATCAACTATAACCGCCCTTAATTCATTTTCAAAGACTGGTTGTCATGTTTAAATAGATCCAAAAAATAGGAATTATAGTTTGGTGTATAGTTTTATACTTTGGCATGTTTATGTCAAATTTACTGCCATGTAATTAAGCTGTGATAAAAAACTATATTATAGGTGTGACTGAGGATAAATAAAACACTTTTTTCTCAATTACTGGAATATAATTAGATTACATACATTCACAAAAGTTTACAAAAATAGGTATATTTTGTAATTATAAGTCAAACTAGTTACAAATGACTTTTTATATATATAAATTTAACTTTGAGTGTGAATTGACAGCCTGTAAGATCAATGTTTTCAAGGACAACTTGCTCCCTGGGTTCAAGCAAATTTCTCCAACCGTAACGTCGCCTTTTATCAAGATGGGCCCAGGTCATACTATTCAAATTACTCAAAACTTTTTAGCTAACAACATTGCTTTTTAGGCCAAGAGAATGTGGTATTATATGGTCTAAATGTCAATCCCCTCGATTTTTCTTGTTGTCCGCGCATCCAAAGAATGGTCTGTAGCATCTGTCAACCGAAAGTTGAAGACATGAAGGCTTCCTTGACGAGGAGTGGACTGTCATGGAGCCAAACTTTATTTGCAACTCTTTTTGCAAGATACTCGGTACCATTCGTTAGGCCAATGGCAGTAAAATAAAACTAATCAATTTGACATTGACTATCTATCAGAAGACGATCATTTTAGATTTTTGTTAGTTTAATAGTTTAACAATGGCAAGATATTTTCTTTCGTCTTTCCAAGAGTTGAAGTTGCAAGTTTACACCAAGTATATGATATACATATCTATTTTTTATCTTCTATGTATAATTATTATTAATTGAGTCAAAATTAATATATTATACCGTATGAATGTTATATATAGAGCAATATTCAAATATACTCAATGCAGAGAAAAAGTTTTAGGGTTTCCAAACTATATGTAGATATTAATCAAAAGGTCTTTGTTTCCTTATTTTGTTTATAGGTAGTTTATTCATTTGACTGTTTTACATAATGTAGAATTTTACTTACATAAAAGTGATAAGTTATTAGAGTTTAATAATCAAAAGATAAATAATTCAAATATTTGAAATAAACTAAATTAAATGTAATTATTGACATTCATTCATATATTTTACTCATAATTTGTTTTTATGGTTATTTTTTACAAAACATAAACAAGTGCTTTCTAAAATATTTGCTCCACGTAGCAAAGTAATTTGTAATCTTTTTGAAGAGAATTTAATTTAACAACAAATGAACTATTACTACGTTAAACTTAGAATAAAAAAATGGGTAGTTAATAAAGTGTACCAGGGGCATTTACGGAAGCGGGCAAAAAGGGTTAAGTCCCCACCACCCAAAAAAACAATTTGTGCTATTTTCTAGAAAATTAAATTTTTGAAATATTAATTTTCAAAATATTTAAAATTTAATTTTTTTTTAAATAATTGGTTGTAATTTTTTTCCAAAAAGTTTAACTTTATCTGAATAGTTATAAATTATTAAGTTTTTCCACAAAAATTTAAAAAGTTGAATTTTTTTTCCTTTCAGTTGCTTAGTTGAAATTTAATTTTTTCTTTATAACTGTGTGTTCTATAAATTTTATTTTCTAAAGAACGTAATATTGGAATTTTTTTTCAAAAATATTTAAATTATTAATTTTTAAGAAAATATTTAATATTATAATTTTCTCAACAGAAAGTTTATTTTTTATAAACTGTTGTAAATTTTTTCCTTAAAAAAAGTTATTAATTGTAAATAGACATGAATTTAAGAATTTTTTTGTCAAAAAATATATAATTTGTAATTGTTTTCATTAAAATTATAATTGATATTTTATTTCTGAAATTAATTTTTTGTAACTAGCTATGAATGGAAAAAAATTTATATTAGAATTTTATTTTCAATAATCAAACCTTTATTGACGCATTTATTTACTTTGGTCCTGTCTTCCAAATTAATAATTTTTTAGTGATAGTCAAATAATGGAAAAAAAGAATAGCATTATATGGATATATCATATTATATCAAGGAATAACATATTTATCATCCCAGTACAAAATTTCATTTAAATAGAACATTATTTTTGCAGAAAAGTTGTAGGTATGCATCAATATTCTTTTGATGCACGTATATACTAATGTAGGTCACTTAAAAATCATAAACCTATATATATATATATATATACACATTTCAAGTTTTCAATATTGTATAAAGACATAAATTTTTTTTTCTTTTAACTATATATACTATTTGTATAAATATATATAATTTGTAAAATATCCCAGTCATCAACATGAGTTGTCAACGAAGCAAAGTTTTTGTTATACATATTATTTGTTCAAAAAAAATTGTAATTTCTTTTTTTTACCGACTCTGTTTTTTTGTGCAAATTCTTCTGTTAAGGTATTTGCTTAAGCTATTAGAAAGGACAAAATAAATTATCCACACATACGTATGTGAGTTTTTCGGATAATGATTAGTCATATTCTTCTCTACATGGGAGAAATAGTACAATGGCACATTGCTAAAATTCACTTTGACAAATGCCATTTATTGAATGGACATTTTCGGAGTTAGCACTTTGCCTATCGGGCAATTTCCCAAAAATAATAATAAAATATTTCATGCTGATTGATGCTACGATGCATAATAATGTAATTATCTTCTTGACAACTCTAATGTTAAACACATCTTGATCATTCAAAAGTAATAGACGACCTCGGAATAAAAGGTGACAATCAGTACTTAATACATCTTGACTACATGCATAGGCCTTCCAATACATTCTATCTAAAATATTGATTAATTCATATTGTTTATTGAATATTGATTGATTGACTTCTACTATTCTTTTAACATATTTTTTCTTTCTACTGTATTGATTGTGTGGTTGTTATGATTTTTATTACAGTATTTAAGTTTCAAATAAATTTTTAAAAGTTCTTATGTTTTTTCGAGAGCATACCTATTTCATAAGTTTCTGAGATACCTTTAACAAATTGTGGAATTAATTATTCAGATTTCAAAAATAAATAAATTAGTTGACCTAAATAATTATCCATTCAGAACGATGAATATTCCTTTGAAGAAACTATGTCTTATTTGATGATAGATAACTTTTTAATTTAGACATTTTATTCTACAATTATAAAAGTAAATATTCTTTTATTCAGGTACTTTTTGAATTCATAAATATATTATAAAATGGTAACAAATAGTTAATTCTGATGCTTATAAAGAAAAAATTAAATTTAATACTGCTAAAATATCCATTATGATGTTAGATGATTAAACATCTCAGAGGAAGTACTCACTAAGGGATAAGTAGAAATGATAACTTTTGGTGAGTGAAAAAATAAATGATCGAACGACGGAATAATCAAGGATATCCTTACAAATATTTTAATTTGTAGTAAATAAATAATTTTTTTTAAATTTAGAACAACGTTAATCATAGCAAAAATAGATATATTGAATTATCTGAAAAAATCAAATACTTTAAATTGTCATGTTTTGTCGAACGGTACTAAAATAAATTTGAATAAAATAAAAGCCTTTGAAATATTATTTTTTAAGAAAATAAAATATTATTATAGAAAGTGAATTCGTGTCTCGTAAATAAAAAAGTAAGCTTGATTAACTTATTGCAAAATTGAATGTAGATTACATTTTTATTTTTTGTTTATCAACAAATTATTCTAATTAACCCTTTAGAGACCTTACTTATTGCATTTAAAGTTGTAAATAATATATCTCACTGAAATAATTGGAAGTTGATACATTTATTTGATTTAAAAGGACTTATTCGGGTGAAATTTTCTCTCTTATAACAAATACATTCTTCAACTTAAACAAGAACAATTTATCGTCAAAAAAAAAAAAAAATAATAAAGATAATAGATTTTGTTAAAAAACCACCGTAACTTAAATCAATATCGTTGCTATAGTAGAACATTGTTTATAAGTAAATACTTTTTTGTAAAAAGAAAAACCAATTATTGATGTTTCAAAAATATCCTTTGTCTTTAGAACAAAATTAAATATCGGGATTAAATTAATGAATTTTTTAATTTTTTTCAATTGAAAAGGATATTATTTATGTTTAAAATCAGTTAACTGCAGTCCAGAATAAATTAATTTTTTTTTAAGCATTAGATGAAGAGTATGGGTATCTGCAATTTTAAAGGCCCAGAAACCGTAATGGTTTTTAGTTTTGTTCCAAGCAATTTCCTACACATAAGCTTACCAAAAAAATACAAAAATATGTATGTACAAATTTATTTTAGAATAATTTGAAAGAATCCATCTTTTTTCATTAATGAATTCTCTTATAAAATATATATTCCCTTAGTTGAATGAAAAATTGGTTTCCGTTGAGAGGTGAATTCATATGCAAATCATTGCTTCTCTTTTAGTATATGAATACCTATAAATATACAAAAAAAAAAAAAAAAAAAAAAAAAAAAAGGTTTCCAGTTAAATCTTATTATTATAAATATATACAGAGTGCGAGAGGTAATTTTTTGCGGCTGTTTATTTGATACTAGCATTATGTGATGGGTGAAAGTAGAACAAAATATTATTAACTCAAATAATTTTGTGAGCATTTAGTCTGGTAGCAAAATATTTGCTGCCAATATGACATATTTATTGAATGATCATCAGAATAGGTCAAAGGTCTTCTCAGGTAATCTGTCTTTGCTGCGTTACGTTTGATGACGACAAAAGGTATCCATATTTCTTCAAGCAAAATAAAAAAATTCGATTCCAAGGCATACTCAATGTTTTCAGCTGGACTATTATGTTGAGATAAACTATGTCAAAACTTGGGATAGGGCTCCATCTAATGCCTATAGTGTAGGAGATTAAAATCAAAACAATTATCCTTATTAATTTTCACACTCTGATTCTCATTAACCACAATAGACAATTCAATAGTTTGTTTTGCAAGGAGCAACTTAAAGTACTTTTGCTTCTAATGGCCCCCTCTGCACGACGAAATCACGAAATAATTGGATATATTTGCAAAATTTCTTTACACTGTAGCTTAAATTATGTCAAGGGGCGCACAAACCTTCCTCTTAACTTTACCCAATACAGCATAGTCGAAGGCGCAATGTCAAGTTAACGAAGAAGGCCACATTTTCTATTTTAAGAATCCAGCTAAGTTATACTATACAGATATGGATATTAAACAATGCTATGTTACTCTAGTTCGGACTTGAACTCAGGTCCCTTTTTCACTTACACAGACTTGACTTGGTGAATTATATGGTGACTTGAACATGACTAGGACTCGAATCCATATTGACTCAAACTTGAATTTCACTTGGGGACATGTGTTCTAAGAACTACATTCAAATGGCTTAAGTGCAAACTTGATATTGTAGAGCTCTCATTTTAAAATAAAAATGTTATAAAACATTAATCGAACTTATTTTATTCTAGTAGTTTTTATATACTTAGAGTATTAAAGCTTAAACTCGGAAATTCTAGGAACCAGGTGCAACCAGGCTTGAAATCTACTCCAATCATAAGGATTCTAACTTTACTTGGAATCAAAAAGTTGAACTTAATTATAGATCTGAGCCATAAAAATTACTTTACCCAATGGTAATATCTTTTAAAGGTACCTTTATCAAACTCATTGGTGGATATCTACCTTTACTTCTGGGTGTAGCAGACTCTTTCAACAGCGAACAACTTCTTTTCAGAAAGAAAACAATCATTGTATGACTGACTTATATGACGTTTTGGGAGACAGTTTGAACTGGCAAACCTTTTTTTCATTATGTTGGCATTAATCATATGTTGTTTTCTCCCCTTAGAACAATGATTTATTTTTGGATTATTTTTTTAAGTCTCTTAAAACCGTAAAGTGAAGACGTTCTTCCCACCTCTTCATGGAGGCTGTTCCCTATCCGTATAGTTCGATTAAAAAAGCTATGTTGCAGGTAATTAGTATTTGCCGATGGCTGAACTAAGTAAAAATCCCAAGACAACTTAGTGTTGTACACCTTACTACATACTTTGGGCTTGATATTAGAATGAGTCAGTCAAGTAATAACTGTAAACATGATAACTACATCCTGAAGTTTCCTCCTCTTTCAAGCAACAACAGCCCGACTAAATGTAAATCACTCTCATAGGATATATCGCCCATACCATCTTAATGAAGCGTTTTTGTACATTTTCAAGAGCTCTGATTTCTTTTCTATACATTGGATTCCACAACTGAAAAGCGTAGTTTAAAATAACATGACTAGTTTTATAGTCCACTTTTTTTTCATGATTGCTGACGAACATATGTTTCTCTATCCATTCCTCTATTCAAACAGTGGAGATTTTATTTTATCAGATCTTGGATGGTCTTTACAAAAGAGTTTATAATAAAGTTAATCTTTCTTCCTTACCAAGGAATTCTAACAACATTTCTACGAAATTTTTAGTGCCTTATAATCAAGTAAATTTAGTGATATCCATTGAATATTTCCTGCAGGAGGATATTTCGACCATAAGTTATATTTATAATCCATTTCGGATATGTTGTTGATATTTTTTTTTTTTCATATAAGCAAACCTTAAAGTTTGTTACACAATCTCATTTATTTCAAAAAAAAATTTCAAGTACTAAGCTATTTTACTTGAAAATGTTTTGCTTTAAATGTGAAACATGGGGTATATATTTTATCACTAGCAACAAAGTTCAACAGAAATTATGTTCTTGGCCCAGATTGTTTTCAGTTAGTAAGATTATGCCCAAAAGTTAACGATCGATGTTTATGGTTACAGAATGAGACTATTCATTTTTGATATGTCATGGTCAAAGTTCAAGGTGACAGAAAACGTAAAAAATCATAATCAACCATAATTTTTTAAAATATATTGAGATACATAAATCTATTTGATTTAAGGCGGAGGTTTTGAACTCCGTCGAGTGTCCATTCCAGTGTGCAGATTGTTTTAAAATGAGTATATTTTGTACAAATTTCTTTTCGTACCCTGTACATATACTTGTATTTATAAAGGAATGAATATATAGAGAAACGTGGAGGTTCCCATCTACGAATTTATATTGTGGTGTTTAACTTCATTATTTAGTTCTTCCGTCGTTTTTTCCCACAAGGTTATAATTAAAGTTTCTTTCTTCAATATAATACCTATTCCTTTCAATGTTGAATTATTATATTTCCCCATATATAAAAAAAATATATATATCGTATACATTTATTACCCATTTATTAAGTTTCTTTGAACTTTTGTATTGATTGTGTTCATAGGTATATGATTATATATAATCGAATATGGTTGTATGTTATAATGCATCTATGAAATGCATGAAAACGAAGGAGTCTTAATTATCTTTTTCGTTGATTCAATTGATGCCACTTCTCAGAATTACATCCTATAATAAGAGAAAGGGATCTTGGAAGAAGAAATTGACCTGAAGCAGGAGTATTTTTAATTTTCTTCATTGGAGGCCGCAGACTTAGATCCAAAAATGATATTGTGTGTTATGTTTAATATGTTAAAAAGGATAAGTTAAATTGAAAGTTAGATAGATTTCACAGAAAAGTTTCATTAATGTTTGAGCAAACGAAAACTGGCATTTAATATATAATACTGTTAAGAAAATATAAGACACTTGAAATCATTGAAGGCATGAAACCTTCCCATAGAGTTGACACTAAACATACGTACTCCAATTGACCAAATTAGATGTTTACTAGAAGTGACAAATATATTTTTTAAACACGTATTTATTCTTATTAAATATGTTTATACAGTTATTCAATAAATTAGTTGACTGATGGAATTTAACACTCACAGTGGATAATTATTGGAATTAAAGTTATATATTCCAATGTAATTTTATCATAGTAAAAAATACACAAAAAAGTTTGTTGCAAGAATTAACTAATAACTTGACATGATATTCAATGAAGGTATGCACTAACAATCTTAGATAGACAGCTCCGTGTATTCGAGTCCCTTCAATTACTAAATAATATTACCTGTTTTGTATTGTTTGTGTAAGAAAGAAGGTTCATGAAAAGACAGAGACCATAGTTCTCATCTTCTTATTCAGATTCCAGATTGCTCCAATGTACTGAGCTTTACAGTTTTCCTCAGTTATATCTTTCATTTCCTCGTACTCTCCTACGAACAGACCATTCAGTGCCTTCACAACTTTTTTCAGTTATTTGCTCCACCACTTCGTTCATTCGATTGAATCACTATTGTGTTTAACTACTATTTAGTTTATTTTAAGTACTAAAACGGTATAAGATTCGAACTACATGGTACTGTATTGAATTCATTTAGGAATTGATCAATCATGAATATACCTAATTCATAAAAAAATATTTTCTGGAAAAGAACACTAATTCATTTAGTTATATGATATATATAGCAAATGAACAATAACAGTCGGGAAATTTAACATAATTCTTTTTTAATTGAATTATAATATGCAATCCAATATATCAATATAGTATGCATGAAATATTAGGTTTTGTTCACATGTCCCAAATAATCCTTTGACGTAATGTCCGTTCGGCAAACTGTAATTCGGAAAATTGTACATTCGGCAAATTGTTGTTTAGCGAATTGTCCGTTCTGCAAAATATTCTTCTGCATATTGACCGCTCACAAAAATCAATGTGCCGTTGTTTAACAACTAACAATGAGGCCCTACATTAGTAGGATGTTGTTTGTTACTTTGGCAGCTAGCAAGAAGTTTTTGGCATAATTTTAAAAATAACAGTATCAATCAACAAATCGTGGAAAAGGGGGAGCGTCCTTGTTCAGCTCCATGCTGAACGAAATATTGTTGAGATTTGGAGAGACGGGAAGGAATTGAAAGAGTCTGGAGTTGATTATGAATCAAAAACAAAGCGTTTTGTTCACAGAATAAGGTCAGACTATATTTTATTTTATTTCTGGGACACAGTGTTTTTAGTCCAAGCTCATAAGATCTCAGCCCCATCGTGTTCTTTGTTTAGTTACACAGTAAAAGATCCTCCTGCATCACTGAATCCGAGTTGATTTCAAGGATCCCAGAATTTTTCTTAAAATACTGTTGTGCAGACTTTTTACCGTTTACCAGGTCAAGTACAGGCCGTTGTTGACACCAAAAACGATTTATATAATAATCATTATTTTTTAGGTTTATTTATGCTTAGTTTTTATAAAATAGAATGCTTAATTAATGAGAAAATCCGTATAAAATCATGTTAAGAGTTAAATAGAGATCGCACGCTATTTATCTGAAAAAAATTTCAATCTAAGCCCCTCACCCCTTACAAAAAAAGAATTGACTAGTGAAGTGACTGGTCTTAAGACTTTTAACCAATTTGGTGGCAATAAGTCCTTTTATGAGACTTTTTAGAAAGTTGATTTTCCTCAAAAGGTATTTCAAAATCAATATATGTGTACTTTTAAACAACTTATTAACTTTGTATCTAATCTAAATTTTTTGATTTAAATTCATTATTTATTGTAAAACCGACCATATAATTAATTAATAAATAAAATTACTTTAAATTTAACTAATTTTTATCAGTTTAATAGATATTTTGGAATATTAAAAGAAACATTAAATAGTAATAAAAATATTAGAAAGAAAAAAAACCCATCATAGACGCTAACATATTGGCTAATAGAATGACAATTAAAGTAATTATAATCTATAGTTGGTCATAAAAATTTATACAAAAGTAATTAGACAATAAAATAGTCAAATAAAAGAACCCATAAATAAAATTTATATTTCAAAGTAAAATGAAGTTTCAACATTATAAAATCCCATTCTAGTACAATCTATATAACATTGTAGCAAACTATGTTTATTTGTCTTTGATTTTAATTCATTGTTAACAATGACCTTATTAAAAAATAAAAAAGAAGGTAATAAATAATATAAATACAAAATAGTGAAGATAATTTGATGTTGAGCACGACATGAAGCGCTCTAGAGAATGAAGTACTCTCTGGTTCATTCATTACCTTATAACAAACAAAAAAATAAGAAGCGGTTACTTTTATTGTTTTAGTCATGATTAGATAAAATCTAAGTATTGACTAAAGTGAATGGGCATGTTTATCATTAATGGAAAATGATATAGAGGATTTTTTAAAACAAAGTTTGTCTGTGAATCGACACTAACTACTACGGGCCTTACTTCCAGTAATAACTAAAATAGAAAACACATATATAATTCCAAGTTTCTAAGACAAATTTGTCTTTAAAAAATTTGTGTAAAATGATGCTATATAGTTTTTTAGAACACTGATCGGCCCTCGACAAACATGAATTTGACTGCATTCATAGAGTATAAGAAGAACTAAACTATTATTATTACTGCGTGATCTTAGATATTTTTTTGTAGATTTGTATAGAAAAATGAGAAAAGTTATATATCAAGTGCAACTTTTATGGTAAAAAGTATAATTACCCATAGATTTGGTATTTGTATGTATCAAGACGTCAGATTGGCTCATTGCTCTTACAATGAGGAAAGAAAATGACTTCAATGTGGAGGCAATAATACAATAATTTATAGTTGTAGATCAGAAAGAACTCATCCCTATGCAGGTCGGAACACAACAGTCGTGAGATAATTGAACTCAAAAGACTTTTAAACAATATCATATTTGATATATTTATTGTATATAGGGGACTTTTTCCAATTTTTTATCAACATTTAATTCTTTTATTTGTTTTAAATAATTGCAACAAACTTAATTTATTAGTAGTTTATTTTTTTGTAATTTAAAATAACTGTATAATTTTATGCATTTGGCCAATTATATATTAAAAAATAACATTTTATAACTATGCCCCTTATAATTAAGCAGGAGATAAGCTAATCTTGAAGGATCGTTGCAATTTTAGTCAATTGACTGCAAAGTCATTTTTAGTTTGTATTATTGCTAACTATGCAACATATTATTAAATTTGTAGTATTTTTGAAAACATTAACTTTAACTAACTACATTAAAAAAAAAGTTCACGAATGGAGATTTGAATTTTATATAAATATATATTTTTACTGTATATGCAAATGACAATTAAAGGAATTTTTTTAATTAAAACCAAAGTTAATAGTCAATTTTTTTTATAAAAGAAAAAGTTAAGATGCAAATAAATTTTTGTAATTAAAATTTCAAAGTTTTTACTCTCAACTTTTTAATTTAAAAGTGCTTTATTAATTTTAACAATTCTTGGCTTGAATTTTTAAGTTTTTTTGTTTGTTTGTTTATTTTAAACATACACATATATTGTACATAGTTATATGAAAATATTCAGGGTAAAAGGTTGTTAATATATTAACTTAATGTGTTTTATGCATAAAAAAAACCAGCATATGTTTTTAAGATCATAATGTATTATTATCATTAAAATATCTCTTACAAAATCCTTACTCTCATTTGGGACTTGTATATGACATGAAGGTAATTCTGTAAAAAAAGTCATAATAAAAGTTTTACTATAAATTATTTATAATGTTGATTAATTTCATAGTTGCCAAGATGTTAATTACTACATTAATTTGATATGTCCTAAACAGAACTTTTAGGTTAAATTATTATGGACCTTTAAATTCAAGTCATTTGTTGATTTCAGTAAAAAACATTTTACATTTGTCAAGCATGTAAGAAATCATTGATCCCTCATTTTAATACACTTTTTTAGAACAAATTTTGTAATCACTGCTGGAACTATGTCATAATGTGTAATATTGTAACTTTTTAGAAAGTGATATCTTATATGTAAGATTGTATTTTGGGAGGGCGCAAGGAAAAGTTACAGAGCAAGACTGTTGGTAGTTTTTTAGAGCTTTTAAACAAAGTAGCTATAAAAAAAGACCATGCAATCAATATTGTCTCCGAAATATAACTTTTCAGGGTGTCCGGCTATTTGTGCTGCGATTTTTCCAACAGCAATTGGATCTCCAACCATTCATGAAATTAAAAAATTAACCCAAAGCTAAAATCTAAAAGTTTGATGGATTTTGATTTATTTTATTTAATTAAATCTCACTCAGCCTTAGTTATAGTCACTTTAACGTGACGAAAGTGTAAGCTGGCCTTTTCAACTTTGTCCTATGGTAAATCCTGGAATTCCTTCTTGATCCAACTGATAAGTTAGTATAACATGTTGCAGGGGGTTTATTTGGTTTGTGGTTCTATCTGCCCCACACATGAAAATCCATCAGATTAAAATCTGCCAAGTTTGTATGCCAAAAGTCCGGGAAGAAGAAGTCGTCCAATTTTTCTTTGAGCCCATTGAGACATTGCTCTCGCCTCAACATCAACCCTACATACCTCAAATTCCCTCATATACTTGTGACTGATTGTCTCACTGAGTCCCAAGGTTTTAGCAATTGTTATGTCTTCGCTTATGGCGCTGATTCAAAGAACGACTCAACACAAAAAAATTCAAACTGCAACTTCCCGACAAAAAACTTATTAATAATAGTCTAATTCAAAAGTCAATCTTGACCACAATCTTGTCCTAATAACGTTATATGTGTTACAATAAATTATATATGTACAACACATAAATCAGGATAAAAAAGAAAATATTGTTCCATAGATTGTAACCCCAAAAAATTGGTCTATATTTTGTGTTAAAAAATCGTATTACGTTTTATAAACTATTAATTATTAGAATTCGGCTTGAAATCGCGATTTGCATATAACTTTCAATCTATATTGTTATAAAAAAAATCCCTTCAGACCTAAACTTATAAAAAAACGATCGATAGTTATGTTATTGTGAAAAAAATCTTGAAATTGAAATATAATTACAATTAGTAATCGGGTCTATGATCAAAACAAAAATTTATACTTCAATCAATTTTTATTAGGTGTTAAGTTAGAAATGATTTTGTTATAATTGATTTTTTGATAGGCCATGGCATTATCCTTAAAAAATGTGAACACAATATTGAGCTATTTTTTTTTTGCAGGAAATTGATTTTTGTTTAAAATTTTGCACCTAACGATGTATTTATTATCCATTAAATTTGTGTGAAGCTATTATTGAATTAAAAATTGCGAAGGAATTAGCTGACTCTAAAGTTATTTGCAAAATAATTTGTAAAAAAGTGAATAAACATAATAAAAATAACGTTCTAAGATGATGATGACTTTCTGCAGCTGACGTTACAAGAAATTTAATAATTACCGTGACAATACGGTTTAGAACAATTGTTATTTTTGTTAAAAGTGAAAAATTGCACTTTTTTCACATCGACATTATTTTATAAAAATTCATAAAGTAATTAGTGTTTTTTGGGACTCAAGATTTAAGAAGGACTAAAAATGAATAACAATTTAAAATAATTAAAGAACTTCAATACTTGATCTCATTTTTTTCATTAGAAAAAAATTGAACTTTTTTTTTCAAAATATTAACCACTCTCCACCATTACTGATCAGACACCCAAACTTCTATTTTAAATTTCAAAACATTAGTCTCGTAAAATTAAAAAAAAATTATTAATACATTGGTAGTAAAAAAAAGTCCATTGATCCGCATTAGAAAATGAAAAAATTGTCTCTTTATCTTGACACATTTCGTTTTGTTACATTCTACTTTAATCTCATCACTGTTAATACTTTTTTGTTTACATTCTTTTGTTCTCGTTGCGTTTTATGTAAGGAAATTAATAAATGTCTCAGTATAACAAGATTCAACAGATTCCCCAATTATAGAAATGTGCATAAGTTCATTCTGTGTTTCAGCCTGGAGACTAGTCCGAGCAGGAGCATGATTAAGCATGAACATACTTTTCAGCCTCAGCCAGCCAAGATATCGGTTATATTTTTACCTAAACATCAGGTAAAAAATGTGTAGCATTTGAGTAGTCTGTGAGTAAAGACATCGGGGAAATCGGATAATAATTTGTTGAGTCCTAATATAGTAATACATAATTTCTTGATTCCTACCTATAATAAATATTATGAATGAATAACGCACTTTTTGCCATCTATTTTATTGACCAAGTATGGATTATTTTTATATAATAACAAAGACGGAAATGAATGAAAATAAACGTAAAATAAATGTCTTTTATATAAAATATCAAATATAATGCGATAATAGATTCAATGTTAAAAATATTTAGAAAGATAAACATACCAAGTTTAGACTATATAAATTTTTTTTCCGTGATAGCAACTTGGCAAATATAAACAATATCCTACTGCATTATTTTTCAGCATAATATATTATTACTATAAGTATTAAAATAGGTCAAAAAACCATATATATTTCTACAGGCTTTGTTTTTAACAGGCTTTAATATCCCGACATATATGTACTTATGTAAATCTACTTTAAATTATTATAAAACCAGTACAAGTTTACAAATAAAACGTAGCGTTTTTCCAGTATCAAATATGAACTTTTAGTTTCAACAAATTGTTTAATGATTTTGAAAAGTAAACCTATCTCCAGTCTTATGAAGGGATGACAG